>NC_092353.1:44072525-44400525 GCF_963676685.1 Mytilus edulis | reverse complement strand
TTGATTGCTTAAAAAAACACCAAAAAATGTTAAAAAAAAACATGATTTTGACAGGCTCTTGTTAAATTTAATTTTGTCAAATTTACCCAATGTATAAAGATAGGCTATTGATTCTAAGTAGTAATTTGAAATTAATTTGAAATATGAATAATTTTTTGTCTTTTACAGAAATAGGACAACAGATAAATTAGTCGATGTAACATTTGACCTTGAATGGGTAGCCTTTACAAAGTATTTTGACTTTGATACAGACCTCCACCCTAATGCTATGGCTGATGCAATTGCTAGAGAGAAATGGTCAAGAAAATATTTTGATGTATTGAAAAGGTAGAACTGTAATTTAAATTTTGTTTTGTTTTGTAGTTATATTGCACCTGGAAAAATGAGTTTAATTTCACAGAGTTTAGATTTATCAATTTCTAAAACCATAAAAGTTAGCAGATTTTCTTTATGATCAAATTTACATGAGGGGGAATTTTTCATAATCTTATCATGATTGCAAAATCACAAAAAAGATCTATCCATCTAGTAAAAAATTCCTGTTTACAATAAGCTCAGATTTATAATCTTGCAATGTACACATTGTATATTACAGTGTTCACCAGACTCATTATGAACAATTTGGGGAGATTTCAGGAACTGTTAATATATCTGGTGACGAGAAGTTTATTAAAGTAGATGGTGTGCGTGATCATTCTTATGGTAAGTTGTGTACAAGGGTTTGGAAACGGTCATATATGCCAGTCTTGTCCTAAACTGAAAGTATTTTGTCCTAAATGAGTAATTGGGATTTAGGACAAATTTTATATTTTTACAGAAATAATTTCGGTCATTTGGTTGAGATCGAGTTTCTTAATCGCCATTTTGAATATTTTGTTTTTTTGTTATCTTTTTCCTGTAATAAAACTGCCACTCCAGTATAGTGTTATAATCCTGAGGGCCCTCCTAATAACTATATTAATGCCTCAGTGAAATATTGGCTAATGATCGCTAATCTCTTTACCTGTGTTTTTAATTCACACCTGTTTATGTATAATAACAAGCATATGTGGTTTGATTGCCACCATTGACAAAATGACATAAAATCAACTTCCCAGTATCACTCTTACAGACACCATACAGCCTTCAACAACAAGCAACACCTGTACTGCATAGCAAGCTTTAAAATGCCCTGAAATTACAAATGAAAAACTATTCAAACAAGAAAATTTATGTACAAAACAAACGAAAAAAACAAATATGATATACAGAAACAAACAACAATCACTTTATTAGAGAATCCTGACTTGGGACTTTCACATATAGAATGTAGCAGGTTAAACATTTTAGCAGGTGCCCTAACCTCCCACTCATTAATATTTTACTAAGTTTGCATTCAACAAATAGGGCAAGATCTTTGATTTATGCACATGTTTGATTTTAGGTAATATAAGAGACTGGAAGTACTTCCATAGATATGCTTTACAGTATTGTACATTAGAAGATAGGACAGCAATTTGTGTTGGAACTATCTGTATGCCAATGACCATGTCTAGGTATATTTTTATCTGAAAAAAGAACAGATTAAACCCTGAGAGTATGCAATATCATGATTTTGTTATAAAATTGACCATTATCAATACAAATTTGGTACTTAGAAAACAAGGGTAATAATTGTTAGCTTCCATAAAAGAAAGCAATTTTTCTGTCGATTGTATAAATGATGCACAACATCGTTCAGTTAAAAGAAGTATTTGTATATATTATTTAGCCAATATGACTTACTGTTAAGGAGGATCGAGGGTATAAAAATTTCAGAAAAAAATAAAACATTTGATTAAAATTTTATTAATTACCTATATTAGTTGTAACTCTATCATATGGTACAAAAATCATTCCAAAAAATCTATTCGTGCTGGCACCAGATGACTTTTAAAATGTATATATCAATGAAAAAGCTCCAAATTATCTCCCTTTGGTGCAAAAATGCCATTTTTTGGCATTAAAATTGAAATATCTTTTTTAACTCATCGGTGACCTATATTTTTATTATAATTTTCAAATAAGCTGTACTTAAACTAAACTATTGTAAAATTTGAGCGATTTCTGTATTTAAATTCTTTTTTTATTTCGATATTACCTCTATTTCTCCTATTAGTTCAACAGAAAAAAAGTACCTTTACAAAAATGTATGCTTCTTTCAAAGGCAGATTGTGAGCGTAAGTGAATGGTGACCCCATTTTTTCATTTTATTTTTCTATTAAGTATAAGATAAAGTTCATTTATAGAAAAATATAGCGAAATCCTATATTAAAAAAAAAATTGACTTAGACCCATGAACCCCCCCCTTAAATCCTTTGCTGTGAAAAGTGTTATATCTTTCTTTGTTGCAATATTCAAGATAAGGTATTGATTATCTGGCATTATTGTTGTGGTAAAATATTGTGTCCTACTGATTGTGTTACCTGTTACCTATTCTGTACATTCCACCTTTTCCAGATGAGCCACTTCATTTGGTTATTCCTCTTGAAGTGTAGGATGCCTTATCCATTTTGTTGATATTAAATATGCTGTAAAAGGAATATTTCATATTCAATCTAGGGATTCTGTTATCCTAGCTATATACTACAGACCTTGAAAGACATAAATGGACAAAGTTGTTTTGTTTTTTGCACTTAAATAGAGGAATTTATGAATTTATAGTTAGGTCTTTGTTATGCAACAGTGTATGCATGGCAAGCTTTCACTTATACTAGGGTTGCAAGGCCATATCCAATAATTATCAATCAGTGATTTTACATATTAAAAAATTCTCAGAGGGAGATATCTAGATAGTGCTTGTTTCACACAAATAAACATAAATTTAAAAGGAAGCAGCTAACGCAGTACAAACTGGTAATTTAGGATTTTGTTATGATGCCACCCTTCAATGGAACCCCACCCAAAATATTGTCAAATTACCACCAACAATGGTATTACCAACCACCTTGAGCAGTAACATCCAAAATTCCCTTTTAACTGAACTGCTGACCCTAAATTATTTAAAGCATCAATTTGCTGTATTGTCTTAGTATTTTAGTGCCTCACAGAACTAAGAGCAATTTATACTGAACAAATGTAAAAAGAACCTATTAATTTATTTTCTTGCAAAAGGTAGACAACTCAATTTAAAAAAATTGTCTTATCTACCATTACTAATGCAGTTTTATATGTTGTCCCTCACCTGCGTATTCCTAACCTCAATCCGATTCGTTTTAGGTCCTACAACATGTCATTCACAAGGCATCATTAAGGAAGATCATTTGTACAAGTAGAACATATAAATGGTTAATAAGTTACATATTAGAATATTTTAAGTTGAACATGTTTAAGAAAATCATTCGGTACAATAACATTGGAAAGAATACTTGTAGTGTGTTATAGGTTATTAAAATGATATCTTGCAAATTTGTTTAACATAGCCTAAACCTTTACCAGCCATTCAACTGTATCAAAATATAACAGTACATATTAAACCAAATGCCATAAGTTTTGTTTGCATAAATATAAAGGACATCTGATGAGTGTCTTTTTTCGAAATTAGAAGAATTCCTTTCCTTCATGTCTATATTTTGTATTGTATTTGAGCAATTTTTAAAAAGTATCATTTAATTCACATAATTTTTTTTTTTTTTATTTATTTCATTTTTTATCAGATTATTAGTGGGGTATGTTTTGCATCCTGATGGTAAAATGGATTCTGTATCTTGGTGCGATTTTGAATTCTACGACTATGGAGAAGATGGCAAACCTCCAAAGGAAATGACCCTAAAATTTACTGCAGGTATATATTGTTGCTTTGTTATAATAATTTGTTATTCTACTTGTCGATAAGACAGAGACTGCACCCGGCACCTTGGTGATTTATTGTTGTCCAACTTACTATTTTTCATTTTTAACATTATGTGTATTGTTAGCTCACCTGGCCCAATGGGCCAAGTGAGCTTTTCTCATCACTTGGCGTCCGTTGTCCGTTGTCATTAACTTTTACAAAAATCTTCTCATCTGAAACTACTAGGCCAAATTTAACCAAACTTGGCCACAATCATCATTGGGGTATCTAGTTTAAAAGATTTGTCCTGTGACCCGGCCAACCAATCAAGACGGCCACCATAGTTAATAATAGAACATAGGGGTAATGTGTAGAGTTTTGCTAATATCTCTGAAACCATAACATTTAGAGCAAATCTGACAGGCGTAAAATTGTTTATCATGTCAAGATCTATCTGCTCTGAAATTTTCAGATGAATTGGACAACCCGTTGTTAGGTTGCTGCCCCTGAATTGGTAATTTTAAGGAAATTTTGAAGTTTTTGGTCATTATCTTGAATATTATTATAGATAGAGATAAAGTGTAAACAGCAATAATGTTCAGCAAAGTAAGATCTACAAATAAGTCAACATGACCAAAATGTTATTGCCCTTTATAGTCAATTTTTAACAATTTTTCATAAATTTTTGTAATCTTTACAAAAATCTTCTCCTGTGAAACTACAAAGACAAATTTAACCAAACTTGTCCACAATCATCATTAGGATATCTAGTTTAAAAAATGTGTCTGATGATCCTGTCCGCAAACCAAGATGGCTGCCATAGCTAAAAATAGTACATAGGGTAAAATGCAGTTTTTGGCTCATATCTCTGAAACCGAAGATTTAAAGCAAATCTGACAAACAAAATTGTTCATTAGGTTAAGATCTATCTGCCCTAAAATTTCAGACCATTCAGACAACTTGTTGTTTGTTTTTTTTGCAGCTTTTGGTTATTATCTTGAATATTATTGATCATTATTACAGATAGAGATAAACTGTAAACAGCAAAAATGTACTGCAAAGTAAGACCCAAAAATAAGTCAACATTAATAAAATGGTCAATTGGCCCCTTAAGGAGTTATTGCCCTTTATAGTCAATTTTTAAAAATTTTCATAAATTTTGTAAATTATTACAAAATATTTTCCACTGTAACTACTGGGCCAAGTTCATTATAGATAGAGATAATTGTGAGCAGCAAGAATGTTCAGTAAAGTAAGATCTACAAACACATCACGGTATTCACCATCACCAAAACACAATTTTGTCATGAATCATGTGTCCTTAGTTTAATATGCACATAGACCATGGTGAGCGACTTAGTTTTGTTTTATGTTGTTGATGCAGAAGCTTTACAGAGCTAATGTTATTTGTGAATTTTGCGCATTGACTTTCAATAAAACTTTTGATATTGACTTTGAATTAAAATAGCAATTTGTTTAAGAAGTAAGAAGCCTTGAGTAAATATCATCTGCATAACCCTAGATCAAATTTGAATATTCCATTTAGAAAATCAGGTTCGGTAAGAAGAGATCAAAGTAGCTCTACTTTCTTCATCATTGTTTGATGAACAGTTTGCTTCATTTACCATCATGTGACTTATCATTACCATCATTTGACTAATCATGACTTTTGTGACTAATCATGTGACTTGACTCTTTGCAAACTTGACAACATTGTATTGAGTTCACATTTTTCTTGTTTGCTGACTTTGTTTATATTTTTGCCTTTGTACAGAAAATGTACCATGTGAATAAAGACTAAATTTTTTGTACATAAATTAGGCCGTTTGAATTGTTTTACATTTGTCATTTCGGGGCCATTTATAGCTGACTCTGCCATATGGGCTTTGCTCATTGTTGAATGCCGTAACACAGTGACCTACAGTTGTTAATTTCTGTGTCATTTGGTCTCTTGTGGAAAGTTCTCTCATTGGCAATCATACCACATCTTCAGTTTTATATCAATATACATATATATAATGGTTTTAATTGTGAGCTAGACTTACTATAAAAGAACAGCTTTGTACAATTATGTCAGTATTTATTAGAACAGTCATAATTGTGATCTGAACTTACTGAAAAAGAACACCTTCACAAAATATATTTCAAGTTTTATTAGAACAGTAATAATTGTGATCTAAACTTACTTAAAAAGAACATCTGCATAAAACAACTGTCACTAAAAGCACCCGTATGGAAATAAGGCGTAAACCAGGCATAAGTGGTATTTACGTGTCTAGATCCAGGCGTAAGGGAGCAGGAAACGTAAATTTGTAGTCCTTACGGGCGTAGAAAAAGCAGTAAACCTGGCGTAAATTGAAATAAGCAAGGCGTAAGGTTTTCTTACGGGCGTAAAACTGTTGGTATGGCGTAAATAGAAATACCCATAATCCTTTGTTTAAAGGATCATGGGATTTTTTTCAAAATTTGGCTCTTTGGTTTTAGTTTGCAAGAGTTAGACACATAGCAGCTTCATATATTCAGGGATAATTAGCTTGTTTTGTGCTTTTTGGAAGAATCTTAAATTGGAAATACTGAATCAAATAAATTAATGAAATTGTGAAATAAAAGGAAAGTAGTAATACATGGTAAATAATAATAATGTGAGTATAACTAAGTTATTAAGTATTATGTTCTATCAGAAATTTTGAAATCCCAAAACCTTTATTCTTGGATAATAACATTAAAATCTTTTACTTGAAGTTAAATTGCAGTATTATCATTTATATTTTAATTCAAAAGACAATAACTTTCAAAAACAACTTAGTTAAAATGCTACTTTTATTGAGATAAATTAATTGTCAATATTCTTAAATTTAAACTTAATTTTTAAACTTATTTGAGCCAGTGTCTGCTTAAATCGTATTTATTTCTATATTAGCTTCTTCAATGGTTGATATTTCAAGTTTTTTGTCAAACAATAAGAAACAAAAGCAACAGTACAGAAGTTTGTATCAAATACACAAAAGTACACAGCTAGGTTAATACACTGAACTAAAATAAGTGTAGTATTATGTAAGGATATTACGCCTGGTTTATTTATTGACCAGGCATACTCATTTGCATATTACGCCTATTTTTTTGTAAACCAGGCGTACTCATTTAAATATTACGCCTAATTTTACGCCTAGTTTACGCCTCATTTACGCCTGGTTTACACCTGGTTGACGCCTGGACATGCATTTTGTAAACACTGCAATGCCGCCAGGATAAAGTATGATTTTTACGCCTGGTTTCCGTGTCGTATACGGGCGTCACAGTTCGTACAGGCAGCAATATATATCATTTCTTTTTAGGTGATGAAACATATAGCATGAAGATAACAGTTCTTGAAGCACCAATATTTTATATAGGAGAAGGTAGAGATGCTAAAATACATGAAAGGTTTAGTACATATGATGTGAATGGACAGACAGGATGGGGTATAAGTGAATGGGATTACAGGTAATCTATATTATTGGTCGTCACACTGTCTATATCACTCTGCTCAGCTCTTAATATTATTCGGCATCAAGGCTTTGTGACTTAGAGTACATTGACCTGGCCTTAATAACTTTGACCCAGGACATATCAATGACATCATATTGTTTGAACCGATGTTGATAAATTTAACCAAACTCATCAAGTCAACTTCTGGGTGCTGTTGAAACTCAGAAAACACTTAAAAAAGACGCAAATACAGCCCGATAAGTTATCAGGTTATCTGCATATTGATATTTTAAAATATCAGCTGCATGACACAATATGAAGACATTTTTTTATCTCTTTCGCTGTGCTCACTGGACAAAAAGCTTCATATTGTGACTCGCAGCTGATATTTTACAATATCAACATGCAGACAACCTGATTATCGGTAGATATTTATCAAAATTTCCTAAAATGCATCTTTAAAGACTAGAAACCATATAATTAGGTAGCAGCTAGCTAGTCAACAATCATAAGTTTGTCAACAAACATAAGTTTGAAGTTGTGTAATTAGTCTTATATAAAATATTAACAAACTTAGATGTAAAGGCTCAGAAGTAAAGAAAGACTACAGAGGGACTTGTATTCATATAACTGAAATGATGCATATTGTTAAGGATAAAAGCATCCTCAAAAAAGAAAGGTCTGACCCAAAATAAAATATCTATGTAAATAAGTTAGTTTACAGTATAAAATATAAATATAATTGTTTAGTGTATATGCCAGTTCTAGACATGAGTCAACTGATGTTGACATTATTTTCATGATTTTTTGTGTTCTGGGCAATTTCTCAGTCACTTTACATTGTTATTGTACTTCTACAAGCGAACAAAATGGAGTGGTGATTATAAAGTGAAAAAGAGTTGTTATCTCTACTTATTCACAGTTGTCTTAAATAAATACGATTATATTAACATGAAAGACCACAACATTTAAATTTTACAGTATGTTACTAGTTTACTTGGTCGACATGTTTAGCAAGCAAGTGTGCAGTCTTTAGGA
Source organism: Mytilus edulis (assembly GCF_963676685.1). NCBI lineage: Eukaryota > Metazoa > Mollusca > Bivalvia > Mytilida > Mytilidae > Mytilus > Mytilus edulis. The sequence continues at coordinate 44,392,229 of NC_092353.1, read as the reverse complement.
CAAGTATATACGTTAAATAAAACCGTGAAGTTCATATTTTGCGCTTATTAGCTGTTAACTGGAAGTAATGTTACCATTATGTTCTTTATTATTGTTTAAAATTAGCTATGTGTAGAACTACAGATCTGTTTATTTAACATATGTATCACATTTATTGATTCATCATCTGACACTATGCTATTAAAGGTCTACAATATTAAGAAAATATTTCCAATGCAGTTTATGCCTTATTATTAAATAAATTGTTTATACACTATGACGAGCTTTACTACTACAAAATGTAGAACTTAAGTTAATTTTGTTATTTTACAGGAACAAAGAAAGTTGATGTTAGTGGATCTTAGAAGATGTAATTTCTTATGAAACAAAACTGTGATCAAAGAACAAAAGTATAAACAATATATGAAACAATTTGCTTTAATTAAATATTTGTACTTTTTTAAAGACTATTCATTTATTAAGATTTTGTTTTTGTTTTAATGCATATGTGTTAAATTATTCCATTAGCCATGTAAGCCACAAAAGGTATACACACTGAAATATAGTTCCAAATACTTCTCATGTTATTGTGATTTGCACAAATTTACTGTGATAAATTTTAAGTTAAATCTGTGGGCCAGTTTATTAAAGTATGAAATTCAGTAGCTTTTACTGACTATTCTGGACTTATATATATTTAATCAGAGTACTGATACAATACTAGTTAGATTGACAACTGTCATGATCAGGAGATGCCTCGGCACAAGGCAATGTATTCTTTAGAATCCACTTACCTTTAAAGGCAATCTTAGTTGACCAAAGTTACTTTGCCTTTGAATTTCAAAACTACACAAATTCATCATAGATACACATATACCAGGTTTGAAATTTTATATTTGTTTAAACTTAATTGCAAAACTCAATATTACACACAAATTCATGATCTCAAAGGCATATTTAAGGGGTTTGATACATAGAAATGATAGATTTAATTATTTACCAATCACTTTCGATTTACACATGCACAGAATAATAAGTAAATTCTGTCTCAAAGATGAGTGATTAAGGATTAATGAGATGTATGTTCTTCAACGAAAACACCAAAAATGTTGAAAAACATAGCAACAGAAAATGCCATAGCAATATACTTGGTAATAAGATTTTTGACATCCACTGTTCTCAGTGGAAGTTTAAATATATTTGAAATTAGGCACACAACTCATCCAATCTTTCTACCAGTGATTTCAATTTCTGACTCTTGAAGACATGTTTCTGTCTGTTTTTCATCAACTTTTTCATCTAGGCTTTCCATATTTCTTAAAACTATCCATACATGTATGATCATGTGTCTGTCCTAATAAAAGAACCTCATCAGTGGTTGTCTTTTGTAGAATTCGGTGTTGGTATATACCAAAAGATCTTTGGTAGTCTCTGTTATATTTATTAGAATCAGTTAAGTCTTGGCGACTATAACCTCAACATATCATGTTAACACTATTTTTTTTGTTGAAGACTGTGATATGTTGACTTTACGCTGTCATGATTTTTGATTCAGCCATGGTTTGCGATCACTCCGAATATGAAAATGTTACAGAGTAGAAGTTGAAGAAATATAATGAAACTAATTTTGTGATTTTATGACTTGCAGAAACTTTATACACCATTGTATCAAAATTTCCTACAGGAACATGCAGATTTTTGTTTTTTTAAAATTAAAAATGAGACCAGAAAAGGTGTGTCTACCTACCATAGGATAAAAATAGCTGAATGACAGCGCCGACAATGCATTGATTCGTTTTTTTAGGTTGCTGTATCAACTTGATTTAATGATCCACAGTCTAAATGACGTATGTCCCACATCTCTTTTGATTCATTGACTAGTATGTTGTATATGTCTTTGTCTATTGTACAAATATGGAAAGTCCGCTCTTTACCTAAAATACATTTCTATGGCATGAATTTTGTATCTAAAATATTTGAACTGAAATTAAGACAAAAAGAATCAAAGATGAGTCTAAGTGAAATCAAATAGAATGTTTGTATTTTATTTTATAACATCGAAAGCATTTAATTATCAATATAGAAAGACAACCTGATTATAAGGTATTTAAAGACACTTATGTTAATTAACAAAGTAAAACAAACATTTCTAAACAAATGGTGCAATCAATAAATTGCTTTTAAATAGGATTTGTTTAGTATTAAACAGTTTGAAGTTTTTGATTTCCTTTCTTAAAGATATGAATTGGATGGATGTTCATTGAAAATATCAAATAACAAGAATGTGTCCCCAGTACACGAATGCCCCACTCGCACTATCATTTTCTATGTTCAGTGGACCGTGAAATTGGGGTAAACCCTCTAATTTGGCATTAAAATTAAAAAGATCATATCATAGGGAACATGTATACTAAGTTTGAAGTCGATTGGACTTCAACTTCATCGAAAACTACCTTGACCAAAAACTTTAACCTGAAGCGGGACAGACGAACGGACGAACGGACGCACAGACCAGATAACATAATGCCCCTCTACTATCGTAGGTGGGGCATAAACACTGCTAAGTAAAATTCTTATAACTTTAATAAGGGTACAAAAACAGTGTTTGTGTTACATCTCAAAAGCTACAAGTCAGGAATTTACAGCTGGTTCGAATTCGGCATCAATGTCATAATTGGAAAAAAATTGTTTATATTTTATTCTTTTACTAAGCAGTTTACATAACGTGGTTAATTATTATATTATATACTAAATAAATAAATGATTTGGAAAATACGTTGAAGGTATAAAAAGTCAAGAGAATTCTGAATGCAATTAGGTTCTATCCGGGCACTCTGGTTCTAAACCTTGGTTCCATCTGAGTTTTTTGGTTCTGAACCTTGGTTCTTTGGTTCGAAAACCATGGAAACTGGTTCAACATCCGGGTTTTTTGGTCATAGCAACCCAACTTTTTGGTTCAATCTGGGTTATATTCTAGATCATTCTAATGTTCCCGTTGAACTTGGAGATGATAACCGCAAGTATCCGAATAAAAAGATAAAGAAGGTCAAAGACGCTAAAATTGTTTTATAACATTAAACATTTCAGCATCGGCGGTAAAGCTGTAAGGTATTTATCTTCTCTTTTAATTATTTTCATTAGGAAACTAGATAAAAATAAAGCATCGTATAGATTTTAAAAATAAACTGAAATATACAGTATATCGAACATCTTTTATTTAATTCAGGCGTTCTGTTTTCATTTATTTTTCTTTACTCATCCCTTATTTCCGTTAATATTTCTAGAAGTTTTAAAACGACATTGTTTTTCAATTTGCCGACGATATGCGCATCTAGCCACTTGACCAGTTAACGACTTGCATATATATTTGAATGATTGCATATTTATTTTCAAGTTCGACTGAATTTTATTTAATTGGCTTTGTAATAATGCTAGATTTGATAGAAAAATTATACATGTGAAGTAAATGTAACAAATCGTTTTGTTCAAAACAAAATGTTAAAAGACATATAAAAAGAAAGAGATGATCAATTTAAGTTTGTAAGCCTTTAATTCGTTGAAAAATAAGCTATACAATTCTTGTGTGTGTTAATGACAGTGCCAGTGGGATTAGTATTACCAGCACAATAGCCTCGGAACTTCAGTGTTGGTGCCATAGTGGAGAGGCATAAGGTGTTACCCTAGGCCGTCCTTCCCGAACATACCAAAAAATGAGTCCCGTTCTCCTAACTTTAGTTTGCCTCCACCAATATTGGGAAATACTACAAAACTTATACACAATATAAAAAAGAAAATGTGGCATAAGTGTCAATGAGATATCTCCACAAGAGACCAAATGACTCAGAACAACTATAGGTCACCATATGGCCTTCAACAATGTGCAAAGTCCATACACAATAGCTATACAAGGCTACGAAATGACAATGAAAAACAATTCAAACGAGAGAACTAACGGCCTAATTTATGTACAAAAAACAAATATGTAACACATAAACAAACAACTATCACTGAATTACAGGCTCCTGACTTGGGACAGGCACATACAAACAGAATAAGGCGGGGTTAAATTTGTTAACGGGAGCCGGCCCTACCTTTACCTTATATGGCTTGAGTGCCAATGAGAACTCTGCACAAGAGATCAGATGACACAGGAATTAACAACTATAGGTCACAATACGGTCTTCAACAATGAGCAAAGGTCATACCTCATAGTCACTCATAAAAGGTACCGAAATGACAATGTAAAACAATTCAAACGAGAATAGAAACGGACAAATTCATGAACAAAAAATGAACGAAAAACAAATATGTAACACATAAACAAACGACAAACACTGAATTACAGGTTCCTGACATGCGACAGGCACATACATACCGAATAAGGGATCCCCACCACCCCCTAACCTGGGACAATGCTTATTACCACACAACACAAAATAAAATTTGAAATTTGGTAGCGTCACTTTTACCGTTTATGAGAATTCGTGTCCCTATAAAAACATAGAAAATGCGGAATTTTCCGTTTCCGTTCTCTTAAATAAGTTTTACTCAATTAACGTTATAAACCTTATACGCAATGCTTATTACCCAATTACAAATCTATGAAGTTCGATATTGGGTGGCGTCACTTTACTGTTCATGAGTCATTAGATGTAAGATGTGGTACGAGTACCAATGATACAAATGTCAACACGGAGTCTTACGATAGAACAGTGTTAAATCTGTTGTTACCGTTCTTCAACTTCAGTTTGCCTTAACCAAATATTTTGAAACTTATACATAATGCTTATGGTCACAAAACGGTCAAAATAACGTAAATCCTGCATCTATATGTGGACGTTTACTGATGTTTTTTTTCAAAAGCAGGGGCATATGTGGCCCATTTACATATTTAACATTTATTAACAGCTTATTTACTTCCATTGAATTCTACTACTAAAATTAACTTGCATATTTTTTCAGGATCTCGGTGCAGTTTGGTAACAGACAACGATATTTCAAGTTTCATGTACATGTGACCAGCATAACAAAGTGTTTCACTAGATTGAGCTCTCTGTCTAAGTGCACTTTAAAGGTTCTGTGCATTGAGTTCAGTTTATTGATATACGTATACCTTCTGTGTGAATTTTTAAGATGTAAAAACAGACTATCCATATCTGCATGTCCATGAAATGAAATGAAATCTAAGGTAAACTGATTAAAACATTTTGCATTATCTATCACAACTGGCAGTAAATGTTCTCTCTAATTGGGGTCTCGTTGGGGTTCTGATCCCGGATCCCGCTTACTGTTTTGTCAGACTCCCATATCCCGCTTACACTATGTACGTAAGCAATTCTCATTTTTTGTAAATTCCCGTGTCCCGCTAGATTTCAATTCCCGTTTTCACGGCACAATAATTTGACTTTCACGTGTAACGCTTACAAAAAGTCATCAATCCCGCGTCACACTTAGACTCCAATGAGACAAGCTCAAATTTTTCACGGAAATTAAAGGATTTAGTTTTCATTTGAACCTAACATTCTTAAAAATTGGGAATGAAAATGTGGAATGTACATGTATAAAAGAGACATTAACATGACAAAAGAGCAGAAAGCAGTCGAAGGCCACCAATGGGTCTTCAACAAAGCGTGAAAACCGGAGGCGGGCTTCAGATGATCCCAAAACAAAGTGTGTACTAGTTCAAACTCCAAAACATAAAACTGAACTTACAATTAAAAACATACAAGATCAACAAAAATCAGAGACTCCTGACTTGTCGTCAAGGTAATCATACCAAGAGACACACCCAATATGAAGAGGTCAAGTGTCAAAAAGTCATTGTCTGGTCAAGAGTTCCTTATAAAAAAAACACAAAGCAGATTTTGAGGAAAGGGTAATCGTGCTACACAAAACTAACAAATATATCTTTATATATCTAAAATAGATATAAGATGTGGTATGAGTGCCAATCAGACAATTCCTCATTTAATTCAAACAAAAAATACAAGTTGTACATTGAGGCAAGGTAATATACACACTGTATCCCGATGACACACACGTTCCCAACGTGCATAGGTCAAGAGTCAAAAAGTCATATTCTGGTCAATAGTTCCATGTCAAAAATATACACAGCAGTCCTGCACGAAAGTTCATCATAGTACACGTAACAATGTCTTATGTCATGATGTACTACACATGCCAAATACAGAAAACCTAGGTCAGAGACAGAAACACAAGACATATAACTAAACTCAAACGGAACGGTACTTGTATTGCAGGTCACTACAATTGCTTCAAAATAGAACATATTTCTCCCAACACTGCAAAATTAAAACCGTCTTTCACAAAAGTTTAACAGGATTCTTTGCAATGATTCCTTCAACGGATTTGGCTATACTTTTTGGACCTTTTGGATTATAGCTCTTCATCTTTTATATAAGCTTTGGATTTCAAATATTTTGGCCACGAGCATCACTGAAGAGACAGGTATTGTCGAAATGCGCATCTGGTGCAAGAAAATTGGTACCGTTAATTTTATTATCTTACCACTATCAATAGAGAATCGAGTCGTGCAGTTATGTCAATAAATTATAACGGTAGGCACTAAAAACTAGGGTTTACCATTAATTTCAAACCTAACCATGTGCTAGTTCTATGGTAAACTGATGGAAACACATGATACAGTCATGAAATATAATATTTGCAATAGTACGACCAGAACAATACAAGACAGAGTTGTAAACAAATGAAATTAATGATACATACCAATTTTTAATGCACAAATAAGGAATCGAAGTTCAATCAATTTATTTATCTAAAATGTACGCTTGCGTTAAACAATGGAAATTAATACTGTATATTTATATAAACGATCAATCTTGTTAACAAACAAAAGAAAAAATGTTACAAGCTGTAATAGAGTGGACATCATCATATTTTTCATGCAATGACTTCGACAATTTAAAAAAAACCAAAACAAATGTGATAAAACACTTGTCCTACCTCCATGACAATATGTTGTCCTTGCTGATAAGGCCGAAAAACAGCTTAGTTTGGGGTGTAAATCTCATTACATAAACTGCTTGATACATGAACTAGGTATTGACAATTCACTTGGAAACTCAACATATACCCCACAACACTAACTAAAGAGTAAATCCTGAATAATCATATGTTCTATGTTCCTTGGGAATTTCAACCAAAGACAAAGAACTGGATCTTCCATCACTGTATTAGATACATAAACAAAACAAGTGTCCTTACAAACAACGGTGTATTGCTGGGTATTCCAAATGCTCCACGAAACTTCTTTCTAAATTATTAACATCAATTTTATCAGTAATCAAAGCCGGGCGCTTCAAAGTTATTGTGAAACTACCTATTCTAGAGATTGCGTGAATCACTCAGATGTGAATACCAAAAAATTCCAAGGATCTTTTAGAGTACACACAATCTAACACTCTTTTTACCTTGCAATACAATTAAAATGTTTGACTTTTCTACACTTCTCACAAGTATTCCCCATTCAAAACTTAAAGACAAATTGAAAGAGTAGGTATTGCTTTGTTTCATACAAAAAAAATAAAAAGGGCCAACGTAAATACAAGTATCTTGTCTTAGGGAGGGATAAATCCTACTTTGTAAAAATTCACTCTAATTCAAACAAAAAATTCTCTGAAACTGACATTATCAAAATGCTTGATTTCTTGATTGACAACATATTTGTTACGTTTGAAGGACAAACTATTGGCATTCACGTGGGAACCAATTGTACCCCTCTTCTTGATGACTTGTTCCTTTATTCTTATGAGGCTGACTTCATGCAGGATGTTCTGAGGAAGAAAGAAAAGAAGTGAGCAATATCCGTTAATTTTGCTCTCCGCTATTAAGATTATGTTCTCTCAGTCTAGGTCTGTTTGATTTCATGTTATAGTTAAGAAAATAAGTTAATCATCGTTTTACCTCTATAAGTATGTTATTTAGTGGTTCGAATTAGTCAATGAAATGGTTCACCTTTGTGTTTCACTTTCAATGTTGACATTTCCTTTTCATCTACGATCATGGCTTTAACATGCATAACCAAATTGTAGTTGAGGGGTTACATTGAAGGTCACATGAATTCAAATTCAATGAGGTTGAATTATTCACTTGCAAGGAATAATTCACAAGCAATGCTTCTTAGCTTATTTGGTTAGTTATAGCAATCTTGTGATTGGTTCAGATGAGAAAAAGGCTTTAGTAAAAGCTATCAAAGACAGTTTTCCAACATCTGAACTCACATTGTGCACAAGGCACTTGAGAGTGAAAATGTTACAAGGCATTTGAGAACAAAGGTCGGCGTTAATGACAAGAACGCAAAACAAATTTTATCAGACTTATTTGGGGATAACGGTCTGATAGAAGCAGATACGACGGTAGATTTTTCCACTAAGGTTACTGATATTGAAAGAAAATATGAAGACCTCGTTGGTCCATATCTTACGCAAAAAGTTATTCCTACTATAAGGGATTACGTGTACAATGCTCGAAAAACAGAGTCGAGAATTCCATTGCAATGGAAAAACAATAATTGTGAATCAATCAATCACATCTTGAAACTAAATCAAGATTGGAAGCCTGAGAAACTTCCAGAGTTAATTAATAAAATTCACAAAGAAATAAAGTTGCAAGAAAGTCTTGTCAATGGCGCACTTTATGGACATGGAGACTTTGAGCTAAGCTCCTCAGTAAGCCATTTTCAATGCACAAAAGCTCTATGGCAGATTAAATCGGAGAAAGAAAAGGCTTTTGCTTTGCATTGCAAAAATTCTTGACTCATGGGAGAAAGTTGAACGCAATCCCAGAGTCCACCACTTCAACAGATGGTGGGCTGACAATCCCCAAAACAAGTACATATGCACGTAAACCTTGCCAACGGAAACGTATTAAAAATGCTAAAACTACAACTTCAAAAAGGGCAAAAATACAGTGAACCTTAGTGGTAAAAATCTACGGCTTATCAAAATGGGACCACCATGTACAAAATGTATAAATATTATGTTAGATAGGAATGTACATATTACTATATAATGACTAAAAATAATTAAAAAAAAAAAAAAAATTATATGGACCCCAAGGTAGAACCACGTCCTCGTCGTGGGGTCTGGAAACACGCTTAAATAATAAAGATGGCAAAGCGTGGCTGAGAGTTCTACAAATAAAGCATCGAATTGACATAACAAGAGTACACTTAGAGCATAGTATTAAGCAAATGAATCAACATATTATATTCCATTCTGCCCGCTCCATATATATCTCCATTCGTTTATTCATACTTTGACTTTGATGAAAACAGATACATACATTATCTTATACATATTCTTCATATTTAAAAATAAAAAAAAGAAGCTCAATCTCTTTCTTCTTCACAAATGTTTAATTTCTTCATCTACCAATATACTAATATAAACTTCACAATCTCTTTCTTCCTCACAAATGTTTCCTTTCTTCGTCTATCTATATAATAAAACATTTTAATTAGACATATCTGCTCGTATATTTAAAAAAAAAACATTAAATACAAATTTATTTATATCTAATAAAAAAAAAAAATGTTTTCTTGTCGCTAAATAGTCTTCTTGTCGCTAAAATAATTCTTGTTGTCGCTTCTTGTCGCTTGTTGACGCTTGTTGTTGCTTCTTGACGCTTGTTGTCGCTAATTAGTGAGACCCCAAAATTGAACTAACTGTTGCTAAAAGCGAATTATTATTTCACTATTTCACTTGAATTTATTATTGAACAAAAAAAAAATCATATGCTATTTTTCATATAACATCTCGTTACCAGGTTACTAATGCTCCTTAAATGTCACAAAATGGTTACGTAATGAGTATTGAGGTTATAAATAATAAAGACACATAAAAGTAATTTGTACGCTTTTATCAAGAACTTATATAAAACATGCTTTTAAAAGCATCATAAGTGCAACAACATTAAATTAATATGTACAGCAGAGTTTCTATTAAATACTTTTTATCATCAGAACACGTTTTGGAGTGTTTTAGAAAAACATTGTTTTCAATTTAAACTTAAAATCAATGGTACCAATATTAATGTAAATACATTCGCTATTAAGATCGTTCTCCTGATTTTGGACCAAATTTTCAACTTAAGTATTTTTTGTTATAAATTGTAAAACGTGTTTTTTTTTATATTTGAAAATTTATATGCACACTGCACAATTTTTGAATTGGTGTCTTTTAACAGTCTCCAGATACCAGTATCTTTATCTTTTATATAGTCTTGTCTCAGCGTTCAACTAGCGATGGACAGGATATTTGGATTAACAGTAGTTGTTTATGCGTACATTATTTACTGTGGTGAGCATTTACTTTATAAACTTGTAATGTATCTTTATATATTGAAAAATAGAGAGAAAAGATCGAAAGACTTCAACTTTTTCAATTACAACAATGCTTATACGAAACATATAATATATACATATATAATTTACAGATAATATTTTTGTTGTGTTCCATAATTGTTATTTTGTAATTTTTGGAAAATAGATGTTATAAACACTGTGCAATTTTATTACTATATACAATTTATACAAAGTCATCAATTATTTTGCAATATCTAATATAAATTGAGCGGAGGTATGAAATTGTGACCTCTGCGTGATCAGTTTTTCTTGCTTTATGCAATAGGCTCCTTATATTTTTTTTGGTTTGTTTTAAATAGGTTTTCAATAAAGTTTCTCCTTAATTAATATTTATGTATGGGAATAATTTTTTCGAACTGAAAATTATTGTTCTTGTCACTTCCCTTTAAATGAATTTGTTATTTCCATTTTATAACCGAAACACATTTTGTGCATCACATACATTTTTCTTTATTTTGTTATTTTGCTAAAATAACAAACAACTAGTATATCTATTTGTTAAGGGGCCAGGTGAAGGACGCCTCCGGGTGCGGGAGTTTCTCTCTGCATTGAAGACCTATGGGTGACCTTCTGTTGTTGTCTATTCTATGGTTGGGTTGTTGTCTCTTTGACACATTCCCAATTCCCATTCGCAATTTTATTGTAAATGAAAAGAGTTTAAAATAAAATCCAAACAAATTCAAAAACCTGCTAAAGAGCTATACTTTTTTTTTGTAGATTTAAATTACATTGTTCACCATATCGTCTACTGAAAATGTTTTCAAATAAGCCCCCACTCCAACCTCCCCAATCCACCCCTGAATCCGCATATGTTATGTCTTATAATACCCGCCAAAAAACATAAATTCAACTATAACCAGTCACAGATGTACAGTTACCGTACTTTGTCGATCGTACATATACATATATATATAGTTATCAAAGGTACCAGGATTATAATTTAGTACGCCAGACGCGCGTTTCGTCTACATAAGACTCACCAGTGACGCTCATATCAAAATATTTATAAAGCCAAACAAGTACAAAGTTGAAGAGCATTAGGATCCAAAATTCCAAAAAGTTGTGCCAAATAGTGCTAAGGTAATCTATGCCTGGGATAAGAAAATCCTTAGTTTTTCCAAAAATTCAAAGTTTTGTAAACAGGAAATTTATAACAATGACCACATTATTGATATTCATGACAACACCGAAGTGTTGACTACTGGGCCGGTGATACCCTCGGGGACAAAACGTCCACCAGCAGTGGCATCGACCCAGTGGTGTAAATATAGTTATTAAAGGTACCAGGATTATAATTTAGTACGCCAGACGCGCGTTTCGTCTACATAAGACTCATCAGTGACGCTCAAATCAAAATATTTTTAAAGCCAATCAAGTATTTATTTGAAGAGCATTAGGATCCAAAATTCAAAAAAGTAGTTTATTCTGAATTATAAACAACACATGTATAACAGAGTATACATGTGTTGTTCATAATTCAGAATAAACTTATCCTAGTTGTTAGGATTAAAATTTTGTACTTTCACCAGACTTTTCGTTTAGTCTACACTAGACTCATCAGAGACGCTCGAATGAAAAAAATAAAATAAAAAGGCCGACTAAAGTACGAAGTTGAAGAGCATTGAGGACAAAATATTCCTAACATGTTTGTCAAATGTAGCCAAGGTAATTTATTCCTGAGGTAGAAAGGCCTTAATATATATATAGTATTTCAAAAAAGTTTTGTAAACAGTTAATTTATGATTATATGACCATATCAATGATAGCTAATGTCAACACAGAATCGCTGACTTCTAGTCAGAAGATATCGCATAAGAAGACAACAGTACAAAATAGTTCAAAATGCAACTCAAAGATTTGTCAGTATTAATACTCGTTTTCAGCTATTTGTCTTAAAATAAAAAGACGTTAAGGATGTATTCAGTTGAAATTAAAAAAAATCAAGAATTTAAAATTGTTATTATAAGTTGGAACAGCATAAGTTATTAAGGAACAAAATAAGCTAAAAATATTGATAGGTCATGGAGGCGTTTTCGAGTTTTTGTTTTTTTAAATATGGCGGGGAAAAGGCTGACTCGGAATTTAATCTAATCAAAAGAAAAAAATCTAGAATCTGCTTAAATTTTGGTAAATGACTATTATGAGCTATTAAGTCTCATATGAAAAGATAACTTGGTGTTATGGGGGAAAATATTTTACGTAACCTTGTATCGTTGGGAAAAAACCAAGGAGTCTGAACATCTGACACAAAGTCCAATACCTCACATTTGTACATCCCGAAAGCACAAAACACGTTATATTATTTGTCTATGTTGCATGATACTGGTATTCCATCAATCAAAATTTATATTAGATTAAGATGTGTTTATTAAACGTATTACACAGTATGTCTCTTTATTTTATTTTTATAACTATTTACTGTTTATATCATAATTTTTTTGTTCTTGTGAGAGTTTAGTAATGTTTGTCCCAAATCAGAAATATATTTCACTCATTTTCACGCCTCTTCCAGTTTTTCGGGGTTATGGCTGATATTTTCTTGTCAGTTTGAATCATCTTGAAGACCGTTTGAATTTGGATGTCTAATTTGGTTTCCTGGTGTTGCATGTCTAGTGTATTGTATACATTAACATTTTGCTTAATCTTTGATAAAATTACTGCTACAATTCGGCGTACAATTTCCCATACTTAGTGGCTTTAAATTAGACAGATGAATTAACAGTAAACAGTCATTTGTAGTTTGATAAAGAAAAACCAAAACTTATTGCTTTTATCTTTAAGCCCTTATCATCAAAGCTTTGAATAGACCTTCTTTCGAGAGTAGCTGGAGAGTTATTTCAATAGAAAGTACTATAGATATACCACACAACCTCGGAGTATATCCAGCTAAGGTCGATGTTCAGATACGTGTAACTAAGGAAGGAGTAGATTATATTTTCACCGGAACTGGAGCTGCTCAGAGGGACGATGATATAGGTTTATCATACGGAGGGATTGTTTATATATATGACACAGAGATCGTCAGGTTAATCACACCGGATGGGAGAGATTCTAACGCTGATGTTGGAATTGCCTATACAGGTTTGGTATCATAATTTGTGCTAACTTTAAATGTGAAGAATATTTTGTCAGTTATTCTCTTCAATAATTTTCTTCTGAAAGACGACTTTCAACTTTTAGAAAACACAATCATATTTCATTATTTTTTAATATTAATATCTTGTGAAACCGATTAAAATTTATTCCATTTCGGAGTAAAATTTTGTCAAGTTTAGACAGCCTTTCAGTTACAACAGATTAAGTTCCAAATTTACGTACCGTTCAAAGTACACATATTTACTGTGGTATTGTTGGTATACATATGTTTCTGGTTTATGCATGGTTTGAAAATTCTCCTTAAAAGAAGATGTGGTATGATGGCCAATGAGACAACTATCCACAAGAGATCAAAATGACACAGACATAAACAACTATAGGTCATCGTACCATGTATTATGTTTTTGCCATTCGCTCTCAAATCGTGATTTATTAAATAATAAGTATTTAATTTGTCGCTTATTCTGTAAATATAGATAAGAATTTAAATGATGCATGCAATTTATTTACACAAAAATAAAAATGTACAACCATATCTGTTAATAAATCAATACTTATAACTTTCGTCACTGATGAATAATTCGTAGACGAAACGCGCGTCGGCGTATGTACTAAATTTAGTCCTGGTATCTATGATGAGTTTAATTACAATTCTGTATTAACACATTAAAAAGTAAATAAAGGCAACAGTAGTAAACCGCTGTTCGAAATTCATAAATCGATTGAGAAAAAACAAACAAATCCGGGTGTTACCAACTAAAACTGAGGGAAACTAATCAAATATAAGAGGGTTACAATGACACAACAGAAACACAACACTGAAATGTAACACACACAGAAACGAATTATATTATAACAATAGCCATTTTACTGACTTGGTACAGGACATTTAAAAAAATAGTGGGTTGAACCTGGTTTTATGGCTATCCAAACCTCCCGCTTCTATGACAATATTAAATATAAAATTAAGATGACAACTTTACATGACAGGACTACAATACAAATAAATGGGAGAACTTACAGGACAGAGAAACACACAAATAATAGCTATCAAAATGTACCAGGCTTATAATTTAATACGCCAGACGCACACCTCGTTTACACAAGACCGATCAGTGACGCTCAGATTAAAAAAATCAAGACCCAAAACAATTACAAAGTCGAAGAGCATTAAGGATCAAAAGTTCCAAAAAGTTGTGCCAAATACGGCTATGTTATCTGCCTGGGATAAGAAAATCCTCAGTGTTTAGAATAATTCAAACTTTTCAAACAGTAAATTTGATAAAATGACTATATAATATATATACATGTTACCACCGAAGTGGTGACTAACTAAAGAATAAAAAGGAATACGTAAAACAACCTAAATCATCACATAAAAAAGGCACAGCCGAACAACGTATTATATGTTAGCCGAAGAGATCAACGCACAAAATGGCACATTTAAATTTCTAAAAATATCTAAAAATTTAAAAAAAAAAAAAAAGGTTTTAGTTCAAGATTAGGTTTGTGCTGAAATTAATGATAGTACTACATAATTATAAAGACAATATTCAAAAATATTACTACAATATTAAGTTGGTAACTTTTAAAGGGGCATAATCTACGAGATTTAAAAATAAAATAATGATATCATGAAACATTTATGAAAGTAAAAAAGTGAAATATTAATTCGCTTTTAGCATCCAGTTTAGTTAAATTTTGTCAAAATAAGCTATCAATCATCAATGATGAATAATTCACTTGCAAGTGAATATTCGACTTAACTGAATGAGTATTCTTGTGAACTTCTTTTTAACCCTTAGTGAAAGTTGTTAAATACGTATGCATGCGCCCTGTTCAATTATTAAATGGAAAAAAAATGTCAACAGTGAAAATGAAACTAAGGCAAACCCTGTGTTTGACTGATTAGATCCACGAAAACTCATTTTTGTAAAAGTATATAAAAAAAGACGATTAACATATTACAAGAAAGCAAACAAACCTAAAAATAATCCAATAAGACAGTTTGCTATCAATTTATATGTATGTGTATGTTAATATTGGGTTAAATGATCGTAGGCAGTCTTCGGTGGTTAATTATATAGCGTGTAGGTTAACATTATAACAAAATGAGGGTCTATATTATCGAGCCAATGTATTGTAAATCGTTTATTCAACATAAAAAAATTAATGAGAAATTTAGTCACATCGGTAAATAAATATTTGACAGCTAAAATGCCCCTTTAAGTAATTTTTTTCAGTTATACAACATGACAGATTTTGTTAATATATAGAATATGAAACACAGTCATTGGGAACTAAATTATAGAAATTGGATTGATTTAAACTCATTTATTGAAATATAAATCAAGACGTAGTGATTGTGTATCAGCTTCCTCCCGATTCACTATTTCTAAAATGAATAAAAGAAACATTTTGATATGATTAGGCGATATTCATATCTTTTAGTGTCGTATTATTATTGTCTGATATTCGACTTTTTTAGGGGCTAGACAATATTATAACGGAGGATCAACAATCTGGGCCACAAGTGGACATGTTCGAGTTAGACTGTGGACGGCTAATAATTTTCCAGAACCAAATTTTTCGAAGACATTCAGTATGGACACAACGGGTAAATGATTACTATTTCGATCAGCTTTCGCTTATTATGTCGTATAGACGATACGTAGCTTCGTGGTAAGTATTTTCATATGGGTCCCTGAGCCACAAATAGTGCTTATATTCATACAATTAGACATGGAATACACACCAATCCCCTTATTGTATACGCTACAATTATTTGACTGAGATATAAGACTGTGCAACATATAATGCAGTTTTCAAAATAAATACAAAGTACACACCGTGTTCAATTAATGAAATATTTATCATTATATTCTTAAATGAATCACAAAAGTTCAATCTCGCGAATATTGAGTTCTCATGCACAGAGTTTTCAAATCAAAATATTAGTTTTTTTTGCCAGATTTAATTTTACAACATAAACAGGTAAACCTTAATCATACAAGGAATTATTTTTCAACGAACCTTAATGTTTTGACTTGGACGATGTTTCTATTCATTTGCTCAAAACACGTTTAGGCATTTAAACTTGTTAAATTAAAGAAATTTTGGGAACAATTTATCAGTATATTCTGTGCATAAGCGTTATTTCCTTGATTTAGTATGAATCAAACAAATGTAGGTATGGAATGTCCCTCCTAGGAAACGTGTTTACCAAAAAAAATAATATTCACAATTTAACTTTAGTGCTTTGTCTATATAGTTATGCCTTTTTTGTGTTTCTTTGTTACATATGACGCAGCTCAGTATTTATTCCTATCGTTTTGTTATTGTGTTATGGTAAACTTTTGTATAATGTCTTTCATTTTGCTAATGTTCATTGACTTTATGCCTTTTTAGCTCACCTGGCCCGAAGGGCCAAGTGAGCTTTTCCCATCACTTGGCGTCCGGCGTCCGTCGTCCGGCGTTAACTTTTACAAAAATCTTCTCCTCTGAAACTACTAAGCCAAATTTAACCAAACTTGGTCACAATCATCAGTGGGGTATCTAGTTTAAAAAATGTGTCCGGTGATCCGGTCAACCAACCAAGATGGCCACCATGGCTAAAAATAGAACATAGGGGTAAAATGTGGTTTTTGGCTTATAACTCAAAAACCAAAGCATTTAGAGCAAATCTAACTGGGGTAAAATTGTTTATCAGGTCAAGATCTATCTGCCCTTAAATTTTCAGATGAATCGGACAACCCGTTGTTGGGTTGCTGCCCCTGAATTGGTAATTTTAAGGAAATTTTACAGTTTTTGGTTATTATCTTGAATATTATTATAGATAGAGATAAACTGTAAACAGCAATAATGTTCAGCAAAGCAAGATTTATAAATAAGCCAACATAACCAAAATGGTCAGTTGACCCCTTTAAGAGTTATTTCCCTTTATAGTCAATTTTTAACCATTTTTCGTAAATCTTAGTAATCTTTTACAAAAATCTTCTCCTCTGAAACTACTGGGCCAAATTAATCCAAACTTGGCCACAATCATTTGTGGGGTATCTAGTTTAAAAAAATGTGTCGTCCGGTGACCTGGCCATCCAACCAAGATGGCTGCCACGGCTAAAAATAGAACATAGGGGTAAAATACAGTTTTTGGCTTATAACTCAAAAACCAAAGCATTTAGAGCAAATCTGACATGGGATAAAATTGTTAATCAGGTCAACATCTATTTGCCCTGAAATTTCCAGATGAATTGGACAACCCATTGTTGGGTTGCTGCCCCTGAATTTGTAATTTTAAAGAAATTTTGCTGTTTTTGGTTATTATCTTGAATATTATTATAGATAGAGATAAACTGTAAACAGCAATAATGTTCAGCAAAGTAAGATTTACAAATAAGTCAACATGATTGAAATGGTCAATTTACCCCCATAAGGAGTCATTGTCCTTTATAGTCAATTTTTAACAATTTTCATAAACTTTGTAAATTTTTACTAACATTTTCCACTGAAACTACTGGGCCAATCATTATAGATAGAGATAATTGTAAGCAGCAAGAATGTTCAGTAAAGTAAGATCTACAAACACATCGCCATCACCAAAACACAATTTTGTCATGAATCCATCTGTGTCCTTTGTTTAATATCACATAGACCAAGGTGAGCGACACAGGCTCTTTAGAGCCTCTAGTTTGTGTTTCTTATTACATATTTGTTTTTTCTTCTTCTAGTAATTAGTTTAAACATATTTATTTATAGTGGATTGGGAAACAAGTTTTGCAATTTATATTAATCCCTTTCCACTTTGCGGGTGCGAGTGCTGCCTTGTAGCGACATTAGCCTACTCTTTTTCGAAATCTACAAGGGTGTCTTTAACGTGCAAGAGATATGGCTCTCTCTTAACACGGGTCAGCCATTTATAGTCCCCTTCCGACGGACTATCATCGTTTCCCCGAGACCATACTCGCAGATGGTGTCAAGGGAGAGCCGAAAATTAAGTTCCTGAAATTTTCATCCCAAACGGGAATCGAACCAGGAACCTTTGTGTTAGTAGTCCGAAGCACTAACCACTACACCACGGCTCTTCTAGTAATTAAGATTATAACGCTATGTTGACTTTTCACCTATTTTATTATGTCTGTTTGTTTTGTTCACACCTCGTTGTCAATATAATATAATAAAATGTAATGCGACTGTCATACAAAGTTGTTACCCATTCGTTTGAACTTTTGATTTTGCCATTTGAGTATGGACTTTCCGTTTTGAATTTTCCTCTGAGTTATGTATTTTTTTTATTTTACTGGGTTTCGATGAATTAACAAAAACCTGGAAAAAATTTATCATAAAATTTTTATCTTTTTCAATTATTGAATCAAGGGAGCAATGCCTGTGTAAAGAATACTAGTTAATAAAGGCAGTAATAGTTTACCGCTGTTCAAAAATCTTTAATGGATTGAGAGAAAACAAATCGAGTTTTCAAACTAAAACCGAGGTAAACACATCAACTATAAAAGGAAACAACGAAACAACAGAAAACTGAGGTACGACAAAATCAAACAACAATGCAACATACATAGAAACGAACTATCAATTAACAACTGTCATATTCCTGACTTGGTACAGGACATTTTAAGAATAAAAAGGGGGGTTGAACCTGTTTTTGTGGCCAAACCTCCACGCTTTATGGTAATGTTAGATATACAACTAAAATGACATTACATGACGGCAATACAGTACAAATAAATGCAAGAACACCAAAAAGACATAGAAATACATACATAAATAATATAATAGTACATTTCGACATGTTCAGGATTATGTACCCTTCTGTTGATTCAATGCTAAACATATGGAAATTTTATAGAAAATCCACAGCCTTTATCCTTGTACTGTGATATTTGGCAATTTGATGACTGATAGATATAGGATAATTGCATGCAGTGCTAGGATCGATTTCCTTAAAACAAGTTTATTAATGTAGTTATTGGTTAAAACAAATAAAAATATGGACCAAATCAAGTACACCTTTTAAGGTGTGTTCGACTTTAGTGACTCAGCACGAGGTATTTTGGAATTTACAGGTTGGTTAGAACTTTTTGTAAAAAATAAACACTAGCACATCATTGAAAAGCAAGTGAGTAATCTATGTTTCAAATTTTATAACAAAAATCTCTGTATTAAAGGCTGTGGATTTTCTATAAAAATCTTGGTTTATTTGCAACAAAGTACTCTTTTTCTTTTAAAGGCAATGAAACAGTAAATTATAATGCATTCCATCAAGTTTCCCCCTAGTATATGCACTAAATGGCCTGTCTCTATTATTCATTATATCTGTAGTTTTGATACAATTGATGTTTGAAAAATTTGTACAAAAATGGCTACAGAAGGGGTATTAAACCTTAATCACAGAATAACAATGAATAACTAAAATTAATTTAGGACAGTACACAAAAAAATGCTAAAAAGTAAACGTTGTATTCTGTGAAATTAAGAAACTGTGTTTTAGTTTCTGCTTCAATATCTATAGTATGACATGATATTAATTTCACGAAAAGAACATTTTTGCACACAAATTGCAGACAATCAGTCAACTAGTTTAACGTATGAGAATCA
The DNA here is from genome assembly GCF_963676685.1 of Mytilus edulis. Classification (NCBI taxonomy): domain Eukaryota; kingdom Metazoa; phylum Mollusca; class Bivalvia; order Mytilida; family Mytilidae; genus Mytilus; species Mytilus edulis. The sequence goes on along the minus strand of NC_092353.1, from coordinate 44,372,140 downwards.
TTAATCAGAATTTGAAAAGGGTAAAAACAACATATATTTAATTTGTCATTCATCTTATTTACAGCATTCATAGCTAAACAATAATCTTAAAGTGTTCAAAAAAGATATTAAGGTGGTATGGGTGTCTTGGATTGTAAAAAACAGAGAATCTAAGGTCCGTATTTTGTATTAAGTTAGCAAAATTTGATGCGGGAATGCAGATATTTAATGTGAATTTTCATTTTATAAGAACCAATTTATAAAAACATAACTTATAAATATTAATATTGTTACAAGTGTTGATTATTTTTGGCTGTTTTTAAATATTTTCAAATTGGCATTTTAAGGGGAGATAACTCTAAAACAGTGCATTTTCTGAAGGACTATACATGGAATTTTCCTATTTTGTCTTTTAGCCGGAAAAAACGTACGGTGACCCTATCTTTTCTTTTGATATTCTCAAAGCATTGTCTGAAAGCTATCTTTTTCTAAAGTATTTAACAATTCTATCATTTTGTTTAGTTTCTATTCACAAAATTGTGTTTTTTCCTGTATAATCCATACAAAATCTGTCATTTTGTCACAACTTGTAGCTTGAGAAAATGCACGGTGACCTATCATTTTTATAATATTTTTGAACATGTATCAATAGATACTACATTTTGGCAAAGTATGAACAAATTCTATCATTTTTATTTTAGACTCCCATACCACCTTAAGTAATTCAAATGATAACACTGAATCCTTTATTTCTTTTTTTTGTATCGAAGGAAATTCTTAGCATTGCACATTCCTTTTTCAGTATTGCATATGTCCATAATATATATTTTGATCAAATGAGATCAATTTAGGAGTTAATTTATGTAGGGTATATCGCGAGTCAGTAGATATCATAAGATAGATAACCAAAACTAGAGGAAAAATCTATCGCTAATATTCTATGGACATGAACATAGTTACTTATTTCTTATTCGAAACTCAAATGTCAACTGAATATTTATGACAATTATTTAACTTTTTACATGTATCTGAACACGTTGTTATATCAAAGCACAAAGTCTCGCTTCTTTTTGAGTTCATGTCATTCCCTAAATTTTGAATTTGGTAGGTCACGTTCGTGAAAAGGAAAATGTATTGTAGTTACGACATAAGGAACATATCCGATATCATCTGTGAAACAGTTATTCCATAACGGTCAACCAACTCGTAATGACGTCCGTACATTTAACGAAGGGATGATTTAAACTTCACCATTTGGAACTCTTGGTTTAGTAGTCTCGTTGTGAGCAGCAATCCTCTATCGAGGTAATCATGATAGGAAATGCAAGCCCGATAATATTGTATCAATTGGGAGATATATACTCCGTATGCATGCGCTGCTGGAATGTTGCTACATATAAATGGAAAGTTCACAGTTTGGAAGCTGAAATCATCTCTTTTGTCGTAAAGTTTTGTTTTCAACCGACCCTCAACTGTTTCGGTTATCGTACATCTTTTGCCATCAATAATTTGGCTTGACGTTCCTGATGAATGTATATATAACAAACGCGCTTCAGACTTGTATGCAATTCATACTGTACTGTTTTCATTTGTGTATTGTGTTATCCTGGTCTTCTTACAGTTGGGTACAAAACCTTCAATGAAGTGTCACATGGACTAGGAAAATATCCAGGCATGGTTTCTGTTCGAATACAGTTGGATGACGGATTTATGTCAGATGGGCAAGGTAAAAAATAAATGTTGAATTGCTATATTACATAGCGTTAATTAATTTCATGATACAATAGTAATAATATTGATTTTAACTGATGATGATGATGATGATGATGAGGAGGAGGAGGAGGAGGAGGATGAGGATTGCGGCAATGTTTGGTTAAAATTGACCTGTTATTTTCAGAGGAGAAGATTTTTGTAAAACGGCGGACGACGACGACGACGACGGACGATGGACGACGGACGCCAGAAAAGCTCACTTGGCCCTTTGAGCCAGGCGAGATAAAAAGTTAACAATGATTTACAATCCAGTGCACCCTTCGTGTTGCCAAGTACCAGTAAATGTCCAGTTGAAAGTAGCACAATGTGATGTTATGAACCAGAAAAGACAAATATAACACATAAATTCAAGAACAACAAAGTAAATTATTAGGGAAATCGTTAAACTTTCCAAGTGATGAATATAAAGACAACAGTAGTATACCGCTGTTCGAAATTCATAAATCTATAGAGAAAAAACAAATCCGGGTTAAAAACTAAAACTGAGGGAAACGTATCAAATATGAGAAAACTACACCACAACAGAAACAAAACACCGAAATGTAACACACACAGAAACGAACTATGATGTAACAATGGCCATTTTCCTGGCTTGGTACAGAGCATTTTATGAAAAATTGGTGGGTTGAACCTGGTTTTGTGGCATGCCAAACCTCCCGCTTTAATGGCAATGTTAATTATAACATTAAAATGACAACATTACACGACCGGGCTAGACAAAATAAATGGAAGAAAATATAGGACAAGTGAAACAAACGAATAATAGCCATCAAAAGGTACCAGGTTAAAAAAAATATACGCCAGACGTGCGTACACAAAAACTATGCTCAGATGAAAAAAGTTTGAAAGCCAAAACAAGTACAAAATTGAAGATAGCCGAGGACCAAAAGTTCAAAAAGGTTGGAATAATACGGCCAGGGTTATCCGCCTGGGACAAAACATCATTTTTATCAAGAATAATACATTTAACATCTCTATTTAAATCATTGGGTTGCTTGAAACAAGCAACACCTATCAATCTTTTTATCTTTGATATTCATCCTGAAGTTCTTTAAATAATTTTTGTATGGGGAGCTAGCAATCAGTAAACAAAGGAAACTGGAAACAAAATTTCAATTCAACCTAGGGCACCTTGATGTTGAAGAAAAAACTATACTATAATGTTTCTTTGATTCAATGATAATTTCCTAAAATATCTATAAATCTTACAAAATGTATGTGTTTACTCCTGACAAGTCGTTGAAATAAATGCATTTCATCAAAGTTTCTTTCACTGTCAATAAATAACTCATAACAACTGTCCTGTTCTATTTTCATAACATGATATTATGATTGTTTTACTGTATTCATATACTTCGAATTCGATATGACATTTATGAAGGGAAAAACAGAAGATGTGGTGTGATTGCCAATGAGATAACTCTTCGAACGAGACCAAAATGACACAGAATTAGCAACTATAGGTCACCGTAATGCCTTCAAAAATTAGCAAAGCCTATACCGCATAGTTAGCTATAAAAGGCCCCGATATTACAAAATAAAACAATTCAAACGAGAAACTTAAAGCCTTATCTATGTACAAAGATTAACGAAAATTTGTAACTCATAAACAAACGACAACCACTGAATTACAGACTCCTGACTTGGGACAGGCACATCCATAGAGAATGTGGCGGGGTTAATCATGTTAGCAGATCCCAACCCTCCCCTAACCTGGGACAGTGGTGTATTAGTACAACATAAGAACGAACTATAAAAATCAGTTGAAAAAGGCTAAACTCATTAGATGGATAAAAATACAATAACATACTTGATATATGATTTTTCAAAAGCTTTGGCTTCCAGCATCACTGAAGATACGTTGATTGTCGAAATGCGCATCTGGTTAAGAAAAACAGGTACCGTTTATAGTATATGTGATTATTATCTAAACTTGCAAAAATATCAATCCACTTATCTTTATTCGAAAGTTAAGGTAGCACAATACAAAGATTTTTCATCCCCAATCAGACATCTTTAAACTGATGTAATTCCACTCATCTTTCTTTAAGTTTTATAAATGAGGTACCAAAAGAAAGAAGAAGGATTAATCTTTCAAATTATGATAATTTCATTATGACATAATTATTACATCATTAATTGTTATGTAATTAGTTGCCATATTGTGATGTCTATACTTGAATGAATTTAGCTTCTTTGTTATTCATAGCATCCCAAAATATTTTATAGATTCTTGCACAACACAGTTTGACCTCTAAAACTGTGTCTCAGATTTTTCCTATTGTATTTCATTCTCTCATAAATCGTTAATGAAGTTTGCAACATCAATTCATAAGAGACCACTAAATTCAATTGGGTATAAAATTTGTTCTATTAACTAAAACTATACATTTAATTTGATAAAGAAGTTTTGAAATATAAGTAAAATTTTAGCTGTTTACGTGAATGCCCAACTTAACATTATAGGAGTAGTGTTTCGATCATCTCCTGAGTCCAGCTGGCAATCTTTATCCGGAGTATTATATGGATATGATGATGCAAATGTACGAGTATGGGTACCATATAAACACTCAGATGATTCTGATGGTCTTGGTAAGCAGATTTGCATAGCATTAACATCTACTTTACATTTGAATCTGTAAAAAGAAAAAAAGAAATTGTATTTTTCAGGATGATTTCTTTATATCAATTTCGAAAGATTGGCACTTTTGTGAAACTACTGTTATTTTACATAAATACATTACATTCTAAGGTTTTTATATCCTAGACATATATTGCTTTTGCAGTATTTGACACATCTTTTCGTTTACTAATGCTCTTCAACTTTTGATTTGATAATGCAATATTTTTTTTTATTCTAGCGCCACTGATAAGTCTTTTAAAGTAGACATAACGCGCGTCTGGTCTACCTAATGCTCAGCGTGGTATTTTTGATAAGTTTTTACTTTTTTTTATACATGTAATTTATTGGAAATTTCCATTATAGTAATGAAAAAGCATATTTCATCATAAATGCATGGAATTTTAATCTTTATGCCAGTATTTACATTAATCAATATAATAACAAACTGGTTGTAAGAAATCTTTAGAGAAGATATAATATCGAAAGCATGATTACTAGTATACCAGGTTCACTTGATTTCTTTTTATGGGATAGTCAACTAAATAATGAAACAGTCTATTTTTACAGGCACTGTATGTTGTTGCTATGATGGTTGGAACACACGTTTAGTAAGGACTAATGGCACAGTTCACATCCGGGCTTGGTTACTTGACCAAACTTTTCATGATTTCACAGTTGACACTCGAGAGGTTAACATTACAAGTGGAGCTAGTCCAATATTATTTCCTGTTATGGATTTTTCAGATTTCTATATCAATGTAGAGGTAATAGAAAAACATATTTATTTTTTTACTTTGGATTTTTTTTAACATGAAACTTGGTTTGTTATTGTCTTATCCACACGAGTGCTTGTGTTTTAAAATTTAAATGTAACATAAAATGATTGTTTTAAATATGTCATTTTATAAAAGCATTCTATAACGGCTCACACTCTCTGCAAAATAAAAAATTTCAAGTATAAATACACAGCTTAAATGAAATAAGCTGTCAAATTCATGTCTCGATTGGACTCAAATTCTCTTTTTTTCATTTATAGCTTATTAATAGAGAGTATATCCAACTTATACATAGTCAAAAATACACAATTTACGATGCATTAACTCGATTATACGTATCAGCATTATGTGTTTATCTGAGTCTGGACGCCATCTAATTAACCGACAGCGAGGCGTACTCCGAAGTATGCCGACGGTCAAACAACCTGACATAAACATGACTATCGATATAAATAGATATCAAACACTTGCAATTGGATTTTTCTAGTTCTGTTTGATTTCATTTTAAAGGATTAAAAAATATGTTTATTATCGATTTTACCAGTATAAGAAAATGTTTCAGTGGATCGAACAAAGTCAACCAAATGTTTTACCTTTGGTTCAAATTCAATGTTGACATTGTTTTTTTTTATAACTGAACACGCATACATGTAGTTACATGGTCACCCATCTCTAGCTAAGGATAAATAGAAGGTCACATGAATACTAATTCAATCAGATTGAATTTTTTACCTGCATGAAATAATTCATTAGCATGTTTCTTAACTTATTAAGTATATTAACAAAGTTATACAAACTGGCTGCTAAAGACGAAGCATTATTCATAATGATTCACTTTCATGATGATTGAACCAAATAAATAATAATTAAAAAAAAAACAATTCTTAAAATTCTGTTGTTAATATGGCCCTTTATTTAAGGAATGACCGTAATATTTTTTTCTGTCTATGAAGAAATAACATAAAAAATTTGGTGCACACTGAATCACGCGCGTAGCGGGTTATATAACAGTGTGCACCACATTTTTTATGTTATTTCGAATAGACAGAAAAAATATTACAGTCATTTCTTATAATTTAATTCTAAATTCAATTTAAAACCGTAGAAAACCATGAAAAAACGTTGATGATGTCACGGTCACATGACTAAATTATGTCTATGGGCTCATAACAAAATAACGTCAGCCAATCAGAAGACGCGTTACATCCAAAATTAAATTATTAAGAAATAAAAATGTGTCATTATTAATTCAGATAGAAAAATAAAAATAACAATATGACAGTTGTATTTTTGCACTTGTTCCGCTCACAACGCTTGATTTTATTATTTTTTACTGACCTCCCCCCTTTTTTTTATTTGCCTGGGATTTCTGGTATTTTTGTTATACTTTTTATCATATTACATTGCACTTTATTCAATAATTTTAGGTGCTCACTAGTTATGGTGACAACTCAAAATATATATTTGGCGGAGCTGGTTCAGCAATGTTGGGCACTGTATATGATCATTATGGTGGACTAATCTATGTTTATACAAATAATAGTGTGATGGTTTGGATACCAAATGCAGACAATGATGGTCATGTGCAATTTGTAGGAAAACGATGGGGTGATAGAGCACAGGATAGTAGATGCGATGTTGGTCAACTAATTGTTAAAGTGTATACTTTTCGGGATTTAAGTGAGTAGTTTATTAATCTAGCTATACATTTCAAATAGCATTTACAACATTTAAAAAAGGATAAATACTTCATTGTTATCTTACAAACAAAAACAATAAAAATACTTCATTGTTGTCTTACGAACACAAACAATACAAAGAAATTTACAAATATCAAATGCTAAATACAAGGTTAATAATTTTACAAATCAAATTATCCAACAAAGAAATTTATCCTGGTGTAGTTTACTACGAAGCGATCAACAGATACTTTACGTTCACAGTCTACTTTGACCTGCTTCTGCTGCAAAAAAAGTGTTTATATTATTGTTTATATATCACATTTAATTTGCAGTCGCCGTATTGCGTTCCGCCTTTAAGTGGTGTCGATGTCATTAAAAAAAACAAGTTTAATGATTGGGATAACAAAAAATGCATTCCAGCCTACATTTTTTAAGCTATTATCAAGATTATATATATACGCAAAAACAGATACTGTGGTGTCCTGTGCTGTCGTTCATTTTTTCTATTGTTTACATGTAGTAATTTTCTATTTATGCATCTCTTTGTGCTAGAGGTTTAATGCAATTATTAAAAGTAATTTTGTAAATGAAAATTTCTACCAGTTCTTATACCACAAAATTATATTAAAAAGATTGTTTTTGAAACAATTTCAGTAGAATGCGAAGATCCTGTCACAGTGACAAATGCCTTTTTTACGATGAATGGTTCTAAAGTAACATATACTTGTCATCCTGGATACACATATGCGACAGGAAATTTAACCCGTACATGTCAGTCTAATGGCACATGGAATGGTTATCCTCCAGTATGCACAGGTAAGGGTTGCATTGAAGAAAGACAATTCATTTGAACATTTTTTTCAAAACGAACTCGACTGTCAAATGAGTTGGTTTTCGGTCACACTAATATTGGCATTTTGTCTTTTCATCTATGAACTGACCATATTGCTGTAACTGATACCGAAAAGAAATTGTTAGTTTTGCAAAAGAATTAAAATAGCAAAAAATAATGAACCAAAGGAAATTGTTAATAGGAAATACCTTCATCCAATGGCCAAAATCAAATGCTCAAACACATCAAACATACAGAAAACAACTGTCATATTCCCTACTTAGTATAGGCATTTCCTTATGTAGAAAAGGTTGGATTAAAAATGGTTTTGTAACTAGTTAAACCTTTTACAAAAGCTTCATTTATTTAGAACCCGGTCAAAAGGCAATACACAATATGTCATTGAATTGATTGAACAGATCATAGTGTTGCTCCTGGTTTTTTTTCAAGAAGGTCGACTTATATATTCTGTCAATAGAACCTTCGTATTCTGTATAGATTGTTTTGTAACTGAGATATTGGTAGATATCAAAACAACAACAGTTAACATAATGTACCTGAATAATGCATATTTTTTAGCAACAGCAATGCAGTGTCATAACCCAGGAGGAGTTGCTAATGCTACATATACCTATAATGGTCTATCTGAAGGATCAACAGTAAACTATGCATGTAACACAGGGTATATGTACGAAGCAGGTTTTCTGACACGTACCTGTCAGTCTGATGGAACATGGGATGGTGTTCCTCCTGTATGTACAGGTACATAAAGAAACGTGTGATAAACATTTTTCACGATGTAAATTGATAAAACAATCAAAATGATTTTATAGCAATATTATTTGAAACTCGCTCGTGTAAATTGTAAGCCAAATATTAGTAAAGGAATGTATCTGCATTCGAAGATTATCAAGTGAGAAAGTGCTATCAACACCGAATTCTTTTCTTTAGTGTTTTTTGTAGATTTCAAGATACAAGTGTGACGCACCACTTTTCACTCAATTCCTGCAATGTATTCCTATAATGAGTTTATAGAGTTTATAAACATGAGCAACATGATAGTGGCAACTTTTTGAAAAGGATCTCCTTAACATTATGGAGACTTGTATATCAAACCAGAGTTTTGCGGGATATATATAACTTTATAACTTTATTTCCTCTATTATAGAGATTTGGTGTACATGAAATATATAAATCAGAAAATTACAAAAAACAAAGAATTAAAGTCACCGTTTAACGTTAATATGAGAAAAAAAATTAGCACTGTCTATAATATCGGTAACGGACACATCTTCTATCGATTGTAGAAATCTCTGCAGATTGTTTCAACGTGACGAACACAAGTCTTAGAGAAAAAAGTTAATTCATCATTTTCTAATTCATATGACGTATTGCAAGAGAGAATTGTTGTTGTGAATTCATGTGCCGAAAGACTGTCCATATAAACACTGAACTGAATGGGATTAATGTTAATAATGTCTTCCCATAGATTATCTCTTTTGTCTTGAATAAAATCACAGGATACCAGTTAGTGTTCAACGATATTCAAGAAGAACTTTCCACATTTGTCGCAAAGTAAATGTTCATCTTCGTAGCGTACTATAGAACATAAGTCAATCACATACTTGGCGGAGACACGAAGTTCGGGAAACTGTTTCGCAATTGTCCATGCTTTATGCGGTTTGATTGCCGAATGAATATGTCTAAACATATAAAAGTCATTATCGCATGAAATTCGGTAAGACCACCATGTTTCTTCACTTGCATTTATATTCTGATTTACAATAATTGACCAAAGTTTTTTTGATGGGAAAGAACCAGTATTTGCAAAATTAACAATATAATCTGTAATGTTATATTTTTCGGCTGCTTTATAGATGTCAGGTATAAAACCAAGTTGTTCTGGAACACATTTATGTTTGAATTCCATAAGTCTGCTTATCATTATTCGTTTTGGTAACGCAGAAGACTTTAACCTACATAGTCTACCAAAAAATAAAAGTTTACATCTGTTGATAATGCTTTCAACTGAAAACCAACCTCGAAGACTTGTACACTTGTCAGAACGGGTTCGTTTTGGAAGCCCTTGAATAATTTTACACACAAATCTGTGAGATCTTTCTAACATCGTAAGTTCTGTTTGAGTCAAATTGTTCCATAACTCACAACCATATAGAGCTTTGCTGTAACATATTTGAAATATTATCTTGGAACACGTCAAAGGGTTTAAAATTGATGGATGAATTCCAGAATTTAGAACTGAAAGAGCAGTTGATAGCTTGTGTTTAGTCTTTAGTTTAATTTGTAGTGTTTTATGATCTTTGTTGTCTTTTTGTCTTCCTTGTTTTATGGCATTACGTTATCAATTTCTTGACTTGTAATTTTATATGTCCCCGTGGTCTCTTCTGCATGTTTTTTCATTACATTTACTACAAGTCATAATATAAGTACAGTTTTGAGTTAGTATTTGAGACGACCAAAAAAGACGTCAGATTACCGAGAAAATGTAAAGGAGAACATTCAACATTATGTATTGTGAAGTTGTCCAGCTTTTCATAAATTATGATAACTAGATTATGGTTTTAAATTGTGATATCAAGATAAAAAAAACTAATAATCGATTAATAATAAAGTTAAAGTTACTTCTATAACGAGTAGATCAGGTGTTCGTACACCCAGCAGGCACATACTAAATTCATTTGATGTGGTGCAAATAATTGTGTTTTTCATAATCATAAGCAAAAAAAAAAAACAAGAACAATATAAAATCTAAATATTTAAAATGTACATTTATTGCAAATAGAAATTCAGGGATGGTCTGCTGTTAGAATATTTCATATTTTTTTGTCACTAAGTAGTTGGCGGACTTCATCAGAAACAATCGGACTACTAACACAGAGGTTCCTGGTTCGATTCCCGTTCCGGGATGAAAATTTCAGGGACTGAATTTTCGGCTCTCCCTTGACACCATTTGCGAGTATGGTCTTGAGGAAACGATGATCGTCCGTCGGTAGGGGACGATAAATGACTTACCCGTGTTAAGAGAGAGCCATATATCTTGCACGTAAAAGAAACCTTTGTAGATTTCAAAAAAAGAGCAGGTTTATGCCACTACAAGGCAGCACTCGCACCCGCAACGTGGAAAAGGATTAATATAAGTTGCAAAACTTGATTACATATCCACTATAACTAAATATGTTTTAAACTAAACTACACTAATCAGAAACTGTTTATGTCATTTTAGGTACATGTGGATTACCTCCTACGTATAATTTTACAACACAGTCCTTCACTGGAGTGACAAGTGGAAGTATTGCAGAGTTTAAATGCAACTTTGGATATGCATTTGCTTCAGGAAGTATCCAGCACCAGTGTTTTCCTCCAAAGTGGATTGGAAACCCTGTTGAGTGTAAAGGTAAAACACTTAAACTCTCAATGTATTCCCGAATTTAAATATCAATAACGAAAATCAAAAGTACATGTTAAGGATATTTGTTCTTTACATTTTCAAAAGCAACTTGATATTATGTATTTTCCGTGATAACAGTACATTGAAATATTAATCCCCTGTCTTGTCAAAATTAAGATGTCATATTCATTTTTCAAATTACATATTAAATAATAAAATCCAGATAATCTTTTTCTAGCCAAAAGAGTGGTTCTTTAAATGAGTGAATCTCGAAAAAATGCAGACGTTTTTGTTTTCTAAATTGTCTGCTATATTGATAATCTAAAACCTTTTCTGTTGAATACGACTTTTCATAATACGTTATTTTGAATCCCAGCTGTGAGAAGACCTTTAAGGTCATGTTATTTTTGTTTTGAAGTGATGTCAAGACATCTTCAAATTTGTGAATTCAAAATTTTATTGGACTGTCTTAAATTTTATTATAATGTGTAACCGATTTTCTGAAACTTTTACATTGTGTATTTATTGATGAAGGCTTAAAAGAGGGACAGAAGGACACTTTTCGTGACGTCAGGATAAGGCCTTTGTTTATGTGGGAATTTGGGGAATTGCTTTCAGTTTCGGGGGATTTCGGGATTTAATACCGAATGGGTACTCGGGAATAAATTATTATTTTTTCGGGAACCGGGAAATATTGATTTTTCCCGGGTATTTGGAAAAACGATCTCTCCTACCGCCACAATAAGAAATACTAGTAGGATAAATAATATGTTCAAAAATTCTTTAATAATTGAGATGATACAAATCAAATTAAAAAAACTCAGGAAATTGCATAAAATTCATTTGGAGCAAGTTCTCTTACATGGACAAAATAAGCGTCTTCTTCTATGAATGATTCACCCATCACGCAAATCCACAGGAATGAAATTGTGTACTATTAATTTGTCGCTCATACAATTATTGACATATAAGCTTTATCTTACTAAAGTTCAAACTGTACGTGACTTTTGGGAAAAACATATACAATGTTAAAAGCTAGAAGATACCAAGAGCAACACAAAACCTCAACGAAAACAGTTGCAATGTTCCTCTACAGCAAGTCAAATATGATAAAATGTATTTGTGACATTATTTTAGCAATGTGAAAAGTAATTTTGTAAATGAAAATTTCTACCAGTTCTTATACCACAAAATTATATTAAAAAAATTGTTTTTGAAACAATTTCAGTAGAATGCGAAGATCCTGTCACAGTGGCAAATGCCTTTTTTACGATGAATGGTTCTAAAGTAACATATACTTGTCATCCTGGATACGCATATGCGACAGGAAATTTAACCCGTACATGTCAGTCTAATGGCACATGGAATGGTTATCCTCCAGTATGCACAGGTAAGGGTTTCATTGAAGAAAGACAATTCATTTGAAATTTTTTTCAAAACGAACTTGACTGTTAAATGATTTGGTTTTCGGTCACACTTATATTGGCATTTTGTCTTTTCATCTATGAACTGACCATACTGCTGCTACTGATACCGAAAAGAAATTATTAGTATGCCAAAAGAATTAAAATAGTAAAAAATAATGAACCAAAGGAAATTGTTAATAGGAAATACCTTCATCCAATGGCGAAAATCAAATGCTCAAACACATCAAACATACAGAAAACAACTGTCATATTCCCTACTTAGTACAGGCATTTCCTTATGTAGAAAAGGTTGGATTAAAATTGGTTTTGTAACTAGTTAAACCTTTTACAAAAGCTTCATTTATTTAGAACCCGGTCAAAGGCAATACACAATATGTCATTGAACTGATTGAACAGATCATAGTGTTGCTCCTGTTTTTTTCAAGAAGGTCGACTTATATATTCTGTCAATAAAACCTTCGTATTCTGAATAGATTGTTCTGTAACTGAGATATTGGTAGATATCAAAACAACAACAGTTAACATAATGTACCTGAATAATGCATATTTTTTAGCAACAGCAATGCAGTGTCACAACCCAGGAGGAGTTGCTAATGCTACATATACCTATAGTGGTCTATCCGAAGGATCAACAGTAAACTATGCATGTAACACAGGGTATATGTACGAAGCAGGTTTTCTGACACGTACCTGTCAGTCTGATGGAACATGGGATGGTGTTCCTCCTGTATGTACAGGTATATAAAGAAACATGTGATAAACATTTTTCACGATGTAAATAGATAAAACCATCAAAATTTTTTTATAGCAATATTATTTGAAACTCGCTCGTGTAAAATGTATGCCAAATATTAGTAAAGGAATGTATCTGCATTCGAAGATTATCAAGTGAGAAAGTGCTATCAACACCGAATTCCTTTCTTTAGTTTTTTTTGTAGATTTCAAGATGCAAGTGTGACGCACCATGCACTTTTCACTCAATTCCTGCAATGTATTCCTATAATGAGTTTATAGAGTTTATAAACATGAGCAACATGATAGTTGCAACTTTTTGAAAAGGATCTCCTTACCATTCTGGAGACTTGTATATCAGCACCAGAGTTTGGCGGGATAGCTTTTGTTTAGTCTTTAGTTTACTTTGTAGTGTTTTATGATCTTTGTTGTCTTTTTGTCTTCCTCGTTTTATGGCATAACGTTATCAATTTCTTGACTTGTAATTTTATATGTCCCCGTGGTCTCTTCCGCATGTTTTTTCATTACATTTACTACAAGTCATAATATCAGTAGAGTTTTGAGTTAGTATTTGAGACGACCAAAAAAGACATCAGATTACCGGGAAAATGTAAAGGAGAACATTCAACATTATGTATTGTGAAGTTGTCCAGCTTATCATTAAATTATGATAATTATATTATGGTTTAACATTGTGATATCAAGATGAAAAAAACCTAATAATCGATTAATAATAAAGATAAAGTTACTTCTATAACGAGTAGATCAGGTGTTCGTACACCCAGCAGGCACATAATAAATTCATTTGATGTGGTGCAAATAATTGTGTTTTTCATAATCATAAGCAAAATAAAACAAACAAGAACAATATAAAATCTAAATATTTAAAATGTACATTTTCTGCAAATAGAAATTCAGGGATGGTCTACTGTTAGAATATTTCATATTTTATTGTCACTAAGTAGTTGGCGGACTTCATCAAAAACAATCGGACTACTTATACAGAGGTTCCTGGTTCGATTCCCGTTCCGGGATGAAAATTTCAGGGACTGAATTTTCGGCTCTCCCTTGACACCATTTGCGAGTTTGGTCTTAAGGAAACGATGATCGTCCGTCAGTAGGGGACGATAAATGGCTTACCCGTGTTAAGAGAGAGCCATATATCATGCACGTAAAAGAAACCTTTGTAGATTTCAAAAAAGAGCAGGTTAATGCCGCTACAAGGCAGCACTCGCACCCGCAACGTGAAAAAGGATTAATATAAGTTGCAAAACTTGATTACATATCCACTATAACTAAATATGTTTTAAACTAAACTACACTAATCAGAAACTGTTTATGTCATTTTAGGTACATGTGGATTACCTCCTACGTATAATTTTACAACACAGTCCTTCACTGGAGTGACAAGTGGAAGTATTGCAGAGTTTAAATGCAACTTTGGATATGCATTTGCTTCAGGAAGTATCCAGCACCAGTGTTTTCCTCCAAAGTGGATTGGAAACCCTGTTGTGTGTAAAGGTAAAATACTTTTAAAAACTCTCAATTTTTTCCCGAATTTAAATATCAATAATGAAAATTAAAAGTACATGTTAAGGATATTTGTTCTTTACATTTTCAAAAGCAACTTGATATTATGTATTTTCCTTGATAACAGTACATTGAAATATTAATCCCCTGTCTTGTCAAAATTAAGATGTCATATTCATTTTTCCACTTACATATTAAATAATAAAATCCAGATAATCCCTTTCCAGCCAAAAGAGTAGTTCTTTAAATGAGTGAATCTCGAAAAAATGCAGACGTTTTTGTTTTCTAAATTGTCTGCTTTATTGATAATCTAAAACCTTTTCTGTTTAATACGACTTTTCATAATACGTTATTTTTAATCCCAGCTGCGAGAACATCTTTAAGGTCATGTTATTTTTTTTTTGAAGTGATCTGAAGACATCTTCAAATTTGTGAATTCAAAATTTAATTGGACTGTCTTGAATTTTATTATAATGTGTAGCCGATTTTCTGAAACTTTTACATTGTGTATTTATTTATGAAGGCTTAGAAGATGGACGGAAGGACACTTTTCGTGACATCAGGATAAGGCCTTTGCTTATGTGGGAATTTGGGGAATTGCTTTCATTTTCGGGGGATTTCGGTATTTAATACCAAATGGGTACTCGGGAATAAATTATTATTTTTTCGGGGACCGGGAACTATTAATTTTTCCCGGGTATTTGGAAAAACGATCTCTCCTACCGCCACAATAAGAAACACTAATTATATACATTATATGTTAAAAAATTGTTTAATAATTGAGATGATACAAATCAAATTAAAAAAACTCAACAAATTGCAAGAAATTCATTTGGAGAAAGTTCTCTTACATGGACAAAATAAGCGTCTTCTTCTATGAATGATTCACCCATCATGCAAATCAACATGAATGAAAATGTGTAGTATTAATTTGTCGCTTATACAATTATTGACATATAAGCTTTATCTTACTAAAGTTCAAACTGTACTTGACTTTTGGGAAAACATTTACAGTGTTAAAAGATAGAAGATACCTAGAGAAAAATAAAACCTCAACGAAAACAGTTGCAATGTTCCTCAGCAGGAAGTCAGATATGGTAAAATTTATTTGTGACATTATTTTAGCAATGTGAAAAAACGAATTTTCAGGTTTAAGAATATAAGTGTACTCAGCTAGTTTATTAATCGACAAGTTTACATTATTTCCAGACGTGCTTTCAACCAAAGAAGTGACAGCAATGATAAACAAGATAGAAAAAGAGCTAACCGTCGACAAAAAGACAACTTCTACATTTCACAGACGTAAAAATTGTGCTGAAGATCCACGGCCATCCAGTAAACAAATTGGTTTGATAGGCATGTTTATCATGACAGTTTATTTCTCTTTGATTCTAATAATGGATTGCATTGGAGGCGGAAGAAAGGAGTGAAAGTTTAGAAGATACTAAACTGCATTGGACGCGGAAGAAAGCGTATGACCGTTTAGAAGATAATAGACAGAAACAGTAATAAGTGCAATTTCAGTATCTTCTACCAAATGACAACCTGTTTTCTAAGCTTCGGTGATGATTTTATTTACGTAATATAGTTAATAAGATTGACAACAAAAACCTCCTTGCAGAGCACTTGATCACCTTGTAGAAAATTTGTAAATGGTAATTTCATTCTGATAGATTATTCCCTCTTCATGTTCAAATTGTTTAACTGTAACATATTTTTTGCAAAATTAATAAATGGGTTTGTCCACCTTATTGAATTTCCCCCCCCCCCCTTTAATCCATTGGTGAATGTTTCACAAGTGAAAAAAAAGAAGATTACAAGTATTTATTATTTAAAGAAAACCCCTTTATTTGCTGTCAGATGACTATTGCCTTTCGCAAATGTCTATGTCAAAACGATGTAACCTTTTGCACTGATCATGTTATAGAGTAGACCGAATCAATTTATCAATCAATCAGCCAAAATTCAATACTAGTATATAGGTGTCATACCACCAATTACTCCCTCAATTTTAGAACGTATGTGAAAGTAGGCCTACTCGGAAAAAAAATAGTGCATTTAATGTCATTGTTTACTTAAACTAACCAACAAATTGGCAGAAATGAAACTTTTGGTGAAAGAGAAATATATTGAGACCATTTTGAGCTAAAATTTACTTGTTTATGAGTTTGCATTCAAAATTGAGGATTAATGCACTCCATAGTATACTAATTTAAGATTTCCAGAAAACCAGGGGTTATTTTTAGTGGTACCTCTATTCGGAAGACCTTTTCTTTTTTTATATGATTTTAAACACCTGTTGAAAATTGGCATGTAGAAAGCTGATACATGCACGATTCAAGATATACCTGGTTTCTATGAAGTTAAACTTCAGGTAAAATTTTTAGAAAGCTGTGAAAATTGTAAAATTTGGTTGAACAGATAGGGACTTTTAATTGGTGGTATGACACCTATAGTAATTAAACATGTGCAATTATAAATGTTTCGCATTTGAATACCTTTTACATGCATGTATCTGAAATTATGTTTACAACTATTGATTTATTTACTGATCACAAAATAATTAATTACTTGTTTTAGTATTTATTTTGTAAGTCTTTGCAAATATATGCGATGTTTCTTAAAAAAATCGAGAAAGTTCGATACTAGAATTGAAATTGAATATTCCAAAGAGACACCGATCCCACATAACCGCAAAAAACAGCCCAAGGCCGCAACTGGCGATGTGTCTTCAACGCAGCTAAATAAACGCAATCTGGAGTAAAGAACAACTTTTTTGGAATGTTGGGTCCTCAATGCTCTTTAACTTTGTACTTAATAAACGGACTACTGGCGCTTAAAAACAGACAATACAAATTGTAGAAAGAATATAGAATATTTATTACTAATAATACAACAAGTATATGTACAAAATATGTATGTGTGGATATTTGATAGGCCGCAGATAAAATGTTTAACCAGTTCCAGGGAGACAAACAAACCGATAGCCAAAGGATTGAAAAGAGCATATCGGTGACCCTATGATAACATAAGTGTCAAAACATCCCTCCTACGTGCAAGAGTGGACTGGACGGAGAACCCCCCTCTGTTTACACAGACCTCTGAAAACAACAGTCTCTCCGATTTTTTAAATGCAAACAACCTGAATTACGTGTACTGCGGAGATGACACCTCCCTTCTGATACCAGAAGTGGAGGGGATTCCTCTTGATGACAAGAGTGAACCCTAGGAAATTATTTGATACCCTCCACTAAAGAGCCGGTAGGGTAGAGATATGTGCCAGAGGGGGACAGTTCCAAGTCCGTTTATTGTCTCCCTGAACCGCCCCCTAAAGGATCTGCGACATCCAAGATTTTGTATAACCAAAATATAATCTTTAAATTTAAAGTTAGATTCATAAACAAAAATTAAGTGTAAATTTCTACTACGCTAAAGTAATAAGTCAATTATAAACTGATAGTGTCTAATCAACGCAGACAAATTAAAAGTCAATCATACACTGCTAATGTCTTATCAGCATTCAAAGGAATAAAAATGTCTTTTTATCAATTAATCTACACTTTTCTCCATATCTTCTCAGTAAACAAAGTCCATCGAGACATCAACATCTGTCACACAGCGTGAAGCTGAAAAATACAACAAACTGGCACAGCAATATCGTTCAAATAAATGCATTCACTACAAAAAGATATAATAGATAAGTAGTAATTAAAATATTTAAAAATAGATTCATTGGGAGGCGTGGGTGGGATTTTTTGTGATAACAAAATGTTTGTATAAAGCTAAACAGATGCTATGTGAGAAAGTTATAACGTGCTTTACACTCTTAAGAACAAAATGCACGTGATAGTAATCATTCTTAACAAGAGGCGTTCCCAAAATGTAAGACAGTGTAAACGGACACTTTTGATTTACAATACAAACACGTGTACAAATCCAAAAACAACATACGCCAGTAGCCTCATTAAATTCAATTATCTGATAAACAATAATTGCTATTAATAAACGGACTACTGGCGCTTAAAAACAGACAATACAAATTGTAGAAAGAATATAGAATATTTATTACTAATAATACAACAAGTATATGTACAAAATATGTATGTGTGGATATTTGATAGGCCGCAGATAAAATGTTTAACCAGTTCCAGGGAGACAAACAAACCGATAGCCAAAGGATTGAAAAGAGCATATCGGTGACCCTATGATAACATAAGTGTCAAAACATCCCTCCTACGTGCAAGAGTGGACTGGACGGAGAACCCCCCTCTGTTTACACAGACCTCTGAAAACAACAGTCTCTCCGATTTTTTAAATGCAAACAACCTGAATTACGTGTACTGCGGAGATGACACCTCCCTTCTGATACCAGAAGTGGAGGGGATTCCTCTTGATGACAAGAGTGAACCCATGGAAATTATTTGATACCCTCCACTAAAGAGCCGGTAGGGTAGAGATATGTGCCAGAGGGGGACAGTTCCAAGTCCGTTTATTGTCTCCCTGAACCGCCAAATGAATGGGGGTCTTATAAATCCCCATTCACCGCCAAACATTCTCTGCGCTCATTTATCTTGTGGGAAAACCTTAGCAACACCGAGTACGAAAGTTTCAATGGCAGCCTGAATGTTATTTAGGAAAATGCCAATACCGACTTGTGACAGGTGGCAGCCGTCATGTCTAAATAAATTGTGCTCAGAGGCTTTGATAGTTGGATACCTCGAAATATATTGGCCTTCGGTCTTTATAAATGATCTTACGGCACAATTGACTCTTTTTCTAGCTATTTCCACTAACTTTGGCCTTAATGTTCCATGCCAATAGGGCCTTGGTAAAATGTCTGACCAAATTATTCTAATGTCAGGTGCAAAAACCTTTATTCTCAAAATTGAACATTTGATGTTCTCTATTAGCTCTTTTGATTTCATAGAAACTAAATCATTTGCACCTAGATGTATAAAAATATAATTAGGGGCTGGCCACTTTTTGATTTCACTTTCAAAAGATGAATCCAGATCTTTCCATTTCATTCCTGATTTATTTATCCATTTAACTTGTACTCCAAGCCTTTCCAAATTAAGGTTTTTCCCACCAGATCGGCTAGCAGCTGTTATGCCAGCCCAATGGGGAATAGAAGATCCCATTATCCAAATAGTTGACTGCAGCTCATGACCTACAAACCGAAAACTATTTAAGGAGTTTGTTATAATGTTGTATACTTCTGTTCTATATGTACATATAAAGAAATTGAAAAATTTTGAAATTATTTTCACCACGGAATCCTGATGTAACGCTCAAATGCACCTGACGACCACCTTCCCCATTTTTTGATAGTTTCGTCATTAATACCACGTTTGCTCGCCTCTGTGGCGGCTCCAATTCTAAATGAATGAGATTTCAAAAGGTTAGGGTTTGGAATGTTACAAAAATTAACTGACTTTCTTAGCATGGCTGACAGTTGATAACGGGTAAGCGGTGATCCGTCAAAATGCATAAATAAATGATAACAGCCTGAAACCGCAGGACGTGCAGCTAAATATTTCTTCAAGGTTAACACAGGGCAAATGTTCGCGTTATCTCTGTATTTATTTATCACAATGAACGTTGAATAACCTCTCTGATCCGTTTTACTTTTCTTAATGTTAATTTTTAATTGACAATCTGACACGACCACATCCGACAATTGCAGTGCCTCGGTACTAGAATCAGATTTATTTTTTGTCGTAAATTCACTTACACGTAACATAGCGAAAAATGCCAAAATAAATGAAGATTTAAATAATAAAGATTCATAAGTAGATGAACAAATACTAGGGAGAGCGTCTGTAATCTGTCGTAATAATGGTAATGTTACCGGGGCCCTATTGTCTCTCTGTGGGTGATTTCTGTGTAAACCTTCAAGCATTTTTGATACCACAAAATTCTTAGTAGTATCCTCTAAATTACGTTCCTTGTGAGAAAAAGAAATGCCACTTATATATAATCGAACTGTAGCTGGAGAAAAATGCTTCAATGATAAATAAGCGATGAATTGTACTAACTGTTGAACAGGAACTGGCCATACTTTATCCAGTGTATATAGAAGTTGGAATGAATCAAGAACAGATCTCGCTCTTGAATAGCTTTTCCATGTATTTCCGGCTAACGAATCAGAAAAAAGTCTAGCTGATTCCTCTGTTATAGAATCCATACTTGGTTCGGAATTGGAGTTGGTGTCAGAGATGCATTTGGTGCTAGGTTCCGGAAACGGGACCACAGATGATCTTGGATTAACTACACTAGCTAAAGGTTGTTCCTTCTCCTTAGGGTCGGCCATTCTTCGTCGTTTGACCCCCTGCCCTCTAGCTGGAGTCCCTTTCTTTGAATTTCCTCTTGGCATGGTATATTAGAAAACTGGTCAGCAAATGAAAAACTAGGATGGCACTAGATCTGGAAACTGGCAGCAAACAAACAGCTAGGATAGTTCGTAATTAAGACAAAGAACGTCACACTTATATACGGCTAATGTTTCTTCGTTATAAAAACTCTTAAGTCAACAAAATGTTTGTTTGCGATGATACTCCGAAAATAACTACGCAGGTGGAAATTGCACATAAAACTAAGAATATAGACTAAGTCGAAATTATTTTTTTTTTGTGATAACAAAATGTTTGTATAAAGCTAAACAGATGCTATGTGAGAAAGTTATAACGTGCTTTACACTCTTAAGAACAAAATGCACGTGATAGTAATCATTCTTAACAAGAGGCGTTCCCAAAATGTAAGACAGTGTAAACGGACACTTTTGATTTACAATACAAACACGTGTACAAATCCAAAAACAACATACGCCAGTAGCCTCATTAAATTCAATTATCTGATAAGCAATAATTGCTATTGTTTGACTTTATAAATATTAAGAAGCAACACAAAAACCAACAAAGTCTAGACATACCTGACTTAGGACAGGTACAAATATAGCGGGGTTAAACAGTTCTTTTGAGATCTCAACTCTCCATCTCATTCTCTAAAACAAACAAACACACATCAATTAGCGAAATTCAGTTAGTAAACAAAATATCAATGGAATTAAGGTTTTTAATGTACTTAACATACCGCAAAAATATATTCATTTCATTAATCACAACTTTGGTGTGTTTTCTTTTCTCTCTCATACACTGGAGTGAGTAGATTAACAGTGGATTTTACTCAACCAAAAAATACATACATCTATTTAATATGATTAGATTTTAAGAAACAGGACAAGGATATCAAGATGTACATTTTAACCAAAGTTCGTGATAATGCTTCTAAAACACCAATTCATATGTTGGTATATAAGACTTAACTCCCTGCATGTCTCAAAATCCAACAATCATTCTCATTGTTATAGACAAAAGCCTTCTTAGTAAGGACTTGCTAATTGAAGAATCAAGATAAAAGACCAGGAATTTTACATACACCTATGTGTTGGTCCATGTCGATGTTCTACCTGAACCTAAGTTATTACTCGGCATATTAGCTTGGTGCGATCTAACACAAAATAAAGTACACATCTTAAAATTCTCAACATTGGAATGGTTGTCGCCCACTATTCACCAATCTGATTAGGTGTTTAATGTTTTTTTGCGTCCAATTGCTAATATGTTATAATAATTCAGATAAAAAAATCTATTTTACAAATACGCCTTGTATTCATAGTGAGATAAAAGACAAAGACTTCTGTAGGTATATATGAATTGTGTTTCTAACAATGTGTCGACAACTAAGTTTTTTTTATAATACAATATTAATGTCAAAAAGTGTTAAAAACAAAAACAGGGATATGATCAGAATGTTTCCAGATACTCAATTCAGCAGCTGAAAATTTTTCGTGCACCCCACCATTTAATCAACACTTCCGAACAACTTATTGAGGCTTTTAATATCATTTCAAAGATCAAAACAAAGCAGAAGTGACTACAAGTTTTTGTTTCTAATTTCTTCGATCGCCTTTACAAATTGCAGTTTAGTACAGTGTCATTTTTGAATTTACTAGTAACCATGTACCGGTGTACGTTGATTATAAGTCTCTTAGGTTACTAGAAGTCCAGTAGCTGGTGCCTCCGTATTTTCAACATTCATATAATATATATTTTTGCTGTTAAGTTCAAGTTCATACAATTTTTCAAATTTATTTTATATAAGTTGCAGCCATCTCTTCCGAAATTCATCTTTATTGGTTTTGATCGTTCAATAAAAAGACCGTTGAGTTTTCAAAATCTTTTTAATTTTTCAAATTTGTTATGCTTTGAATGACTGGTCTCAAGTGTATGCGTACTTGATGAAAGCTAATCGAGAAACGCATGTTGTACCCATGCACGGTTATTATATCATCTGTTACGTTTTATAAGCTTAGTCAAAGATTCGGCATGTTTACCATGGTTCATCTGTTTTAATTACCTAATCACTAATGAGTCGTTTGACGACTGAGTTTTGAATAACAGTAAATGATCACATGCCGGTGCACCCAGTTTTACTTCATAAGGCGATAATTATCACGGTTTTCAAGTCAAAGTTTGTTAGTTTCTAACTCGATTTTTTAAAAATATTAAATGAATACTGGCAATTGAAAAACGGAAGCTGAATCAAGTTCACATATGGGATTTAAATTTCCCTTCTCATTCCTTATACAAGAGTTTGCAGCTGATACTAAGACTTTATAACACAAAGTGGATGAACCAGGCGTATGTCAAAGAATGTATCGGCCTCCTTCTAAAATAGTTCATCGGAAGATACCAAGACATTGTTGAAAAATGGCCGTATCAACTTGACAAATAATACACCATGGTATAAGAGTGCAGATAATGGGTACTGACGCTGTTTATCATCTTAATAACGATCAATTATTCTTTTTATTTGTCTTTGTATATTTTCAACATGTAAAGTTAAGCCATTTTTGGTATTATCGTTTTGGTATTGTTTTTCTTTTTGGTTATGTTTTTAATGCCACACCTACGATAGTAAAGGGGCATTGTGTGTACTGGTCTGTGGGTCCGTTCGTCTGTTCGTCCAT
Organism: Mytilus edulis; assembly: GCF_963676685.1. Taxonomy (NCBI): domain Eukaryota; kingdom Metazoa; phylum Mollusca; class Bivalvia; order Mytilida; family Mytilidae; genus Mytilus; species Mytilus edulis. The sequence continues at coordinate 44,348,346 of NC_092353.1, read as the reverse complement.
CCGTCCGTTCGTTCGTCCGTCTGTAGATAACATAGAAAATGATAGTGCGAGTGGGACATCCGTGTACTATGGGCACATTATTGCTTTTTTTTACCTATAAAGTGTCTACAATCCTTTTAGTTTTCTTTGTTGACATAGTTATTTGCTTTTAAATTGGTTACGATTAACACAATGTTGGCTGTACGACCATCCGCTTACCACCAGTGAATGTTGGCTGACCCAATTTTCTATTACTTATGCCTTTTTTCACTCATTGTTGTCAATATAATTGAATTTTAGGCGACTGCCATACAAGTAAGAGGTTTAACAAGCTAAAACAGGTTTAATCTTCCTTTTTCTTTAAAAGAAAATGCATGTGCCACGGAAGGAATAGGACAGCTGTTTTTCATTGTTTTGATGTGTTTTAGATTTTAATTTTGCCATTTGTTTAGGGATTTTCGGATCTGAATTTTCCACGGAGTTCGATCTGTTTGTTATTTAACGTTTTCAGTAAAAAAAAAACTGACTAAATTGTACTGATTCATGCTCAATCCAAAGCTAGTTAGAAAAATTAACACGTTATAAATTCATAGAGATCTGCCTTTAACAGGATCGTTCAAACCCAAGTATTTGAAAACAAGGATGTAATAATACTTTACGGGGTATATGAGCTATATAGAAAGGCAAAGAAGAGCCAAACAGCCTCTTTAAATTTCTGAGGATAGCAAAGGAAACTTAAGAAATGTACTAAATCATGTCAGTGGGGAACCCCTGACTACTGGACTTGTTCTTAAGTAAGGAAAGAGGGGTGAAAGATACCAGAGGGACAGTCAAAAACATAGATCGACAATGAACTGACAACGCAATGGCTTAAAAATGAAAAAGACAAACAGACAAATATTAGTACACATGACAAAACATAGAAAACTAAAGACTAAGCAAAAAGCTTCCTTGTGATCAGCAACCCACTATCAAGGACATTATGATAGAAAATACAATCACGGGAATATCGTATCGATTGGGAGATATATACTTACGTTCCAACAGCAGGGATACCTACCAAGTGCTAGCGTCCTTTTCGTTGTTTAAATTTTACGTTGCATCTTTTGGATATTGTCGTTCTCGGTTCTAACTTGATTTTAAGCGCAATAATTTCATACACAATCACTCAAAATTGAAATCCAATGAATAATACTTACCGTTCACCATCATGTTGATATGTGTTTCTTTTATTTTACAATACCATACTTTTTTTCCAGACGGCGTATGCTGTCTCTACAATAAAATCGATTTAGATGAAATGATTGATATGTTCTCTTGAAAAAACATGAATAATAAATATGATAAAAAAGGCTGTACGGCAACCTATAGTTTTTGTGTCATTTTGGTCATCTTGTTGAGAGTTGTCTCATTTTTTATGTTTAGAAAAAATATTATTTAGTAATAGCAAATACTGGAACGATTCTATGTGGGTTTTTTTTTGTTATTCTGTTCTTAGTCTCAGTACAATCAGTACAATCATATAAAGTTCAGGACGATTGCGCGTTGACAACACGATTAAACTTACCAAATTCTGTATTTGCCTATTACATGTTTTGAGGTCTTGAGACTGAAGTTCAGTGGTTATCATTATGTGCTATTTTAAATGTTTGTCTTATGAAATTTTCTAATCGAGCAGTCGTTTTTTTTTTATGTTGAATTGATTCACATTTTGTTATTTCATGGGCTATTATAGCTTACTTTACAGTATGGGTTTAGTATGGGTTTGCTGTTGTAGAAGGCTTTCTGTTGCAGTTGATAGTTGTCTCATTTGCAAAACAAACAATTTGCCTTCTAGGAATATAAAAATACGTTGCATTGAAATTGTTTACTCTTTTGCATAGCAGTAGTTTTTTTTTCTATGAATGTTGCAATTGAGTGTTTCTGTTGTTTCTTTGTTTTCCTCTTATAGTTTATGTGTTTCCTTCGATTTTGGTTTGTAGCCCAGATTTGTTTTCTTTCAATGGATTTATTACCTTTGAACAGCAGTATACTACTGATGCTATTATTTAGACTGAAAAGCTTTTTTTCGAAACCAATTATTTGAAATGTTGGGTGATAAGTTTGATTGTACATATTTAAAATGAATAATTTGAATAACGAAGTGCGTTTTTCGGATTATTGGATTAATAGTCACCTGGAAGGCTCAACACCAAATTTTAATTAACTTTAACTTTACTTTCTTTTATTCCAATGTTATTAAAGATTATTGAGCAATAAATTTTAAAACGGTCTGTAATTTCTGCCATTATTCTTTGTCAGTTTGCACGAAAATCTTTAGAAAATGTTAGAATATGAACTGTTGGAAAACATCGTACAGGAAATACTAAATGACATTTCCCAAAAAACAATGAGAAATATGTATCGGTTGAAACACATTTTGGTCTTATTTTATAACCTATCAAAATCTGCAACACAATTTTTTCAAGAAAAACGGTAATTCATGTCTTTAGCTTCACAATAAAATATTTTACATATCAGTTTTGTATGTGATGTGTTGTTTAATATGTCTTCCATTTTTTTTTTTAGAGATTCTTTTATTATTATTGTATATATCGCGATTGTTCTTACTGTTTAACAATATTGAATATTGATGATATTCCTTCTGTTTGAATTTAAGAGAACAACTAGTAGCATTTGGGCTGTTTGCTATCATCTCTACCGTGAGATTTTTCTCGAATATACTACATATAAATCAAAAAGATGTCATGTTTATACATTTTGTATTACAATACATGTTTAAGGTTCACTTAAATGTCTATAGTGCCATTGTGTCCTTTTTAAATTTCTATTTACTTCCACTTACGTTTTCCTTTATATCAATCATTCCCATTAGTTATGTAAATAGATGCTTCCTTTTCGGGTTAATGGTTTCAGTATTGTTTTTGAAATAAAATGCGATGCAGAAAGTATTTCCGTTTGAATGTTTATATACTAAACTTTGTTTTGAACATAGCATTTCTGGGTTTATTCTAATTCATTTTCATATATAAATTTGTCTAACATGATTCAGAAAATTGCACAGATGATTACACAGATCTTTATGATTTTCATTTTGTATTGTTGTAAGTACTATATATTTTCACTCATTACAATTCAAAATTCACAACTTTTAGGTTTTATGAAAACGAATTTTAAACGTTTCGCCCGATATTTTGATAAATAGGATGGTAACTTTGAAATTGTTTTACTTCGCTATGGGAAACCGGCAGAAACTCACCATCAAATGAAAGATATTTTTTATTAAAATGGATATATTGATATTACCAGGCCATGTTTGACTATTTAGGGTCTCATCAATACTACAACGGAGGACCAACAATCCTGGCTACAAGTGGACAAGTTCAAGTTAGACTGTGGACGGCCAATGACTTTCCCGAACCAGATTTTACGAACGCATTTAATATGGACACAACGGGTAATTATTTTATAACTCGATCAATATTCTATATTATTATATAGAATATACGGACCTTCGTGCTTAGAAGTGTCCATATGGATCCCTCATCCACATATACTGTTTGTATTCATGCAATAAAACACGGAAGACACACCATAATTGTATATGCCATCTGTACAGGAATTTCTTAAATCAAATGTTACGTCTAACAAAACTAAAATAAAAGGGTGTTCTTTTTTGTTGATGTTTGGAAGGTGTAGCTTTCATTGCAAAATTAGTACACAAGTGCTAAACAAAATTTTCGGAGGAAATTGCTTATGTATAAATGGTTGTGTTTTTCATAAAATCGTTGGAAGATAATACATTTATTGCTCTATATTTAGGGTTTCGAATAAAAGCCCATATTGTTGACACTACCACAAGCTATTCAACTGCGAGTTAAAATTGTGTAATCGATATTTCAGTTTTTGATATTAATACAAAATCACAGAAGAGTTCAATTGATGAAATATCTATCATTAGATTTTGAATTAAAAACCGACAGATTCAATTTATAGAAATTGCGTTTTTTAACAAGCAGACTTCTCAGATCAAGGTAGGTTTTTTTGGTCAGATTTAACTTATTTTAAAATATAAACAGTTTAATCTTATTCATACAATAGGTTAACATTTAACACGACATATCTAAATGTTTTGACTTGGACAATGTTTCTATTCCTAATTTTGCACGTTTAAGCACTGAAGCTAGCAAAAGGAAAGCAATAAAACAATTCAGGGAACAGTTTATCATCAGATGCTGTACATACTCGTTAATTGCTTGATTAACTATAAAGCAAACAAATGTAGATACGGAATGTCCTTACTAGGAAATGTATTCAAAAATAACTAATATTCTTATATATTCATTTCATAAATATTTTCATTTAAATGTAATCATTTTGTTTGCAATGTTTGAATCAAGGGAGCATTTGCTGCTTAAAGAAAACATGTTTACAAACGTTGTATTCATTGATTTAAATATACAAGCTGGTTTTAGATTCTGCTTTAATATCAAAAATATGAAATGATATGAATTCCTTGAATTAAACATTTTGTACACAATAAAGAGACAATATATCGACTATTAATATCAAATTAGAATTCGAACAAGGGGCAAAACATGAAAGAAATTTATCTTTCGTCTTATTTACAATATTCGTATGTAAATTACGACCGAAGCGTATTCAATAACGATCCTAAGTAATTCAAATAATGACACTGATTGATCGATTTCTTTTGTTTGTGTTGAATAACTTTGTTAAAGGTGCAGTAGCTGTAAAATTCTTGTTCACCGATTTGACTAAAATTCTCATATTTGATTCATAACAATGTAAAACATTTATCCAATTCTTAAAAAGTCATAAATAAACAATATACCGGGCATAGACTCTATGATATGTAGCTTCGTTTCGTGTGTATTTTAGTCTAGACGCCATCTAATTAAATTTCGAGTTGGCACCCGAAGACCTTCGATTGCCATATAAGCGAGATAAACACAAATATAGATATAAATAGATATCAGACTCGTGCATTTGTATTTTTCTATGTTTGTTTGATTTCATATAATAGATTAAAAATATATGTATTGTTTTTACCTTTATAGGAATGGGGTTTTTTTGGTGGATCGAATCAATAAATCAATAATTTACCTTTGTTTCATTTTCAATGTTCAAAATTATTTTCTTTTTATAATCGAACAAGCATCAATCATGCGTTATCCATCTCTTGATAAGGGGTTAAATTGAAGGAAACATGAATACGCAGACAGTGAGGTCGAAATGTTCACTTGCAAGGAAATAATTCATCATCAATGTTTCGTAGCTTATTTTGACAATAATGAACCCTTACTGGCTGCTAAAAGCAATATATCATTTCACTATTTTACTTTCATTAATGATTGAACAAAAAAAATATATTTTATATTTTTTATATATCTCGTAGGTAGTGCCCCTTTAAAATTGCACATGACTTTTTTCAGTATTACAAATGTCCATACCATTAAGTTTGATAAAATGAAATCAATTAAGTAGTAAACTCGTGTAAAATTTAAAGCCAGTCAATAAATCTTATGAGTTTGATAACTAAAATAAGGGAACATTTATCGCTAGTTTTCATTGAACATGAATGAAGTTACTTATTTCTCAGACTTCTATTGTCAACTGAAAATTAATAACAATTATTTGGCTTTTTACAAGCATAGCTGAAGATATAGCATGTCGGCGCAACCTGTCTTGCTCACTTGGAGTTCATGCGAATACCATAGTTCATGTTTGTTTTTTAGCTTTTCGTAATACATTGACGAGTTTGAAACCGGTAGGTTAATGTCACTGAAATAAAACATGATGTCTTTTTCCAAGTGATTATTTTCGTTTTATTCTATTCTTTTTCATAATAATCTTTCGTTACCATCTTTTGATAAAGTCCTTTTTGGTCATACAGGACTTAAACAGTTTCGCAGGGTTTCCGCTATTTTCGCGAAAATATAATAATTGTGGCGATTAAAATTCATCATTTGCGAAGGAATTTGGCGAAAGAAATATATATAACGATTTTAATTTCAGCCATCTTGGTTTTTTTTTTTTGGGGGGGGGGGGGGGGGTCGGACTTTGCCTGATCAGACAATACTCGGAAATCACCTTGAACTCGTTAAAATTTTGACAGAAAATCAATAATCAGCTGATTGCATTTCATACCTGTAGGCAACAGAGGACTATTTAATAAAGGTGTTGATTGTATTGTTTGACAAACATTTTAAATGATATGGTTAAATGGCGTCCACCACATGTCACAAAAAGGATTTATTAACAACTTGAAACTTTCGGTTCTTATATATAAAAAACGAAGATGTGATATGTAATTGCCAATGAGACAACTCTCAACAAGAGCCCAAAATGACACAGAAATTGACAACTATAGATAACCGTACGGCCTTCAACAATGAGCAAAGCCCATACCGCTAATACATGCGTGGTTTTCAAATATTCGGCTTAGAGCTTTCCCGATAAAGTCAAACCTAAAAGGCGCTTCGGACGCATGAACATCATAAACTGTTTCCCTTTTTGTTTTGCAATGCGTCTTCTTACAGATAAATACAATACGTTCAAAGAAGTTTCGCATGGACTAGGAAAGTATCCAGACATGGTGTCTGTTCGAATACAACTTGATAATGGCTTTATGTCAGATGGTCAAGGTAGGAAGTAAAAGTTTTATATAAATAGTTAACTTAAGAATAAGATACACCTGTCACGCTTATAAAAGAGGGGCGAAAGATACTAAAGGGACAGTCTTACCCTGGTATCTATGATGAGTTTATTAACACTCTTAGATCGAAAATAAACTGACAACTCCATGGCTAAAAAAGAAAAAGACAAATTGACAAATAATAGTACACAAGACACAACATAGAAGACTAAAAACAAAAGACTAATCAAACGTTCTCACAATCATCATTGGGTTATCCAGTTTTAAAATGTGTCCGATGAATGAGAAATAAAAACGAATATGTCTCAAGATAATAAGTAATTCTTTTCAAATAGATAGTATCCTACGTGTTATATTAACATTTCACATTACAGATAAATGCCAGCTGAAACACGGATCCTCGATTTTCTCGTTGTGTTGTAGACCCATTGGTGGTCTTATGATGTTTTCTGCTCTTCGTGATGTTGTCTCTTTGACACATTCCACATTTCCATTGATAAGTAGCACTCTATGATGTCATTTACAGGAAAAGAAATATGAATCATGAAATTTATAAAGTTTGAGAAAAGATGTATAAAACGTTAAAATGTAAACCCTTGGTTTGTGAAACTAGCAAACCTCTATTAAAGTCATCCTGGTCAGAAACGCCAGCCCATGAATACTAGCTATACCAACCGATCGACAAATCCAGAATCTGCAGTTGCAATATGTATGTTATTTAGAAAATGATGAGCTCTAAATGGAAAATACCAAATACTTACTTTTAATTTAACTACGGAGCCAAATTAAACCTTTTGGCCTGAATGGTAATCAGGGTATCAAAAGCTATTAATAATGATTTGAACCCAATTTGACATGATTTGAAAACAACAGTAGGTACAAGTGAGCGATACAGGCTCATGGTAGCTTGTTATGTCACCTGTCCAAAATGGTCCAAGTGAGCTTTTCTCATCACAGAGTGTCTGCGTCCATAAACTTTTACAAACATCTTGTCCTCTGAAACAACTCAGACAAATTTAAGCAAACGTAGGCACAATCATAATTGGGGTATCTAGTTTTAAAAATGTGTCCGATGAATAAGAATTAAAGCGGTTGAATTTATAAAGAGTCCTTAAATTGTTAAAAAAAAATATGATAACGTGAATGCTTAACATAAAATTACAGGAGTGGTGTTTCATGCCTTACCTGTGTCCTCGAACTCTCTATCCGGAGTATTATATGGATATAATAACGAAAATGTACGAGTCTGGATACCACATAGACTCTCAGGGGATTATTCTTGTTTTGGTAAGTACATTTACTTACTTATACATGTAAGTCCTTGCTATGCCTTATGGCACATAGGGCAAAGACAAGTTTCCTCCACTCTACTCGGTTGTTTGCTTTTCTTTTCACTGTGCCCCAGATATATCCTCTTTCCTTTAGCTCATTTTTTATGGTGCGTCTCCATGTTGTTTTACTTTTACATTTGCAAATCATTAACGCTCACGTTGCTACGAAATCTAAAAAACAAAGAAAAAATATTTCAATGCGTTTTAGGGATAATTGTTCGAAATTAATATTAATATGTGGATTCTAGGGTTTTCCAAAGAAATGATTGCCCTTGTCATTTCTCAAATGTTTGGTTATTAATGCTTTTAAATTCGTTACAATAAATGGGTTTTTTTTGTAAGTGTTTTAATTCAAGCGCCATTAATGGGTCGTATGAAGACGAAACGTATTTCTGGCTTACCGAATTATAAGCTTGGTATCGTTAATGTTGTGTTTCACCTATAATACATGTAAGTCGAAAGAAATTTCACTGCAAATACTTAAAGGAACAACAAAATAAAATTCATAAAAAATGAATGGAAATGTCTAACTAAAGGCCAGCACTTATTTTCTTGAAATACATGGTAAAATTTGCATAGAAGATGAACAATTGGTAATACACGAATCGATAAAGGAATAACATGTTATGATTTACATATGCAGTGTTTAATATTGGGCATTTCATAGTAAGATTGCACGAAAGATGTTTGATAGTCATGAATAATGAATCAGTTTCTTTTAACAGGATATGTTTGTTGTAGCATTGATGGTTGGAGCACAACTTTAATTAAGACTAATGGCACAGTTCACATCCATGCTTGGTTACTTGACCATAATTTTCATGATTTCACAGTTGCCACTCAAGAGGTTAACATTTTCAGTGGAGAGAGTCCAATATTATTTCCTGAAATGGATTTTTCAGATTTCTACATCAATGTTGAGGTGAAAGAAAACAATATACACCACGTATACATTCCTTTAGGTTTTTTTTTATAACGAAACTTGGGTAGTTATTGTCTTATCCTCACTAGTGCTATTGTTAGAGAATTTAAGTGAAACATGAAGCCAAATACCATGAAATGGAATAATTTACTTGCATAAAATAATTCATCGGCGATGTTTCTTAACACATTTTAACAAAATTATTCAAACTGGCTGCTAAAAGCGAAGTATCATCTTGATGTTTCATTTTTCATCATTTATTTAAACAAAACCAAAAAAAAACAAAACTGAAACACAATGTGTATCTTATATTTCTATGTTAATATGACCCTTTATTAAGAAATAACAATGTGTCGTTGTTAATTTAGGTAGACAAATTTAAAATAGCAATATGTCAGCTGGTTTTTTTATACGACCGCAAAAATTGAAATTTTTTGGGTCGTAAATTGTTTCGTCGTCTGCGTCGTCGTCGTCGGCGTCGTCGTTATCGTCGTCCGAATACTTTTAGTTTTCGCACTCTAACTTTAGTTTAAGTCAATAGAAATCTTTGAAATTTAAACACAAGGTTTATGACCATGAAAGGAAGGTTGGGATTGATTTTAGAAGTTTTGGTTCCAACAGTTTAGGAGTTAGGGGCCAAAAAGGGCCCAAATAAGCATTTTTCTTGGTTGTCGCACTATAACTTTAGTTTAAGTAAATAGAAATCTATGAGATTTTGACACAAGGTTTATGACCACAAAAGAAAGGTTGGGATGTATTTTGGAAGTTTCGGTTTCATTAGTTTAGGAATATGGAGCCAAAAAAGGGCCCAAATAAGCATTATTCTTGGTTTTCGCACAATTTCTTTAGTATAAGTAAATAGAAATCAATGAAATTTAAACACAAGGTTTATGACCACAAAAGGAAGGTTGGGATTGATTTTGGGAGTTGAGGTCCCAACAGTTTAGGAATAAGGGGCCAAAAAGGGGCCCAAATAAGCATTTTCTTGGTTTTCGCACCATAACTTTAGTATAAGTTAATAGAAATCTTTGAAATTAAAACACAACGTTTATGACCATAAAAGGAATGTTTGGATTGATTTTGGGAGTTTTTGTCCCAACAGTTTAGGAATAAGGGGCCTAAAGGGTCCAAAATTAAACTTTGTTTGATTTCATCAAAAATTGAATTAATGGGGTTCTTTGATATGCCAAATCTAACTGTGTATGTAGATTCTTAATTGTTGGTCCCGTTTTCAAATTGGTCTACATTAAGGTCCAAAGGGTCCAAAATTAAACTTAGTTTGATTTTAACAAAAATTGAATCCTTGGGTTCTTTGATATGCTGAATCTAAACATGTACTTAGATTTTTGATTATGGGCCCAGTTTTCAAGTTGGTCAAAATCAGGATCCAAAATTATTATATTAAGTATTGTTCAATAGCAAGAAATTTTCAATTGCACAGTATTCAGCAACAACATAATGAATTGCTCAAAGGCAAAAAAATAAATAATTTTAAGTTCATTAGACCACATTCATTCTGTGTCAGAAACCTATGCTGTGTCAACTATTTAATCGCAATCCAAATTCAGAGCTGAATCCAGCTTGAATGTTGTGTCCATACTTGCCCCAACCGTTCAGGGTTTAACCTCTGCGGTCGTATAAAGCCCTGAGGAGCATCTGGTTTTCACTTGTTCCACTAAAAACGCTTGATTTTGTTAGTTTTTACTGACCTCCCCCCTTTTTTTAATTTGCCTGGGATTTCTGGTATTTTTGTTATACTTTTTGTCATATAACTTTGCACTTTATGCATCAATTTTAGGTGCTCACTGGTTATGGTAACAACTCAGAGTATTTATTTGGCGCAGCTGGTTCAGCCATGTTGGGCACTGTAGATGGTGATTATGGTGGACTAATCTATGTTTATACAAACAATAGTGTGATGGTTTGGATACCAAATTCAGCCAACCAGGGTCATGTGCAATTCGTAGGAGGACGATGGGGGGATAGAGCACAGAATAGTAGATGCGATAATGGTCAACTTATTGTTAAAGTGTATACTTTTCGGGATTTAAGTGAGTAGTTTATTAATCTAGCTATACATTTCAAATAGCATTTAAAAAAAGGATAAATACTTCATTGTTGTCTTACGAACAAAAACAATACAAATACTTCACTGTTGTTTTACGTACACAAACAATACAAAGAAATTTACAAATATCAAATGCTAAATACAAGGTTATTCATTTTACAAATGAAATTATCCAACAAAGAATTTTATCCTGTTGTAGTTTACTACGAAGCGATCAACAGATACTCTACGTTCACAGTCTACTTTGACCTGCTTCTGCTGCAAAAAAAGTGGTTACATTATTGTTTATATATCACATTTAATTTGCAGTCCTCGTTTTGCGTTCCGCCTTTAAGTGGTGTCGATGTCATTCAAAAAAAACAAGTTTAATGATTGGGATAACAAAAAATGCATTCCAGCCTAAATTTTTTAAGCTATTATCAAGATTATATATATACGCAAAACAGATACTGTGGTGTCCTGTGCTGTCGTTCATTTTTTCTATTGTTAACATGTAGTAATTTTCTATTTATGCATCTCTTTGTGCTAGAGGTTTAATGCAATTATTAAAAGTAATTTTGTAAATGAAAATTTCTACCAGTTCTTATACCACAAAATTATATTAAAAGGATTGTTTTTGAAACAATTTCAGTAGAATGTGAAGATCCTGTCACAGTTGCAAATGCCTTTTTTACGATGAATGGTTCTAAAGTAACATATACTTGTCATCCTGGATGCACACATGAGACAGGAAATTTAACCCGTACATGTCAGTCTAATGGTACATGGAATGGTTATCCTCCAGTATGCACAGGTAAAGGTTCATTGAAGAAAGACAATTTATTTTAACATTTATCAAAACTAACTTTACCGTTAAATGAGTTGGTATTCGGTCTCTCTACTATTGAAATTTGTTTTTGTTCTTCTATGACTTGACCATATTGCTGTAAATGATACGGAAAGAAATTGTGAGTATTGCATAAGAACTAAAATAACAAAAATACGGATTCCAAGGAAAATCTAAATAGGAAAAAACCTTTATCCAAAGGCAAGCCCAAAAGCCAAAACACATCAAACAACTTTCATATTACTGACTTGGTACAGGCATTTTATATAGAAAAGGGTGGATTCAACCTGGTTTTGAAACTAGACGAAACTCTCACTTGTACAAATCTTCATTTCTTTAGCATCCCGTCAAAAGTCAATACACAAGATGTCTTTGAAAAGATAGTTTTTGAAACAATTTCAGTAGAATGTGAAGATCCTGTCACAGTGGCAAATGCCTTTTTTACGATGAATGGTTCTAAAGTAACATATGATTGTCATCCTGGATACACACATGAGACAGGAAATTTAACCCGTACATGTCAGTCTAATGGCACATGGAATGGTTTTCCTCCAGTATGCACAGGTAAAGGTTTTATTGAAGAAAGACAATTTATTTTAACATTTATCAAACTAACTTTACCGTTAAATGAGTTGGTATTCGGTGTAACTACTATTGACAGTTTGTCTTCTCGTCTTTGACTTGACCATATTGACCATATTGCTGTAAATGATAGCGATAAGAAATTGTTAGTATTGCACAACAATAAGAAAATAACCATCACTGGAAGTTAACCAAACAAATGTTCACCTCTTTTTTTTTATCTGTGTACAAGCTTTGGTAACCATGTAACCCTCAAGTTTCCAAAATATTCTAAAGAAACACCAAATAAAAAAGTAATGGTGTTTTTAAACACCCAGGATATATTTGTATGACCCAGGCATGTTTTACTGCAATTAAATGTAGGATCAATTATCTTTTAAACTTTTTCAGGTTTGAGCGTCCATGATGTGTCTTTTTAAAACGGAACTCGTGTCTGTCGCAATTACAAAATTTCAATCCTGATAGCTATGATGAGTTTATTTACAACCACTGGGTCGATGCCACTGCTGATAGACTTTTTATTCCCCGAAGGTATCATCAGCCCAGTAGTCAGCACTTCTGTGTTGACATGAATTATTATATGATTTGGTCATTTTTTTTAAATCAACTGATTACAAAATTTTAAATTTTGAAACTACTAACGCTTTTCTACCGCCGGAATAAATTTCCTTGGCTGTATTTTGCAATAGTTACCAAAGGTACTAGGCTTATAATTTCATACGCCAGAATTTAAAACTTTTTATAATTTTTTGGTCCTCAATGCTCTTCGAACTTCGAACTTCCTTCTTTATTTGACCTTTCAGACTTTTTTTTTAGGTTCGGGCATCACTATATTTTTTTTAACTATTTTTCGTATGCAACCGGAAGTGACGTATTATGATTTGTTGGTATTACATCTCAAGTAGGTAGACTTATATATTCTGACAATATAACCTTCGTATTCTTTTAGATTTTTTTTGCAAATGAGACATTGCATTGGTAGATATTAAAAAACAACAGTTTAACATAATTTACTTGAATAATGCATATTTTCAAGCAACAACAATGCAGTGTCATGACCCAGGAGCAGTTGCTAATGCCACATATACCTTGCATGGTCAATCCCAAGGATCAACAGTAACATATGCATGTAACACAGGGTATATGTACGAAGCAGGATTTCTGACACGCACCTGTCAGTCTGATGGAACATTGGATGGTGTTCCTCCTGTATGTACAGGTACATAAAGAAACGTACTATACACATGTGTCACTATTTTAAATGATATTAAAACCACCATTCTTTTTCAAACTCATGCAAGTTTTAAACCACATATTAGTAAAGGAACATATCTGCATTCGAAGATTTTTGATTGAGAAACTGTCAGCAACCCCGAATTCCTTTCTTCGAGTTTTATGTAGATTTCAAGATAAAAGTGTGACGACACCACTTTTCACTCAATTCCTGCAAATAGGTTAAAATTTCACATGTCAATGTATTCCTATATGAGTTTATGAATATGAGCAACAAAACGGATGCCACTTTAGGAAAAGGTTCTTCTTACCATTTCTTATATCCACTCTAGGGTGTGGAAGGGTAGCTGTTGCTCAGTCCTTAGTTTTCTGTGTAGTGTTTTATTATCTCAATTGTCTTTTTGTCTGTCTCTTAATATGCAATGGCGTTATCAATTTGTCGATTTGTTTTTATGACCCTAAGGATGGTATCTTTCGTTTGAGTGTGTGATATCAAGACTTAATCAGCACTTAATAAGTTCATTTGAAATGGTGCAAATAATTATTTGTTTTATAATCATAAAAAAATTACAAGAACAATATAAAAGCTAAATATCTCATTTTTCTGCAAAACGGCGTTCAGGGATGATCTACTGATAGAATATTTTCATAATTATTTGTCACTAAGCAGTTGGCGGACTTTTTCAGAAACTGTTTATGTCATTGTAGGTACATGCGGATTACCTCCTACATATGATTTTACAACACAGTCCTACACTGGAGTGACAAGCGGAAGTATCGCGGAGTTTAAATGTCACTTTGGATATGCATTCACTTCAGGAAGTATCCAGCACCAGTGTTTTTCACCAAACTGGATTGGAAACCCTGTATTGTGTAAAGGTAAAACACTTAAACTCTCATTTTATTCCCGAATTTAAATATCAATTATGAAAATCGAAAGTTACATTTTTAGAATGTTTGTTCTTCGAATTTTCAAAAGCAACTTCAATTTCAAAAACAGCAGACGACTTTTTTAAATTGTGCGTTAATTGGATAATCTAAACCTTTTCTGGTGAAAACGACTTTTCATGATACTAGTACGTTATTTCGAATCCCAGCGGAGATAACATCTTTAAGTACATGCCGTTTTTGACATCTTGAAAGATATGAATTCAAAATTCTGTTTGACTATCTTAAATTTTTATTATAATTTGTACCAGATTTACTGAAAACTTTTACATTGTGATTTGATTTATGAAAGATGAGAAGAGGTACGGAAGGACACTTTTCGTGACGTCGGGATAAGGCCTTTGTTTTATGGGAATTTTGGGAATGGCTTTTATTTTTGCGGGAATTCTTGATAAAATACCAAATGGGTACACTGGAATAAATTATTTTTTGTCGGGAACCGGGAAATATTGATTTTCCCTGGGAATTCGGGAAAACGACTCATCCTACCGCCCCTATTAAAAAAAACCAGTAGATTACATAATGTCTTCAAAAATTCGTTAATAATTGAGATGATCAAGATCAAATTAAAACACAAAAACTCAGGAAGTTTCATGAACTCCATTTGGAGCAATTAAATTTACATGGACTAGATAAGCGTCTTCTTCTACGTATGATTCACCCATCATTCAAATCCACATGAACGAAATAGTGTAATATTCATTTGTCGCTTAAACAAGTATTGACATAGAAGCTTTATTTTACTAACGTTCAAACTGTACATGTCTTGAAAAAAACCATATACAGTACGTGTTAGACGTTAGAATATTCAAGGAGCGAAACAAAACCTCAACAAGAGTTACCATGTTCCTCAGTCAACTCAGATATTGTAAAATTTACCTTCGACATTATTGTACCAATGGGGAAAAATTTGATTTCAAGTCTAAAAGATAAGTTTGCTAGTTTATTAATCGACAAGTTTTAATTATTTTCAGACGTGCTTTCAACCAAAGAAGTAACAGAAATGATAAACAAGATAGAAAAAGAACTAACCGTCGACAAAAAGACAACTTCTACATTTCACAGACGTAAAAATTGTGCTGAAGATCCACGGCCATCCAGTAAACAAATTGGTTTGATAGGCATGTTTATCATGACAGTTTATTTCTCTTTGATTCTAATAATGGATTGCATTGGAGGCGGAAGAAAGGAGTGAAAGTTTAGAAGATACTAGACTGCATTGAATGCGGAAGAAAGAGTACGACCATTTAGAAGATACTAGACTGAAACAGTAATAAGTGCAATTTGAGTATCTTCTTCCAGATGACAACCTGTTTCCATTGCTTCGACGATGATTTTATTTTCGAAATGTAGTTTATAACTTACATCTAGAAATTGACAATGAGGGTCGGTTGAAAACAAAACTTTACGACAAAAAAGATGATTTCAGCTTTCCAATTGTGAACTTTCCATTTCTAAGTAGCAACATTCCAGCAGCACCTGCATACGGGGTATATATCTCCCAATTGATACGATATTCCTTGCTTGCATTTCCTATCATGATTTTCTTGATAGAGGGTTGCTGCTCACAAGGAAGCTATTAAACCAAGAGTTCCAAATGGTGAAGTTGAAATCATCCCTTCGTAAATTTTACGGACGCCATCACGAGTTGGTTGACCGTTATGGAATAACCGTTTCACAAATGATATCGGATATGTTCCTTACGTCGTAACTACAATTCCCTTCCCTTTCATGAATGTGACCTACCGAATTATACTATTTAATTTTGTAATCACATAAGCAACACGACGGGTACCACATGTGGAGCAGGATCTGCTTACCCTTCCGGAGCACCTGAGATCACCCCTAGTTTTTGGCGGGGTTCGTGTTGTTTATTCTTTAGTTTTCTATGTTGTGTCATGTTTACTATTGTTTTTCTGTTTGTCTTTTTCATTTTTAGCCATGACGTTGTCAGTTTGTTTTAGATTTATGAGTTTGACTGTCCCTTTGGTATCTTTTGTCCCTCTTTTATAAGATTGACGACAAACTCCTCCTTGGACAGAGCACCTGATCAACTTGTAGAAAATTTGTAAATGATCATTTCATTCTGATAAATTATTCCCTCTTCATGTTCGAATTGTTTAACTGTAAAATATTTTTTTTGCAAAATTAATGAATGGGTTTGTTCACCTTATTGAATTCCTCCTCCTTTAATCCATTGGTGAATGTTTTACAAGTGATAAAAAGCTTTTTAGTATTTGTTATTTAAAGAAAAACCTTTTATTTGCTGTCAGATGACGATTTCCTTTCGCAAATGTCAAAACGATGTAAACTTGTGCGCTAATCATGTGTTGACCAGCCCAAATCAATCAATCAATTAATAAATTAATCAGCCAAAGTTTAATGCAAGTATATAGAAATTAAACATATGCAATTATAAATGTTTCGCATTTGAAAACCTTTTACATGCATTTATCTGAAATTCTGTTTTTCAACTATTGATTTATTCACTGATCACATAATGATTTACTACTTGTTTTAATATTTATTTTGTAAGTCTTTGCAAATATATCCGATGTTCTTGAAAAATTCGAAAGTTTGTTACTAAAATTGAATTGGATACGGGAAATGTTCCAAAGAGACAACGACCCCACAAAAAAACAGAAAACAGCCCAAGTCCACAGCGGTTCATGTGTCTTCAACGCAGCTAAAATTAACGCGATATGGAGTAAAGCTTTAGCCGGCGTCTGATGACGTATTGTGACCTAGTTCAGACTCCATGCAAAACTCTCAAGCATACAAATGAATTAAAATTGAAAAAGAAACAACATAAAAAAAAAACCAACAAAGGCTAGACATACCTGACACTTTGGACAGGTACAGCGGGGTTAAAAAGTTCTTTTGAGATCTCAATTCGCCATCTCTTTTTCTAAAAAATAAACAATAATCAATTAGCGAAATTCAGTTAGTAAATAAAATATCAATGGAATTGAGGTTTTTAATGTACTAAATACACCGCAAAAATATATTTATTTCATTAATCACAACTTGGGTGTCTTTTCTTTTCTCTCTTATACACTGTAGTGAATGGATTAACAGAGGAACGATTTAACTCAACCAAAAAAATACATACATCTATTTAATATGATAAGATTTTAAGAAACAGGACAAGGATATCAAGATGTACATTTGAACCACAGTTCGTGATAATGCTGCCTAAACACCGATTCATTTGTTGGTATATAACCCTACACTCCCTGCATGTCTCAAAATCAAACAATCATTCACATTGAAAAAGAGAAAAGCCTTCTTTGTAAGGACTTGATAATTGAAGAACCAAAATAAAAGACCAGGAATTTTACATTCACCTATTATTAGTCCATTCCGATGTTCTCTCTGAACCTAAGTTATTACTCTGCATATAAATAAAGGCAACAGTAGTATACCGCTGTTCAAACTCATAAATCCATGGACAAAAAACAAATTCGGGGTAACAAACTAAAACTGAGGGAAACGCATTAAATATAAGAGGAGAACAACGACACAACACTACAATGTAACACACACAGAAACGGACCAAACATCAGACAAAATCCCACGAGAATATCAAAATATAACATCAAAACCAAATACATGAATTTGGGATAGACAAGTACTGTGACCCGTCTTAACGCAATGTGAATTTACACTCAAAAATAAGAGAAAACAAACGGCGCAACGTTAAAATGTAACACACACAGAAACGAACTATAATATAACAACGGCCATATTCCTGACTCACATATAAGCTTGGTGCGATCTGACACAAAAAAGTACATATCTTAAAATTCTCAACATTGGAATGGTTGTCGCCTACTATTCACCAATCTAATTTGGTGTTTAATGTTTGCTAGCGTCCAATTGGTAATATGTTATAATAATTCAGATAAAAAAAAAAATTCTGCTTTCATGATTTTGGTCTCAATCGTATTGTGTACTTGATAGAGGTTAATCGAAAAATGCATCTTGTACGCACAGTAATTATATCATACGTTTTTTTAAAAAGCTTTGTCAAAGATTCTGCATGTTAACAATGGTTCATCTGATATTATAAACAGTTTTGTTACCTAATCACTAATGAGTCGTTTGACGATTGAATCTTGAACAACAGTTAAAAGAAACATCACAAAAATACTGATAAATGATCACCAGCCGGTGCACCTAATTTTTCTGATAAATGATCACCTGCCGGTGCACCTAGTTTACTTCATAGGAAATAGTAAATACAATTCATTGTAACCAAAATACATGGTTTTCAAGTCAAAGTTAATTAGTTTCTTTCTCGATTTTTTTAAATATCACCACGATTACGGACAATTCAAAAAAAGAAAATGCTAAATCAACTTCACCGGCAAATTGGATATACATTTCCCAACTCATTTGTTATTCAAGAGTTTGCAGCTGATACTGAGACATTTATAAAATGTTACCAGTGTCTTAGCAGAAAGTTAATGAAACAGGGTTATGTCAAAGAACGCATCGTCCTTCTTCTAGAATAGTTCATCGGAACATACTATGACCTTCTTGAAAATAGTCGGTATCAACTTCACAAATAGTACACGATGACCTAATTGTCTAGGTACTGATGATGTTTATCATCTTAATAAGCTTAATAACGTGTTGTAGTTTTCTTTTTCTTTGTCTTTGTATATTTTTAATCTGTACTGTCTAGTCCATTTATGATATGATCCTTTAGGCGTGGTATTATTGTCTTTCTTTTTGGTTGTTTCTTGTGTCTACATTCCCTTTTCTTTGTTGACATAGTTATTTGTTTTTAAATTGGTATCGATTATAACGCAATGTTGGCTAACCTAATATAAGAACTTGTTCCTATTAGTTATGCTTTTTTCACACATTGTTGTCAATATAATGGAATAAACTGGTATAAAACTGAGAGCTTTAATAAGCTATAAAAACAGGTTTAACCCTCCATTTTCTTTATATGGTAATGCATGTACCGAGTAAGAAATAGGATAGTTGTTTTCCATTGGTTGTTTGAGATTTTGATTTTGTCATTTGTTTAGGGATTTTCCGTTCTGAATTTTCCGTGAGGATCGATCTTTTTCTTATTCAACCTTTTCAGTCATATTGACTATTGTACTAACAATAAGCTCGATACAGTGCTAGTGAGGGAAAATTGCACCTTATAAATCGTAAAGATCTACCTTTGCAGGATCGTAAAGCCAAAGAATTTGAAAAAACTAGGATGCATTAATACTTGACGTGGTATATGACCTAAATAGACACGCAAAGAAGAGCCAAAATAGTCTTAGAAAGTATTTGTCCGAGGGAGTATGAATCTCAGATTCTGTTAAGTTTCTAAAGATAGTAATGGAAACTTAGAAAACGTACTAAATCATGTCAGGGTTAAACCACTGAGTACTGGGCTTGTTCTATAGGTCGGGACATTCCAACAGCAAGAAGACCTACCCATTGCTAGCGTCCAACGCGTTGTTGTAATTTTAACATTGTAATACGATCTTTTGGATATTGTCGTAATCGGTGAAAACATGATTTTGAATACAATAAATGCATACATAACTGATCAAAAATTGCAAACTTATTGATAATACTTACGGTACATAATCCTTTTGATTTTTTTCTTTAATTTGACAATACCATGCTTTTTTCCAGACGGCATATGGTGTCTCTACAATAAAATCAATTTAGATGTTATGATTGATATTTACCTCTTGAAATAACATGGTTTATAAATTTGATAAAATAAGGCGTAGAAATATTATTTCGAAGTGGCCAGTACTATTAGAACGGTTCTACGTGTTTTTTTGTTATTTTGTTCTTTGTCCTAGTACAATCATCTTAAGTTCTTGAGGTTTTAGAGTCGAGAAACTCGATTAAACTTAACAATTTTTTTATTTGTTATTTAATGTTTTGAGGTTCTGAGACTGAAGTTCAATGTTTACCGTTATGTGTCTTTAATTGTTTGTCTTATTTCATAACCGGGTAGTCGTTTTATTTTATTGAAATGATTTACTTTGTGTTATTTCAAGGGACTTTTATATCTTAACGGTGTGCGTTTCTTATGGGTTTGTTCATTATAGGCTTACCGATTCAATTGATTTATGGCTCATTTGCAAACAAACAAGTATGCTTATTCTAGGAATATAATAATACGTGTCATGAAAGTTGTTTACTCTTTTATATGGCAGTTGTTATGGAATGATTTGTTTTTATGCATGTTGCGCTTGAGTGTTTCTGTTTTTCCTTTGTTTTCCTTTTACAGTTGATGTGTTACCTTCGCTTCTTGTTTGTAGCACGGATTTGTTTTATCTCAATTGATAGAAGTTGGAGACATGTGAAACTAATTATGTGATTTTATGACTTTATACACCATTGTCTCAAAATGTCTTTAAGGAACATGTCCATTTTTTATTTTTTTTTATCAAAAGACCAGACAAAAATCTTTCTACCTACCATAGCAAACAAATAGCGGAATGACAGCGCCGACAATGCATTGATTCGTGTTGTGAGGTTGCTGTTTCAATTTGATTTTATGATACAAAGTCTAATCGGCGTATGTCTCACATCTCTTTTAATTCATTGACTAGTATGCTGTATATGTCTTTGTCTCATGTACAAATATGGAAAATTCGATCCATACCTAAAATACATTTCTCTGGCATGAATTTTGTGTCTAAAAGATTTGTAATGAAACTTAGACAAAAAGAATCAAGGATGAGTCTGAGTGAAATCGAATAGAATGTTGAAGTTGCTCTTTTTTGTATTCTTTTATAACATCGAAAGCATTGAATTATCAATATGGAAAGTCTACATGAATATAGGCTATTTAAACGACACTTATGTTAACTAACAAAGGAAAACAAACATTTGCAAACAATGGTGAAATCAATAAATTGCTTTTACAGAGGATGTGTTTAATATTGAACAGTTTGAAGTTTTTGATTCCCTTTCTTAATAATATATATGGAATGGATTGATGTTCTTTGAAATTATCAAATAAAAACTGCTTAGTGAAATTCTTAAAACTTTAATAAGGGTACACACACAGTGTTGTGTAACATCCCAAAAGCTACAAGTTAGGAATTCACAGCAGGTTCGGAATTCCGGCCATGATTAGTGATATAATAGGTACTAATTTAGAGAAAAGGTATTAATACTTTATTCTTTTACTCAGCAGTTTATATAACGTGGTTAACAAACAAAGGCAAAAAATGTAACTAGCTTTAAAAAGAGTGGACATCATCATATTTGTCATGGAAGTAAGGCAGGCGTTTGGCAACGCATGCATACTACGTCAATCTTTAAAAACCCCAAATGGGGTAAAACACTTGTCCTACCGCCATGACAATATGTTGTTGTCCCCACAGATAAGGCCCAAAAACAACACAGTTTTGTTGTGTAAATCTCATTACATAAAGTGCTTAATAAATGAACTAGGTATTGACAATTCACTTGAAAACTCAACATGTACCCCCACGACACTTACTAAAGAGAAAATCCTGGATAATCATATGTCTGTTCTATGTTACTTTGAAATTTCACTTCCATCACTAAGCAAGTGTCCTTACAAACAACGGTATACTGCTGGGTCTTCCAGATGCTCCATGAGAAGGCTTGAATCAGATGTGGATACTAAATGTTCCAAAGATCTTTTTGAGAACATACAATCTAGGACTCCTTTATCTTGCAATAGATTTGAAATGTTGGACTTTTCTACACTTTACACAAGTATTCCTCATTCCAAACTAATAGACAAATTGAAAGAGTTGGTATTGCTTTGTTTAATACAAAAGAATGGCCAACGTAGATACAAGGGAGGGATAAATCCTACTTTGTAAAAAAATCACTCTTATTCAAACAAAAAATTCTCGAAACTGACATTATCAAAATGCTTGATTTATTGATTGACAACATATTTGTTACGTTTGAAGTACGTGTTTTCAAAAAACTATCGACATTCACGTTGGAACCAATTGTATCCTTCTTCTTGCTGACTTGTTTCTCTATCCTTATAAGGCTGACTTCATACAGGAAGTTCTTAGGAAGGAAGAAAAGAAGTTAGCAATATCCTTCAACTTTGCTCTCTGCTATTTTGATTTTGTTCTGTCACTAAATAATTCAAACTTTGGTGACTATGTTGAACGCATCTAATCCATCGAACTAGAGATGAATGATAGAACAGATACAGTTGAGTTTGTCTCATATCTTGATGAGGTGCTGTTGAAATAACTTTACATCATCTATATTATAAATATATATATATTATAAAAGGATCATCAGCGCAGCAATTTTTTGACTGTCCCTTTGGTATCTTTCGTCCCTCTCCTTGACTTATATCTAAAAATTTGCCATTAGGGTCGGTTGAAAACAGAACTCTACGACAAAAGAGATGATTTCAGCTACCCAATTGTGAACTTTCCATTTCTATGTAGCATTATTTCAACAGCACCTGTATACGCAGTAAATATATTTTTTCTAATGTTAATCGGTCTCAATAATAAGTGACGGTCAATATCCGTGATGATAGCTGCACGTTTATGTCCACAGAGAGGTGTTACAAGGTTTCTGTTGTATATTATATCGATGATGTAAACTCGCATTAAAACGATAAAAATGTTGATAAACAAAACAATTTTCATTGTCCTCAATGGGCCATAAGCTGTCAAAATTATTTTCACATATTTGACCCAAATTAGATAGCAACCTCGTGTAATTGGAATTTTCTAGCTCTGTTTGATTTCATGTTATAGTTTAAGAAAGTAAGTTAATTATCGTTTTAACTGTATAAGAATGTTATTTTGTGGATCAAATCAGGAAACGAAATGGTCCACCTTTGTTTCACTTTCAATGTTGACATATTTCCTTTTTTACGAACACTGCTTTAACATGCATAACCAATTTGTAGATAAAGGGTTAATTTAAAAGTTACATGAGTTAAAATTCAATGAGGTCAAATTATTCACTTGCAAGTGAATAATTCACAAGCAATGCTTCTTAGCTTATTTGGACAAAATTAAACTAACTGCTTATTAAAAGAGAATTATTATTTCACTATTTCACTTAAATTTATTATTGAACAAAAACAATCATATTCTATTTATTTTATATAACATCTCGTAACTAATTCCCCTTTAATGTCATAAAAGGTCTAAGTAATAAGTATTGAAGTTATGAATACTAAAGACACATAAAAGTTATTGGTACGCTTTAATCAATGACTTATATAAACTACATATATATTATAAAAGGATCATCAGCGCAGCAACAATAAGTAAATATGTACAGAAGAGTTTCTATTTAATACTTTTGATCATCAGAACATGTTTTTGAGTGTTTTAGAAAAACTTCGTTTTCAATTTTACTTAAAATCAATGGTACCATTATCACTGTAAACACATTGGCTATTAACATCATTCTCCTGGTTTTGGACCAAATTTTCAACTTAAGTAATTTTTTGTTAGTTAGAAATTGCAATGTGTGTTTTCATTGTTTTGATTATATTTGAAAAGATTTATATGCACACTGATTATTTTGAGTTGGTGTCATTCTGTGGCTCTTGGTCTTCAGGTACCAGCATCTTCATCTTTATATAGTTTTGTAATACATGTCACAGCATTCAACAAGTGATGAAGAGGATATTTGGATTAACAGTAGTTGTTTATGCTTACATTATTTACTGTGGTGAGCATCTACTTTAAAAAAAAAAAAATTTCTCTATAAATATTGAAAAATAGAAAGAAAAGATAGAAGTACAATGCTTAAAGTAGAGGTTAGAATTTGTTGTGTTCAATATTTGTTATTTTCTAATTTTAGGGAAAATGATATCATAAACACTGTAGTATTATATTATCAAGGCTTAAATTGTAAACAAATCATAATATTACAAAAAAAAAGTATATTTAAGAATAAAATCACAAAAATACTGAACTCCCGGGAAAATTCAAAAAGGGAAAGTCCCTAATCAAACGGCAAAATCAAAAGTTCAAACACAACAATTGAATGGATAACAACTATCATAATGTATCTTTATATAATTTATACAAAGTCATCAATTATTTTGAAATTATGAGCTCTGCGTGATAACTTTTTCTATGTTTATGCAAAGGCTCCTCATGTCTA
Source organism: Mytilus edulis (assembly GCF_963676685.1). Classification (NCBI taxonomy): domain Eukaryota; kingdom Metazoa; phylum Mollusca; class Bivalvia; order Mytilida; family Mytilidae; genus Mytilus; species Mytilus edulis. The sequence goes on along the minus strand of NC_092353.1, from coordinate 44,323,659 downwards.
TTTTTGTTTGAATGAAGTATGATTTCAATAAAGTTTATCCATCATTTCAGTAGATTCTTTCATGTTTATGTGCTTGATTCTCATTTTCGAACTGAAAATAATTGTTCTTGTAACTTCTTTTAAATAAATTTGTCATTTCCTCTTTATAACTGAAATACATTTTGTGAATACAAACCTATCTGGAACATTTTTTTGTTACTTTGCTATAAAACCAAACATAGTAAATAAATTGAGAAATATTCATAGAATATTTGTAAAAAAAAAATACTCAAGGTGTAACACCACTAATTCAGGCCCGGCCAGAAAGCACATACCAGAAAGTAGTACATATTTAACACAAAATAGTTCCTACGCATGAGTGTAACTTTCAAAATATGTAGAATATTTAGGTATTTTTGGTATCAAATGAAAGCTGAAGGACTGGTGATCATTGTAGAACACTTTTGGACTTTTAATTTTGAATAGTAAAAAAACTGCACCAAATTTTAAAAAGAGGGTACATTTTGTCTGTTTGTCAGATCTGAAGTACCTGTTTTGGTACATCTGAAGTTCCGGGAACCAGTTCTTTCTTATATGCAATGTAAGGTATGTTGATTTTTTCAGTACAAGACACCATAAAGTGTTGCTTTGAAATGCAATGATTGCCACTTTATTTGAACTTAAAATAAAAGAGGTGTGCCTGCTTGAAACGGAGGAATTTAACATAGAAAGCAATGGGACCATGAATTAGTGGTGTACTTCCTATTACAGAGAATCACCAGAAATCCAATTTTTAGAAGTTGTACCTATTCCAATGAAAATAAGTCAAATAGGATGTTAGTAATCATGTCTAATCATCTTTTTTGGGTCAACCGTCCTGCTTATGGGAAATTTAAGCTCTTAAATTGGCATACTCAAATATGTTAGCCTTTTATGGTCATACAACATGCATGCAGTTAAGACTTGACTCCAAGTTCTCATTTTTGCATTTTTTCTGATTCAAATCAATAAAACATGTATTTTATGACTTGTTTATGGAACAAAATAGCTCTTGGTCAAAATAATCTCATGATTTTTCAAGTTTTTTTGTTTTTCTTATGGTAGCCTTTTACAATCTAGGCAAATGGTATATACTCATATAAGAATTCTTAAATCTCACTGTACATGTAATTTTGGACCAGTTTAGTAAGTTATCTAGCTGAGGGATATATAAATTGCTCTTATTAATCTATGTTTTACCACAGAATTATATTTCATGCAAAAAAAAAGCCTTTTTTCAATTTCAAGAAAAAAGGGGGGATAATTTCTCATTTATGTCTTAAGTTTGGACTAATGTATTGTTATTTAATGAAGAACCTCTGATAAAAATATGACTATTAGTAAGCACATAGCTTTCCTAATAGAAATTAATAAATAAAACAATGATATTGAGAATAAAAAAAATATATTGGCCAATGGTAATATACATATGCAGTTTTCTTTGAATAACCCATATGTTACTACCAGTCCAATTTGAGCTTTAAATTAATAAAATAGTATTTGGACTAAGGCTTTATATGTTTTTTATTGCTTGAAATAGATCATAGAATGAAATAAAGTAATGCTCAAGTCAATATAGCAAGTTTGGTTCTGTTATAGGTGTAACACCACTAATTCAGGCCCGGCCAGAAAGCACATACCAGAAAGTAGTACATATTTAACACAAAATAGTTCCTACGCATGAGTGTAACTTTCAAAATATGTAGAATATTTAGGTATTTTTGGTATCAAATGAAAGCTGAAGGACTGGTGATCATTGTAGAACACTTTTGGACTTTTAATTTTGAATAGTAAAAAAACTGCACCAAATTTTAAAAAGAGGGTACATTTTGTCTGTTTGTCAGATCTGAAGTACCTGTTTTGGTACATCTGAAGTTCCGGGAACCAGTTCTTTCTTATATGCAATGTAAGGTATGTTGATTTTTTCAGTACAAGACACCATAAAGTGTTGCTTTGAAATGCAATGATTGCCACTTTATTTGAACTTAAAATAAAAGAGGTGTGCCTGCTTGAAACGGAGGAATTTAACATAGAAAGCAATGGGACCATGAATTAGTGGTGTACTTCCTATTAGACTGTTATTTTGTTCATTAAGATTTAAAAATTACATCAAATCAAAAACAAAAAACACTAAATTTTTACTTTTTTTCTTTAGGGATATACTTTCCTTGATTTAGCCCCGATCTTCTTTTGCTTTTACAACTTTGAAAAGGATCAGGATCTATAATTTAAAACAATGTGATCACCCTCAACTGATATACACTACAAAGGACCTTTATATTGGTTACACAATGAAACGATCTTGATTTCTTGCAATAAATTCCAAACATTAACCTTACAGTGTATAAGTTAGACAAAAACGAAAAATAACTAGTATCTCAATTGTTTGTTAAACAATTGAAATGTCTTTCCTGTAAAACTGATGTTTTCGTAATGTACTCGTTACGACCTTTCGTTTGAAATACGAAAAGCTTACCTTCTGAATCCTTTCACTTTTTACACTTAATGACCCCATCCAGCTAACCTTTTTGAGATTGTTAGTACGATATTTGTAATGTAAACTTGATGATCTTTCATTTGATATGCGACAACGCCATGTTCTAGAAAGTTAGATTTTTGCACTTATTAACCCCTTTAAACTATGTTTTGGAGGACAGGAATTTGATATTTGAAATGTACACGTTATGACCTTTCATTTGATATACAACAACCTTATCTTAAAAGAAAATTTATGTTTTGCACTAAATGACCTCAACCAACCCATTTTTTGGAACGTCAATTTGATATTTGAAATGTACTCTTTATGGACTTTCATTTGATCTGCGACAACCTAACCATCTGAAAAATATTGAATTTGTTGCACTTAATGACCCCACCCTGCCCACTGGGATAAAAAAGGAGTTTAAAATTTTCATTTTTGAGTAGAGCTCATTTGGACGTTTAATTCGATATACATAATGACCGCATTTGGCAAAGTGCCAAAAATGATGCAATATCAAGTATATAAATAGAACTGAGTCAATGTAAAAAAATGACTTTTTTTTTTTTTAAATTTCATTGAAAGTTTTTGGTAATTCGTCAAACATATAGCTATTTTAAACTCTTCAATTTCTGAAAATTTAGGTAGTTAGCTGTAAGTGAATCAGAAATACATGCGTCCGCTCGCAAAATTTCAAACTGCATTATCTCTAAAACGACAATAGATATCTCACATCTGTTAAATGATAAATGATCTGCAGTTAAAGGACAACATTGTAAAAAAAGTCCGAAGTTCATCAAGGTCACTATGAATCATCAAATATATGATGCAATACCAAACATGAGAACCGGAAGTCGTAGAGACATAAGACTACCACCATTCAACTGAGGACCACTTGACCTTTCAAATATCACAAGGTCAAGGTCATAGTTCACTTAGAAGGTCAAGGTTAAATTTCATCAAGATCCGACATTGACCTCAAGTTGAAGGTCTTGAATTACTGATCATCTTTACAGTTTATAGTAGGTTGATATATGTTACCTTATAAAAGATATACACATGTTACTATAGTTTTAAGAGTTACGTGGACGTAACTTCTGAACAGACGGTCGGACATTTTTTAGCTTAATGTATAAAATGTACAACTCGTCAAGAACAACATTTCATACGCAGTATGTATGCAGCAAACTCTATCGTTTTCTTAATATCTAAGCTTGAAATTGCAGCGTTTGTTTTGCACTCAGTGACCTTTGACCTTGGTTGCAAATTGAAGGTCACTTGAACGTAAGATTACTGATGTAGGCCCCAAGTCTCTACGACTTTCGGTTCTCGAAATACAATTTTTCAAGGGGAATAACTCCTTATAAAGGTTAATAACAAAATGATTGTATATGTTCATTAACATTGTCATCTGTTCCTGTACATTTTGCCGTTTTCAAATCGATTCTATCTCTAATACTTTTTGAGAGAAATGCAAAGGAAGGAAATTGTTTAAAGAGGATATTACTCATAGGAGACGATGAAATCATTTTCAGCCTCATATGGTAATACATCATGATGAGATATACCTTTTGTCCAAAGAAATTCATGATATCTTTAAAAACAACGAGGGGAGGCCATGTTGAAAAAAATCAATTAAAGGGAGATAACTTCTAAAGGGGATAATGAAATCCTACAAAAGTTCATCTGGTAAAAGTTCATGATGATTTCTATCGATGGTTTGAATTTGGTATTGATAACTCCAATAGAAGCGGTAGTAGGGCGTGCCAAAAAATTGCTTGAAGAAAAAAAACAAGAAAAAAAACATTAGAAAAACAATAAGGTCTTTCCTTGCGTAGAGGAAAGATCTTAATAAATATATCTGTCATGTATATACAATTTTTAAGCGTAAAATTATGGTCAACAATAAAAACAAATCTTTGCACAATTTTGTTATGTCTTATAATACCCGCTAAATAATCAGTAATTGATGTACTTTTCAAATAGTATAACAGAGTATACATGTGTAGTTCATCTAGTTCATAATAAACTCATCCTAGATAAAAGGATTAAAATTTTGTATTTGCGTATGACGCTCGTTTCGTCTACAAAAGACACATCAGTGATGCTCGAATAATAAAAAAAAGGCCAAAAAAAGTACGAAGTTGAAGGGCATTGAGGACCAAATTGTCCTAAAATGTTTGCCAAATATAGTTAAAGTAATCTATTCCTGGGGTAGAAAAGCCTTAGTATTTTAAAAAGTGTTGTAAACAGTTAATTTACCATTTCGGCCATATCAACGATAATTCATGTCAACACAGAAGGGCTGACTACTGGTCAGAACATATCGTATAATGCACAACTGTGCAAGATAGCCTGTCTTCTGAAATGTATAAATTACAACACATGTATCCCTAGTTAGTTACGCAATATATATATATTTATAGTTCCTTTTTATATCATTGGTGTTGTTATGTACACTTTTTAGGCGTTTATATATATATATATATATATAGATGACATCTGAAATTCTTAAACCAGCACAAAGAAATGCCAGTATTAAAACTCGTTTCCATCGCTTTTACCGTAAAAAATAAAAAAGACTGAAAAGAGCAATAACACGTTATATTATTTGACTTTGAATGTTTGCACTGCTAGCGCTATTGCATCGAATCATATGATATATCGTGTTTTTAAATAAGATATGCTTATACAAATTATTGCACTTGATACCTGTCATTTTTATTATTCATTTACTGTTTATATCATTTTTTCAAAGGGGAGTTGAGTAATGGCTATCCCAAATCTGAAATATCATTGTCAGGTGCTTTTCCATTCTCTTCAATATTCGCTCATGAGTTTAAATCATCATTGAAGACCGTTTGGTTTTGGATGTCTAACTTAGTTTACTTACGTTGAATAGTTGGTGTCTTGTAAACACTAAACTTGTATATTTTTGAAAACATTACTAGCCAATTCAACTCGAATATATATTTTACATTTAACATAATTCAAATTAGCCAGTTGAATTGAAAATGAAGAGTCATGCGCAACTTGCTAACGATTAAAAAAACCAAACTTATTGTTTGTATCTTTTCAGTCCCTATCATCAAAGCTTTAAAAAGGCCTACTTTCGAGAGTGGCTGGAAAACTGTTTCAATAGCTATTGAAACTATAGATATACCACACAACCTCGGAGTGTATCCAGCTAAGGTTGATGTTCAAATACGTGTTACTAAGGAAGGAGTAGATTATATTTTCACTGGTACCGGAGCTGCTCAGAGGGACAATGATTTGCCATTGTCATACGGAGGAGTTGTCTATATATATGACACAGAGATCGTCAGAATAATAACACCGAATTGGAGTCGGAAAGACCTGTACGAGAATGAAAAGTCAAATGCAGGAGTTGCCTATACAGGTTCGATATCATAATATGTGCTAACTTTCTGAATGTGAAGCTTATTTTTCCATTTATTCTCTCTAGAACTATTTTCTTCTGAAATACGACTTTAAACTTCTAGAAAACACAATCATATTTTAGGATAAATTTATATTAATGTTGCGTGTAACCTATAAAAACTGATCGTCTTACAAAGGTTTTAAGTCTACACAGACGTTCATTGTTGTATGATAATTTTTGTATTGTTATCGTTTATTTTTGCTCATATACTTTGTCTATATGCCTTTTTGTGTTTCTTTGATGTATATGAAGTGGCTCTTTACTTATACATCCCGTCATTGTATTATTGTGCCATGGTATAAGGTTATTTTTACATGTTTGTTTTTATATATTGTGAATGAGATAATAAGACAATGTTGACTGCTGTACCCCTATTTTTGACATTATTCGTAATGTATATAAAAAAAGAAGATGTGGTATGATTGCCAATGATACAAATCTGTACAAGAGACCAAATGACACAGAAATTAACAACTATAGGTCACCGTAAGGCATGTACCAAAGAGCAAAGCCCATACCGCATTGTCAGCTATAAAAGGCCCCGAATGACAAATGCAAAACAATTCAAACGCGAAAACTTACTTACAAAAATGAAAGAAAAACAATAAGGTGACTCATCAACAAACGACAACCACTGAATAACAGGCTCCTGACTTGGGACAGGCACATACATACAGAATGTGGCGGGGTTAAACATGATAGCGGGATGCCAACACTCCCTAACCTAGTTTTGTTCATACATCGTTGTCAATATAATGGAATTCTATGAGACTGTCATACAAATGAGAGGTTGATCTAGCTAAAAAAAACAGGTTTTATCCACCATTTTCATCAAAAGAAAATGCCGGTATCAGTCCGGAATATGACAGTTGTTATCCTATTATATTGTTTGATGTGTTTGAGCTTTTGATTTTTGCCATTTTACTTTTTTCAAAACGGAAAGTCCCTTCTCAAATAGAAAAAGCTCAAAAACATCGAACGAACGGAAAAAACTGTCATATTCCTCAGTTGTAAAGGTTTCTCCGTTTTGAATTTCCCTTGGAAATCAGTAATTTCATTGTTTTACGTTTTGGCACAAACATTTCCTTATGTAGCATGTCGAAATGTCCTATTGTAATGTTATTTGTGTATTTTTTCTGTCCTAAATGTTCTTGCATTTATGTGTACTGTCATGAAATGTTGCCATTTTCATGTTATGTTTAATATTGCCGTTAAAGCGCGAGGTTTGGCTACCCGTAAAACAATGTTCAACCCCCATTTTTTCTTAAAATATCCCGAACCAAGTGAAGTCAGGAAAATGACATGTGTAATCTTATAGTTCGTTTCTGTGTGTCTGTATAAAGTTATCAAAGGTACCAGGATTATAATTTAGTACGCCAGACGCGCGTTTCGTCTACATAAGACTCATCAGTGACACTCATATCAAAATATTTATAAATCCAAACAAGTAAAAAGTTGAAGAGCAATGAGGATCCAAAATTCCAAAAAGTTGTGCCAAATACGGCTAAGTAATCTATGCCTAGGATAAGAAAATCCTTAGTTTTTCGAAAAATTCAAAGTTTTGTAAACAGGAAATTTATAAAAATGATCACAATATTGATATTCATGTCAACACCGAAATGTTGACTACTGGGCTGGTGATACGCTCGGGGAAGAAACTTCCACCAGCAGTGGTATCGACCCAGTGGTGTTAATAGTTATCAAAGGTACCAGGATTATAATTTAGTACGCCAGACGCGCGTTTCGTCTACATAAGACTCATCAGTGACGCTCATATCAAAATATTTATAAATCCAAACAAGTAAAAAGTTGAAGAGCAATGAGGATCCAAAATTCCAAAAAGTTGTGCCAAATACGGCTAAGGTAATCTATGCCTGGGATAAGAAAATCCTTAGTTTTTCGAAAATTCAAAGTTTTGTAAACAGGAAATTTATAAAAATGTATCATTGTCGTTTGGTTTTTGTTTCTGTTGTTTCGTTGTTTTCCCTTTATAGTTAATGTGTTTACCTCAGTTTTAGCTTGTAATCTTGATTTGTTTTCTCTCAATCGATTTATGACTTTCGAACAGCGGTTTACTATTTTATAGCTGACCAAACCTCTCAGTTGTATGACAGTCACAGAAAATTGTATATACGTATATATTTTCGTATTACCACTACCACATTGTCAGCTGCTGTATTGAACTGTACTAAGGCAACGAGCTTTCCAAATTTGAAGGTTCAGATTTTCATTTCTTTTTAATTTGATATGCAAATATTTACAAGATTCATACATTTATTGATGTAAGAATAAAGACGTAGTGATTTAGTATCAGATTCCTCTTGATTCACTATTTATTAAAATGGATATATTGATATTACCAGGCCATGTTTGACTATTTAGGGTCTCATCAATACTACAACGGAGGACCAACAATCCTGGCCACAAGTGGACAAGTTCAAGTTAGACTGTGGACGGCCAATGACTTTCCCGAACCAGATTTTACGAACGCATTTAATATGGACACAACGGGTAATTATTTTATAACTCGATCAATATTCTATATTATTATATAGAATATACGGACCTTCGTGCTTAGAAGTGTCCATATGGGTCCCTCATCCACATATACTGTTTGTATTCATGCAATAAAACACGGAAGACACACCATAATTGTATATGCCATCTGTACAGGAATTTCTCTTAAATCAAATGTTACGTCTAACAAAACTAAAATAAAAGGGTGTTATTTTTTGTTGATGTTTGGAAGGTGTAGCTTTCATTGCAAAATTAGTACACAAGTGCTAAACAAAATTTTCGGAGGAAATTGCTTATGTATAAATGGTTGTGTTTTTCATAAAATCGTTGGAAGATAATACATTTATTGCTCTATATTTAGGGTTTCGAATAAAAGCCCATATTGTTGACATTACCACAAAGTCTTTCAACTGCGAGTTAAAATTGTGTAATCGATATTTCAGTTTTTGCTATTAATATAAAATCACAGAAGAGTTCAATTGATGAAATATCTATCATTAGATTTTGAATTAAAAACCGACAGATTCAATTTATAGAAATGGTGTTTTTTTAACAAGCAGACTTCTCAGATCAAGCTGGTTTTTTTTTGGTCAGATTTAACTAATTTTAAAATATAAACAGTTTAATCTTAATCATACAATAGGTTAACATTTAACACGACATATCTAAATGTTTTGACTTGGACAATGTTTCTATTCCTAATTTTGCACGTTTAAGCACTGAAGCTTGCAAAAGGAAAGCAATAAAACAATTCAGGGAACAGTTTATCATCAGATTCTGTATATACTCGTTAATTGCTTGATTAAATATAAAGCAAACAAATGTAGATACGGAATGTCCTTACTAGGAAATGTATTCAAAAATAACTAATATTCTTATATATTCATTTCATAAATATTTTCATTTAAATGTAATCATTTTGTTTGCAATGTTTGAATCAAGGGAGCATTTGCTGCTTAAAGAAAACATGTTTACAAACGTTGTATTCATTGATTGAAATATACAAGCTGGTTTTAGATTCTGCTTTAATATCAAAAATATGAAATGATATGAATTCCTTGAATAAAACATTTTGTACACAATAAAGAGACAATATATCGACTATTAATATCAAATTAGAATTCGAACAAGGGGCAAAACATGAAAGAAATTTATCTTTCGTCTTATTTACAATATTCGTATGTAAATTACGACCGAAGCGTATTCAATAACGATCCTAAGTAATTCAAATAATGACACTGATTGATCGATTTTTTTTGTTTGTGTTGAATAACTTTGTTAAAGGTGCAGTAGCTATAAAATTCTTGTTCACCGATTTGACTAAAATTTTCATATTTGATTCATAACAATGTTAAACATTTATCCAATTCTTAAAAAGTCATAAATAAACAATATACCGGGCATAGACTCTATGATATGTAGCTTCGTTTCGTGTGTATTTTAGTCTAGACGCCATCTAATTAAATTTCGATTTGGCACCCGAAGATCTTCGATTGCCATATAAGCGAGATAAACACAAATATAGATATAAATAGATATCAGACTCGTGCATTTGTATTTTTCTATGTTTGTTTGATTTCATATAATAGATTAAAAATATATGTATATTATTGTTTTTACCTTTATAGGAATGTTTTTTTTTGGTGGATCGAATCAATAAATCAATAATTTACCTTTGTTTCATTTTCAATGTTCAAAATTATTTTCTTTTTATAATCGAACAAGCATCAATCCTGCGTTATCCATCTCTTGATAAGGGGTTAAATTGAAGGAAACATGAATACGCAGACAGTGAGGTCGAAATGTTCACTTGCAAGGGAATAATTCATCATCAATGTTTCGTAGCTTATTTTGACAATAATGAACCCTTACTGGCTGCTAAAAGCAATATATCATTTCACTATTTTACTTTTAATTAATGATTGAACAAAAAAAAACATATTTTATATTTTTTATATATCTCGTAGGTAGTGCCCCTTTAAAATTGCACATGACTTTTTTCAGTATTACAAATGTCCATACCATTAAGTTTGATAAAATGAAATCAATTAAGTAGTAAACTCGTGTAAAATTTAAAGCCAGTCAATAAATCTTATGAGTTTGATAACTAAAATAAGGGAACATTTATCGCTAGTTTTCATTGAATATGAATAAAGTTACTTATTTCTCAGACTTCTATCGTCAACTGAAAATTAATAACAATCATTTGGCTTTTTACAAGCATAGCTGAAGATATAGCATGTCGGCGCAACCTGTCTTGCTCACTTGGAGTTCATGCGAATGCCATAGTTCATGTTTGTTTTTTTAGCTTTTCGTAATACATTGACGAGTTTGAAACCGGTAGATTAATGTCACTGAAATAAAACATGATGTCTTTTTCCAAGTGATTATTTTCGTTTTATTCTATTCTTTTCCATAATAATCTTTCGTTACCATCTTTTGATAAAGTCCTTTTTGGTCATACAGGACTTTAACAGTTTCGCAGGGTTTCCGCTATTTTCGAATATTGCGAAAATATAATAATTGTGGCGATTAAAATTCATCATTTGCGAAGGAATTTGGCGAAAGAAATATATATAACGATTTTAATTTCAGCCATCTTGGTTTTTTTTGGTGGGGGGGGGGGGGGGGGTCGGACTTTGCCTGATCAGACAATACTCGGAAATCACCATGAACTCGTTAAAATTTTGACAGAAAATCAATAATCAGCTGATTGCATTTCATACCTGTAGGCAACAGAGGACTATTTAATAAAGGTGTTGATTGTATTGTATGACAAACATTTTAAATGATATGGTTAAATGGCGTCCACCACATGTCACAAAAAGGATTTATTAACAACTTGAAACTTTCGGTTCTTATATATAAAAAACGAAGATGTGATATGTAATTGCCAATGAGACAACTCTCAACAAGAGCCCAAAATGACACAAAAATTGACAACTATAGATAACCGTACGGCCTTCAACAATGAGCAAAGCCCATACCGCTAATACATGCGTGGTTTTCAAATATTCGGCTTAGAGCTTTCCCGATAAAGTCAAACCTAGAAAGGCGCTTCGGACACATGAACATCATAAACTGTTTCCCTTTTTGTTTTGCAATACGTATCCTGGTCTTCTTACAGATAAATACAATACGTTCAAAGAAGTTTCGCATGGACTAGGAAAGTATCCAGACATGGTGTCTGTTCGAATACAACTTGATAATGGCTTTATGTCAGATGGTCAAGGTAGGAAGTAAAAGTTTTATATAAATAGTTACCTTAAGAATAAGAAACACCTGTCACGCTTATAAAAGAGGGGCGAAAGATACTAAAGGGACAGTCTTACCCTGGTATCTATGATGAGTTTATTAACACTCTTAGATCGAAAATAAACTGAAAACTCCATGGCTAAAAAAGAAAAAGAAAAATTGACAAATAATAGTACACAAGACACAACATAGAAAACTAAAAACTAAAGACTAATCAAACGTTCTCACAATCATCATTGGGGTATCCAGTTTTAAAATGTGTCCGATGAATGAGAAATTAAAACGAATATGTCTCAAGATAATAAGTATTTCTTTTCAAATAGATAGTATCCTACGTGTTATATTAACATTACACATTACAGATAAATGCCAGCTGAAACACGGATCCGCGATTTTCTCGTTGTGTTGTAGACCCATTGGTGGTCTTATGACGTTTTCTGCTCTTCGTGATGTTGTCTCTTTGACACATTTCACATTTCCATTGATAAGTAGCACTCTATGATGTCATTAACAGGAAAAGAAATATGAAACAGATAATAAAGAATGGTCAAGTAAATCATGGAATTTATAAAGTTTGAGAAAAGATGAATAAAACGTTAAAATGTAAACCCTTGGTTTGTGAAACTAGCAAACCTCTATTAAAGTCATCCTGGTCAGAAACGCCAGCCCATGAATACTAGCTATACCAACCGATCGACAAATCCAGAATCTGCAGTTGCAATATGTATGCTATTTAGAAAATGATGTGCTCTGAATGGAAAATACCAAATACTTACTTTTAATTTAACTACGGAGCCAAATTAACCTTTTTGCCTGAATAGTAATCAGGATAACAAATGCTATTAATAATGATTTTAACCCAATTTGACATGATTTTGAAAACAACAGTAGGTACAAGTGTGCGATACAGGCTCTTGGTAGCTTGTTATGTCACCTGGCCAAAATGGTATAAACTTTTACAAACATCTTGTCCTCTGAAACTACTCAGACAAATTTAAGCAAACGTAGGCACAATCATCATTGGGGTATCTAGTTTTAAAAATGTGTCCGATGAATAAGAATAAAAGCGGTTGAATTTGATTAAGAGTCCTTAAATTGTTAAAAAAATATATGATAGCGTGAATGCTTAACATAAAATTACAGGAGTGGTGTTTCAAGCCTTAAATGTGTCCTCGAACTCTCTATCCGGAGTATTATATGGATATAATAACGAAAATGTACGAGTATGGATACCATATAGACTCCCAGGGGATCATCCTCATTTTGGTAAGTACATTTACTTACTTACTACATGTAAGTCCTTGCTATGCCTTATGGCACATAGGGCAAGGACAAGTTTCCTCCACTCTTCTCGGTTGTTCTCTTTTCTTTCCACTGTGCCCCAGGTATATCCTCTTTCCTTTAGCTCATTTTCTAAGGTGCGTCTCCATGTTGTTTGGTTTTTTCATTTGCAAATCATTAACGCTCACGTTGCTACAAAATCTATGAAAGAAAGAAAAAATATTTCAATGCGTTTTAGGGGTAATTGTTCGAAATTAATATTAATAGGTGGATTCTAGGGTTTTCCTACCCAAAGTAATGATTGCGCTTGTCATTTCCCAAATTTCTGGTTATTAATGCTTTTTTGCAAGTGTTTTAATTCAAGCGCCATTATTTGGTCTTATGAAGACGAAACGCATTTCTGGCTTATTGAATTATAAGCTTGGTATCGTTAATGTTGTGTTTTACCTATAATACATGTAAGTCGTAAGATATTTCACTGCACATACTTAAAGGAACAACAACATAAGATTCATAAAAAGTGAATGGAAATGTCTAACTAAACGCCAGCACTGATTTTTTTGAAATACATGTTAAAATTTGCACAGAAGATGCATAATTGGTAATACACGAATCGATAAAGGAATAACATGGGATGAATTACATATGCAGTGTTTAGTATTAGGCATTTCATAGTAAGATTGTACTAAATATGTTTGATAGTCATGAATAATGAATTAGTTTCTTTTAACAGGATATGTTTGTTGTAGCATTGATGGTTGGAGCACAACTTTAGTTATGACTAATGGCACAGTTCACATCCATGCTTGGTTACTTGACCATAATTTTCATGATTTCACAGTTGCCACTCAAGAGGTTAACATTTTCAGTGGAGAGAGTCCAATATTATTTCCTGAAATGGATTTTTCAGATTTCTACATCAATGTTGAGGTAAAAAAAAAACAATATTTACATTCCTTTTTTTCTTATAACGAAACTTGGGTAGTTATCGTCTTATCCTCACCAGTGCTATTGTTAGAGAATTTAAGTGAAACATGAAGACAAATACCATGAAATGGAATTATTTACTTGCATAAAATAATTCATCGACGATGTTTCTTAGCTCATTTTAACAAAATTATTAAAACTGGCTGCTAAAAGCGAAGTATTACCTTGATGTTTCATTTTTCATCATTTATTTAAATAAACCAAAAAAAAAAAAAAAACTGAAACAAAATGTGTATCTTACATTTCTATGTTAATATGACCCTTTATTAAGAAATAAAAATGTGTCGTTAATTCAGGTAGAAAAATTTAAAATAGCAATATGTCAGTTGTTTTTATTCACTTGTTCCGCTAAAAACACTTGATTTTTTACTGACCTCCCCTTTTTTATTTGCCTGGGATTACTGGTATTTTTGCTATACTTTTTGTCATATAACTTTGAACTTTATGCAACAATTTTAGGTGCTCACTAGTTATGGTGACAACTCACAGTATATATTTGGTGCAGCTGGCTCAGCCATGTTGGGCACTGTAGATGGTGATTATGGTGGACTAATTTATGTTTATACAAACAATAGTGTGATGGTTTGGATACCAAATTCAAACAACAAAGGTCATGTGCAATTCGTAGGAGGACGATGGGGGGATAGAGCACAGGATAGTATATGCGATTATGGTCAACTTATTGTTAAAGTGTATACTTTTCGGGATTTAAGTGAGTAGTTTATTAATTTACCTATTCATTTCAAATAGCATATAAAAAAAGATAAATACTTCATTGTTATCTTACAAACAAAAGCAATAAAAATACTTCATTGTTGTCTTACAAACACAAACAATAAAAATACTTCATTGTTGTTTTACGAACAATACAAAGAAATTTACAAATATCACATGCTAAATACAAGTTTAACAATTTTATTTTACAAATCAAATTATCCAACAAAGAAATTTATCCTGTTGTAGTTTACTAAGAAGCGATCAACAGATAATTTACGTTAACAGTCTACTTTGACCTTAAAGTGTTTAAATTTGCACATTTAATTTGCGGTCCTCATTTTGCGTTCAGCCTTTAAGTGGATTCGCTGTTATTCAAAAAACAAGTTAAACGATTGGAATAAAAAAAATGCATTTCAACCTATTTTTTTAAGCTATTTTCAAGATTATATATATACGCAAAAAACGATACTGTGGTGTCCTGTGCTGTCTATATTTTTCTATGGTTATCATGAAGTAATTTTCTATTTATGCATCTCTCTGTGCTAGAGGTTTAATGCAATTACTAAAAGTAATTTTGTAAATGAAAATGTCTACCAGTTCTTATACCACAAAATTATATTGAAAAGATAGTTTTTTTAAACAATTTCAGTAGAATGTGAAGATCCTGTCACAGTTGCAAATGCCTTTTTTACGATGAATGGTTCTAAAGTAACATATACTTGTCATCCTGGATACACACATGAGACAGGAAATTTAACCCGTACATGTCAGTCTAATGGTACATGGAATGGTTATCCTCCAGTATGCACAGGTAAGGGTTTCGTTGAAGAAAGGCAATTTATTTTAACATTTATCAAAACTAACTTTACCGTTAAATGAGTTTGTATTCGGTCTCTCTACTATTGAAATTTGTTTTTGTTCTTCTATGACTTGACCATATTGCTGTAAATGATACGGAAAGAAATTGTGAGTATTGCATAAGAACTAAAATAACAAAAATACCGATTCCAAGGAAAATCTAAATTGGAGAAAACCTTTATCCAAAGGCAAGCCCAAAAGCCAAAACACATCAAATAATTTTTATATTACTGACTTGATACAGGCATTTCATATAGAAAAGGGTGGATTAAACCTGGTTTTGAAACTAGACAAAACTCTCACTTGTACAAATCTTCATTTCTTTAGCATCCCGTCAAAAGGCAATACACAATATGTCATTAAACTGAGTGAACAGTTCATGGTGTTCCTCCTGTTTGTTCAAGTAGGTTGACTTATGTATTCTTTCAATAAAACCTTCGTACTCTGCATAAATGTTCTTTCGGCAATGAACTACATTTCATATTGTGATGATAGATATTAAAAAACGACAATTTTATATAATTTGCTCGAATAATGCATAATTTTTTAGCAACAGCAATGCAATGTCATAACCCAGGAGGAGTTGCTAATGCCACATATACCTTGCATGGTCAATCCGAAGGATCAACAGTAACATATGCATGTAACACAGGGTATATGTACGAAGCGGGATTTCTGACACGCACCTGTCAGTCTGATGGAACATGGGATGGTGTTCCTCCTGTATGTACAGGTACATAAACAAACGTGTACTGCATATTTTTCAATATGTTTAGTGATAAAACTACCAAAATGATTTTATAGCAATAGTATTTGAAACTCGTGCGAATTTCAAGCAAAAAATAAGTAAAAGAACGTATCTGTGTTCTATGATTACAAGGAGAGAAACTGTCATCAATATCGAATTCTTTTCTTTGTGTTTTATGTAGATTTCAAGATGAAAGTGTGACGCATCACTTTTCACTTAATTCCTGCAAATAGGTTAAAATTTCACATGTCAATGTATTTCTATAATGAGTTTATAAATATGAGCAACAAAACGAATGCCACTTTAGGAAAAGAGTCTTCTTACCATTTCTTATATCCACTCTAGGGTGTGGAAGGGTAGCTGTTGCTCAGTCTTTGGTTTTCTGTGTAGTGTTTTATTATCTCAATTGTCTTTTTGTCTGTCTCTTATCATGCAATGGCGTTATCAATTTGTCGATTTGTTTTTGTGACCCTCAAGATGGTATTTTTCGTTTGAGTGTGTGATATCAAGACGTAATCAGCACTTAATAAGTTCATTTGAAATGGTGCAAATAATTATTTGTTTTATAATCATAAGAAAAAGTTACAAGAACAATATCAAAATTAAATATCTCATTTTTCTGCAAAACGGCGTTCAGGGATGATCTACTGATAGAATATTTTCATAATTCTTTGTCACTAAGCAGTTGGCGGACTTTTCAGAAACTGTTTATGTCATTGTAGGTACATGCGGATTACCTCCTACATATAATTTTACAACACAGTCCTACACTGGAGTGACAAGCGGGAGTATCGCGGAGTTTAAATGTAACTTTGGATATGCATTTACTTCAGGAAGTATCCAGCACCAGTGTTTTTCACCAAACTGGATTGGAAACCCTGTAGTGTGTAAAGGTAAAACACTTACTAAACTCTCATTTTATTCCCGAATTTAAATATCAATTACGAAAATCGAAAGTTACATTTTTAGAATGTTTGTTCTTCGAATTTTCAAAAGCAACTTCAATTTCAAAAACAGCAGACGATTTTTTTTAATTGTGCGTTAATTGGATAATCTAAACCTTTTGTGGTGAAAACGACTTTTCATGATACAAGTACGTTATTTCGAATCCTAGCGGAGAGAACATCTTTAAGTACATGCCGTTTTTGACATCTTGAAATATATGAATTCAAAATTCTATTTGACTGTCTTAAATTTTTATTATAATTTGTACCAGATTTACTGAAAACTTTTACATTGTGGTTTGATTTATGAAAGCTGAGAAGAGGGACGGAAGGACATTTTTCGTGACGTCTATGGGAATTTTGGGAATGGCTTTTATTTTTGCGGGAATTCTTGATAAAATACCAAATGGGTACTCTGGAATAAATTATTTTTTGTCGGGAACCGGGAAATATTGATTTTCCCTGGGAATTCGGGAAAACGACTCATCCTACCGCCACTATTAAAAAAAAACAGTAGATTACATAATGTCTTCAAAAATTCGTTAAAAATTGAGATGATCAAGATCAAATTAAAACACAAAAACTCAGGAAGTTTCATGAACTCCATTTGGAGCAATTACATTTACATGGACTGGATAAGCGTCTGCTTCTACGTATGATTCACCCATCATTCAAATCCACATGAACGAAATAGTGAAATATTCATTTGTCGCTTAAACAAGTATTGACATAGAAGCTTTATTTTACTAACGTTCAAACTGTACGTGTCTTGAAAAAAACCATATACAGTACGTGTTAGACGTTAGAATATTCAAGATGCGAAACAAAACCTCAACAAGAGTTACCATGTTCCTCAGTCAACTCAGATATTGTAAAATTTACCTTCGACATTATTGTACCAATGGGGAAAAATTTGATTTCAAGTCTAACAGATAAGTTTGCTAGTTTATTAATCGACAAGTTTTTATTATTTTCAGACGTGCTTTCAACCAAAGAAGTAACAGAAATGATAAACAAGATAGAAAAAGAACTAACCGTCGACAAAAAGACAACTTCTACATTTCACAGACGTAAAAATTGTGCTGAAGATCCACGGCCATCCAGTAAAAAAATTGGTTTGATAGGCATGTTTATCATGACAGTTTATTTCTGTTTGATTCTAATATTGGATTGCATTGGAGGCGGAAGAAAGGAGTGAAAGTTTAGAAGATACTAGACTGCATTGGATGCGGAAGAAAGCGTATGACCGTTTAGAAGATAATAGACTGAAACAGTAATAAGTGCAATTTCAGTATCTTCCAAATGACAACCTGTTTTCAATGCTTCGGAATGATTTTATTTTCGTAATATAGTTTATAAGATTGACGACAAACTGTTCCTTGGACAGAGCACCTGATCAACTTGTAGAAAATTTGTAAATGGTCTTTCATTCTGATAAATTATTCCCTCTTCATGTTCAAATTGTTTAACTGTAACATATGTTTTTGCAAAATTAATAAATGGGTTTGTCCATCTTATTAAATTTCCTCCTCCTTTAATCCATTGGTGAATGTTTCACAAGTGATAAAAAGCTTTTTAGTATTTGTTATTTAAAGATAACCCTTTTATTTGCTGTCAGATGACGATTTCTTTTCGCAAATGCCTTTGTAAAAACCTTGTAAACTTGTGCGCTAATCATGTGTGTAGACCAGCCCAAATCAATCAATCAATTAATCAATTAATCAGCCAAAGTTTAAATGCAAGTGTATAGTAATTAAGCATATGCAATTATAAATGTTTCGCATTTGAAAATCTTTTACATGCCTTTATTTGAAATTCTATTAAACAACTATTGATGTATTTACTGATCACAAAACGATTTACTACTTGTTTTAACATTTATTTTTGTAAGTCTTTGCAAATATATGCGATGTTCTTAAAACATTCGAAAGTTTGATACTAGAATTAAAACTATATACGGGAAATGTTCCAAAGAGACAACGACCCCACAAAACTGCAGAAAACAGCCCAAAGCCACAACTGGCCATGTGTCATCAACGCAGCTAAAATAAACGCGATCTGGAGTAAAGCTTTAGATGGCGTCTGAATAATATTGTGATCTAGTTCAGACTCCACGCTAAACTCTCAAGCATACAAATGAACTAAAATTGAGAAGGAAGCAACATTAAAATCCAACAAAGGCTTGACATACCTGACTTTGGACAAGTACAAATATACAGCGGGGTTAAACAGTTCTTTTGAGATCTCAACCCTCAATCTCTTTCTCTCAAAATAAACAAACATATATCAATTATCAAAATTCAGTTAGTAAACAAAATATCAATGGAATTTAGGTTTTTAATGTACTAAACACACCGCAAAAATATAAATATTTCATTAATCACAACTTGGGTGTGTTAATTATTTTCTCTCTCAAACACTGCAGTGAGTAGATTAACAGAGGATTGATTTCACTTAACCAAAAAATACATACATCTATTTAATATGAATTAGATTTAAAGAAACAGGACACATGTCACATGATATCAAATTATACATTTCAACCAAAGTTCGTGATAATGCTGCTAAAACACCAATTCATATGTTGGTATATATGACTAAACTCCCTGCATGTCTCAAAATCCAACTATCATTCTCATTGTAAAAGACAAAAGCCGTCTTAGTAAGGACTAGATAATTGAAGAATCATGATAAAAGACCAGGAATTTCATATACACCTATGTGTTAGTCCATGTATTGTAATGGTTGTCGCCTACTATTCACCAATCTAATTAGGTGTTTAATGTTTCCTAGCGTCCAATTGCTAACATGTTATAATAATTCAGATAAAAATCTTTTTTAACAATTCACCTTGTATTTATAGTGAGATAAAAGACAAAGACTTGTGTAGGTATACATGAATTGTGTTTCTAATAATGTGTCGACAACTTTTTTTTTTATAATACACTATTTAGGTCAAAAGGGTCAAAAGGGTCAAAACAAAAGCAGGAATATGACTACAATATTTTTCAAATACTCAATTCAGCAGCTGAAAACTTTTCATGCACTCCGCCGTTGGATCAACACTTCGCAAACAAATTATTGTCGCTTTTAATAGCCGTATTTGGCACAACTTTTTGGAATTTTGGATCAATTATGCTCTCCAACTTTGTATTGTTTGGCTTTATAACTATTTTTATATGAGCGTCACTGATGAGTCTTATGTACACGAAACACGCGTCTTATAACTATTTTTATATGAGCGTCACTTATGAGTCTTATGTAGAAAGCGTTTGGCGCACGAAATTATAATCCTGGTACTTTTGATAACTATTTAATATCATTTTAAAAATCAAAACAAAGCAGAAGTGACTACAAGTTTTCGTTTCTAATTTCTTCGATCGCCATTACCAATTGCTGTTTAGTACAGTGTATTTCTTTAATTTACTAGTAACCATGTACCGGTGTTCGTTGATTATAATTTTTATATTATATTATATTTAATTAATATTCTCTTAGGATACCAGAAGTCCAGTAGCTTGTGCCTCCGTATTTTCAAGATTCATGTAATATATTTTTAAGTTCCAGTTCATACAATTTTTCAAATTTATTTTATATAAGTTGCAGCTATCTCTTCCGAAATTCACGTTTCTTGGTTTTGATCGTTCAATAAAAGACCGTTAAGTTTTCAAAATCTTTTTAACTTTTCAAATTTGTTATGCTTCAAATGACTGGTCTCAAGTGTATGCGTACTTGATGAAAGCTAATCGAGAAAAGCATGTTGTACCCACGGTTATTATAGGTTGCACTTTGTAAATACAGCTGTTTCTCAAAACACGCCTCTTTTGGGGAGTAATTGAATATTCATAGAAAATAAATTTTGTTTACATACTGGTTCCCAGTTATGCTCTCTGTGTTCCATATCGCAGAGACAGAACTTGGAAATGTTACCAGTAAATAAACACGTGCATATTGTTTACATTGAAATCTGTGGTAACCTTTCATTCGAGGTAGGGGTAGTTAAGAAAATTAGTGTAAGTTTAAACTCTAAGAAGTTCAGGCCATATAAACGTTGAAAATATGCCGCACAGCCCTATATATTTTGACCTTTGAAAAAAATTGTGGTGCATATGAACTTTCAATTCTAGGATAAGATTTTTTTCAAAACTTCATAGTAAAAGTGGTACAGTTTTAGCCGTAAAAGGAGTTCCTATGGGAAATTGCATTGTAAATATTTACAGAAATGCAACCTATATCATCCGTTACGTTTTATAAGCTTAGTCCAAGATTCGGCATGTTTACCATGGTTCATTTGTTTTAATTACCTAATCACTAATGAGTCGTTTGACGATTGAGTTTTGAATAACAGTAAATGATCACCTGCCGGTGCATCCAGTTTTACTTCATAAGGCGTTAATTTAATTATCACGGTTTTCAAGTCAAAGTTTGAAAACCGACGGGTGCCGCATAAGAGAGCGCAGGATCTGCTTATCCTTCCGTAGCACCTGAGATCACCCTTAGTTTTTTGGTGGGGTTCGTATTTTTTATTCTTTAGTTTTCTATGTTGTGTCGTGTGTGCTGTTGTTTGTTTGTCTTTTTCATTTTTAGCCATGGCGTTGTCAGTTTGTTTTAGATTTATGAGTTTGACTGTTCCTTTGGTATCTTTCGTCCCTCTTTTGATAGTTTCTAACTCGATTTAAAAAAAATATTAAATGAATACGGACATGCAATTAAAAAACGGAAGCTGAATCAAGTTCACATATGGGATTTAAATTTCCCTTCTCATTCCTTATACAAGAGTTTGCAGCTGATAATAAGACTTTATAACACAAAGTTGATGAACCAGGCGTATGTCAAAGAATGTATCGGCCTCCTTCTAAAATAGTTCATCGGAAGATACCAAGACATTGTTGAAAAATAGTCCGTATCAACTTGATAAATAATAAACCATGGTCTAAGAGTGCAGATTATGGGTACTGACGCTGTTTATCATCTTATTAACGATCAATTATTCTTTTTATTTGTCTTTGTATATTTTCAACATGTAAAGTTAAGCCATTTTTGGTATTATCGTTTTGGTATTGCTTTTCTTTTTGGTTTTTTTTTTTAATGCCACACCTACGATAGTAAAGGGGCATTGTGTGTACTGGTCTGTGGGTCCGTTCGTCTGTTCGTCCATCCGTCCGTTCGTTCGTCCGTCCGTAGAAAACATAGAAAATGATAGTGCGAGTGGGACATCCGTGTACTATGGTCACATTATTGCTTTATTACCTATAAAGTGTCTACAATCCTTTTAGTTTTCTTTGTTGACATATTTATTTGCTTTTAAATTGGTTACGATTAACACAATGTTGGCTGACCCAATTTTCTATTACTTACGCCTTTTTTCACACATTGTTGTCAATATAATTTAATTTTAGGCGACTGTCATACAAGTAAGAGCTTTAACAAGCTAAAACAGGTTTAATCTTCCTTTTTCTTTAAAAGAAAATGTATGTGCCACGGAAGGAATAGGACAGCTGTTTTTCATTGTTTTGATGTGTTTTAGATTTTAATTTTGCCATTTGTTTAGGGATTTTCAGATCTGAATTTTCCACGGAGTTCGATCTGTTTGTTATTTAACATTTTCAGTAAAAAAACTGACTAAATTGTACTGATTCATGCTCAATCCAAAGCTAGTTAGAAAAAATAACACGTTATAAATTGATAGAGATCTGCCTTTAACAGGATCGTTCAAACCCAAGTATTTGAAAACAAGGATGTATTAATACTTTACGGGGTATATGAGCTATATAAAAGGCAAAGAAGAGCCAAACAGCCTCTTTAAATTTCTTAGGATAGCAAAGGAAACTTAAGAAATGTACTAAATCATGTCAGTGGGGAACCACTGACTACTGGACTTGTTCTTACGTAAGGAAAGAGGGGTGACAGATACCAGAGGGACAGTCAAAAACATAGATCGACAATGAACTGACAACGCAATGGCTTAAAAATGAAAAAGACAAACAGACAAATATTAGTCCACATGACAAAACATAGAAAACTAAAGACTAAGCAAAAAGCTTCCTTGTGATCAGCAACCCATTATCAAGGACATTATGATAAAAAATACAATCACGGGAATATCGTATCGATTGGGAGATATATACTTACGTTCCAACAGCAGGGATACCTACCAAGTGCTAGCGTCCTTTTCGCTGTTTAAATTTTACGTTGCATCTTTTGGATATTGTCGTTCTTGGTTCTAACTTGATTTTAAGCGCAATAATTTCATACACAATCACTCAAAATTGAAATCCAATGAAGAATACTTACCGTTCATCATCATGTTGATATGTGTTTCTTTTATTTTACAATACCTTACTTACTTTCCAGACGGCGTATGCTGTCTCTACAATAAAATCGATTTTGATGAAATGATTGATATGTTCTCTTGAAAAAAAAATGAATAATAAATATGATTAAAAAAGGCTGTACGGCAACCTATAGTTTCTGTGTCATTTTGGTCATCGTGTTGAGAGTTGTCTCATTTTTATGTTTAGAAAAAATATTATTTAGCAATAGCAAATACTGGAACGATTCTAAGTGTTGTTTTTTTTTTGTTATTCTGTTCTTAGTCTCAGTACAATCAGTACAATCATATAAAGTTCAGGACGATTGCGCGTTGACAACACGATTAAACTTACCAAATTCTTTATTTGCCTATTACATGTTTTGAGGTCTTGAGACTGAAGTTCAGTGGTTATCATTATGAGCTATTTTTGAATGTTTGTCTTATGAAATTTTATAATCGGGCAGTCTTTTCTTTGTTTTATTGAATTGATTCACATTTTGTTATTTCATGAGCTATTATAGCTTACTTTACTGTATGGATTTAGTATGGGTTTGCTGTTGTAGAAGGCTTTCTGTTACAGTTGATAGTTGTCTCATTTGCAAAACAAACAATTAGCCTTCTAGTAATATAAAAATACGTTGCATTGAAATTGTTTACTCTTTTGCATAGCAGTAGTTTTTTTTTCTATGAATGTTGCAATTGAGTGTTTCTGTTGTTCATTTGTTTTCTTCTTATAGTTTATGTGTTTCCTTTGATTTTGGTTTGTAGCCCAGATTTGTTTTCTGTCAATGAATTTATTACCTTTGAACAGTAGTATACTACTGATGCTTTTATTTAGACTGAAAAGCTTTTTTTAGAAACCAATCATTTGAAATGTTGGGTGATTTTCTGAATATTGGAGTAATAGTCACTTGGAAGGCTCAACACCAAATTTTAATTAACTTTAACTTTACTTTCTTTTATTCCAATGTTATTAAAGATTACTGAGCAATAAATTTTAAAATGGTCTGTAATTTCTGCCATTATTCTTTGTCAGTTTGCACTAAAATCTTTAGAAAATGTTAGGATATGAACTGTTGGAAAACATCCTACAGGAAATACTAAATGACATTTCCAAAAAAACAATGAGAAATATGTATCGGTTGAAACACATTTTGGTCTTATTTTATAACCTATCAAAATCTGCAACACAAATTTTTCAAGAAAAACGGTAATTCATGTCTTTAGCTTCACGATAAAATATTTTACATATCAGTTTTGTATGTGATGTGTTGTTTAATATGTCTTCCATTTTTTTTTAGAGATTCTTTTATTATTATTGTATATATCGCGATTGTTCTTACTGTTTAACAATATTGAATATTGATGATATTCCTTCTGTTTGAATTTAAGAGAACAACTAGTAGCATTTGGGCTGTTTGCTATCATCTCTACCGTGAGAATTTTCTCGAATATACTACATATAAATCAAAAAGATGTCATGTTTATACATTTTGTATTACAATACATGTTTAAAGTTCACTTAAATGTCTATAGTGCCATTGTGTCCTTTTTAAATTTCTATTTACTTCCACTTACGTTTTCCTTTATATCAATCATTCCCATTAGTTATGTAAATAGATGCTTCCTTTTCGGGTTAATGGTTTTAGTGTTGTTTTTGAAATAAAATGCGATGATGAAAGTATTTCCGTTTGAATGTTTATATATTAAACTTTGTTTTGAACATAGCATTTCTGGGTTTATTCTTATTCATTTTCATATATAAATTTGTCTAACATGATTCAGAAAATTGCACAGTTGATTACACAGATCTTTATGATTTTCATTTTGTATTGTTGTAAGTACTATATATTTTCACTCATTACAATTCAAAATTCACAACTTTTAGGTTTTATGAAAACGAATTTTAAACGTTTCGCCCGATATTTTGATAAATAGAATGGTAACTTTGAAATTGTTTTCCTTCGCTATGGGAAAATGGCAGAAACTCACCATCAAATGAAAGATAAAACAAGGCGAAAGTAGTTAACCGATGTTCAATTAATGTATAGCGACTAGGAAGAGACAAATAAAAGTAACAAACAATAATTGAAGACAAACGACACATTAAAAAAGAAGAAATAAGTAATTGATACTGTCTTTTATCATTTTTCAGTTGCAACCATTGATGCGTTTAGCAAACCTTCCTTTGTAAGTAACTGGTTTGATGTGTCCGTTGGAAATAGTTCTATAGATATACTTCACAGTCTAGGAGTTTATCCGGTCAAAGTTGATGTCCAGATTTTAGTGAATGAAAACGGTGAAGATTATATATTCACTGCAACTGGAGCCGCTCAGAGAAACGATGACAACGAATATTTCTATGGTGGACTTGTTTATATATATAACACAGATATTGTACAAATCATTGTACCACAGACAACTTCTATTTATGCTGGTATTGCATACACAGGTACAGTTTTCACCTATTATGTCTGTTTGTTTTGTTCACACATTGTTGTCAATATAATGGAATTGTATTCAACTGTCGTACCAGCAAGAGGTTAATCTCGCTATAAAACCAGGTTGAATTCATCATTTTCTACGTAAAAATATGCCGGTGAACATTTTATCTCCAAGGTATCACCAGCCTAGTAGTCATCCCTTTGGTGTTGACATGACATATCATTAATATGGTCATTTTCTTTAAATTAACTATATAAAATGTTGAATAATTCGAAACACTAAAGTTTATCTCTTATCCCGGATACATATTACCGTAGCCGTATTTGGTACAACTTTTAGGAATTTTTGGTATCTAGTTCTCAACACATTCGTATTTGATTTGATTAAACCTATCATATGTTATGTTTTATCTCTGCTGATATGTCGTCTGTAGTCAATACACACGTGCGACTGATGTCGTCTGTAGCCAATACACACGTGCGTCTGATGTCGTCTGTAGTCAATACATACGTGCGTCTGATGTCGTCTGTTGTCAATACACACGTGCGACTGATGTCGTCTGTAGCCAATACATACGTGCGTCTGATGTCGTCTGTAGCCAATACATACGTGCGTCTGATGTCGTCTGTAGCCAATACATACATGCGTCTGATGTCGTCTGTAGTCAATACATACGTGCGTCTGATGTCGTCTGTAGTCAATACACACGTGCGACTGATGTCGTCTGTAGCCAATACATACGTGCGTCTGATGTCGTCTGTAGCCAATACATACGTGCGTCTGATGTCGTCTGTAGCCAATACATACGTGCGTCTGGCGAACATAAAAAGAAGTCTTGTAAATTTGTATAGTGTTTTTCATATTTTAAGTAATTGATTACTCTTTATATGATAA
Source organism: Mytilus edulis (assembly GCF_963676685.1). Lineage (NCBI taxonomy): Eukaryota > Metazoa > Mollusca > Bivalvia > Mytilida > Mytilidae > Mytilus > Mytilus edulis. The sequence goes on along the minus strand of NC_092353.1, from coordinate 44,296,761 downwards.
TTACCGTAAATTATTCATAAACACAAACGTTGATGTCTCAATATCTCAATCCGCTTCATCATTGTGCTGTTGTTGCCCTTTTAATCTTATTCTATAATTCTTTCTAGGTAGTGGAGAACACTATGCGGGACGGACTTCGATGTTTTTCACCTCAGGTAAAGTGCGAGCCAGACTTTGGACAGCATGTGACCTTCCAGTCCCTGTATTTACACATAACACTAGCATGAACGGTAATTATATTATTAGTCATTAATCTTTGTATATATAACACAAAATCCACTATTCTTTTAATGATGCACATGTTACTGCTCTCAATAACTATGTTATTTTTGTTTAATGTTTGTATTTTCTGAATTAAAACTGTGATCATTGTTTGTTTTTGAAATAAATCATAGGTAATAAAGCCCACTACTTCATGAGGTAACAGCTACTACTTTACACAAGATAAAAAAATAGCTATATATATATATTACCTTTTTTGGTAGTCTGCATCGAGTGTGTTCATCCGATCCGATTTTCTTACTGCATATTCCATCATGCATTTGCAATTTTATTTTAAGAAATTAAGATCTTCTACTATCAAAATTATCAAAACAGAACATCACATTTCAAATTTGGAAACCTACATTGATCAAGGAATTATTCCGAAAGGATTAGTTTTAAAAGCATCCCCACTTACAACAGGAGAAAAGTAAAACAGATTTTTCCATAGATGGAATAAAAGAGGGACGAAAGATACCAAAGGGACAGTCAAACTCATAAATCTAAAACAAACTGACAACGCCATGGCTAAAAATGAAAAAGACAAACAGAAAAACAATAGTACACATGACACAACATAGAAAACTAAAGAATAAACAACACGAATAACATTCGATACAACAGTTCTTTTAGTATGATGGATCTTTTACGCCGAGAAGCAATTCATCAAGTAAATTATTTATATAAACTACGTGGTAATTTGCACTGCCGATCTCGTGAACAATTGTCTGATCCTGAACTTGACAAAATTCAAGTACGTCTTGGTGATATCAACCGCATTGAATAACAAAAGCTCCACGTCAAACAGATTAACAAATATAAACGTGATGGTGTACAAATTAACCACCCTTTAATCAGACCTTCAAAAAATGCAAATAAAAAGCCTCGCAACCGTAGATTTCAAAGAAAAAATCGAGTTCCGACCAATCCCAACAACACGGTTGTCAATTAATCCACAGTCTCTTTATCTGAGGACAAAATTAAAGTCTTGTCTAAGGGTTTGCATTTTTGCCCTACTCCCAGTAACATAGAAAATATGAAACTGGGAGATGACCTTGATAACTTTGCCAGAATCCTCAGAATCAAAGAATATTTTGGTAATAAGAATAAAGAGAAAGAATTAGACACTTCTGACTCGGAGGAAGAAATCAGAATTCTGCATTTTAAAAAGAAGAGTTCATGGATTCCAAAACCTAAAAAATCTGCTACACTGGAAGATGTTATCGACAAAATCAAATCAGATGTTGTTCATCTAGCTAGCAACAAGTACTCGTCATTTTAATACACCTCTCCTGACGAGAAAAAAAGCCATACAATCGCTGAGAAACCGGGATGATATTGTGATAAAACCAGCAGACAAGGGCAGTGCCGTTGTTGTAATGGACAAAGCTAACAACATCGCGGAAGCAGTGTGTCAGCTCTCTGATGAGAGATTTTAGAAGAAGCTAGACTATGACCCTACTTCCGAGTTTAGTTCCAAAATTATCACTGCGTTACAAACCATGTACGATGACGGTCACATAGATGAGGATACAATCGATTATTTAAAACCAGAGAACGCCAAGCCTGGTCGATTGTATCTTCTTCCCAAAATACACAAGGTAAACAGCCCTGGTAGACCCCTTTTATCCGCAAACGCCCATCCGATTGAGAAAATCTCGGAATTCGTAGATTTTCATTTAAGATTTCATGTAGAAAATCTTCCTTCCCACATTCAAGACACTACAGATTGTCTTCGTAAAATGGAATCCATGAACCCTCTTTCTTCGGAAACCCTCCTTGTCACTTTAGATGTCACCTCATTGTATACCAACATACCTCATGATGACGACATACAATCTTGTAGGGAAATATCGGACTCGCACAACACTTTAGAACCACCCACTGCATGTTTAGTCCAGCTGCTTACTGCTGGTGGTGATTTATTTCCCCGAAGGTATCACAAGCCCAGTAGTCAGCACTTTTTATGCTGACATGAATTGTCATTGATATGGTTATATTTATAAACTAACTGTTTACAAAGTTTTGATTTTTTTTAAATACTAAGGCTTTTCTACCTCAGGCATAGATTACCAAAGCTGTATTTGGCAAAACTTTTAGAGATTTAAGTCCTCAATGCTCTTCAACTTTGTACTTTATTTGGCCTTTTTAACTTTTTTGGAGACCAGCAAATCTGAAAGACTTATTTGTAAGAGCTGACGTCTCCTCAAATTAAAGCTGTTCAACTGCAGGATGATGCAAGTCCTGTGGTAACAGACGATGTCTGACTTGTCAACAAATACTAAATCCTCAAACATTTAATTGCCACTTGACTGGGTCTGTGTACACTATAATTTTGCAATGTAACTTGCAAAACCCAGAATGTTGTATACCTCCTTCAGTGTCGATGTGGCATGCAGTATGTTGGTGAGACAGAGCAGCCATTCAACAAACGCATGAATGGTCATCGAAGTGACTACACTTGCAAGCCCGACATACCCGTAAGTCGTCATTTAAGATCACCTGGGCATGCCCACGCTGATCTCAAAAACCTTACCATCACAAACATAAACCACAAAGAGGGTCGCTCGGGAAAGATTTTGGATAAGAAAGTTAAGGACAGTTTCCCCAGAGGGCATAAATGAAAAAAAAACATAAAATGAGTCACTCATTTTCCTGTCATCACTTGCTTCCAGTAACTCCGGTTTCCGGACTGGCTTTACAGTTTGAAGATTTGTTTAAATACCAGTTTAGATTATAGGGCTCCATTCATTTTGGGTTGGATGTACAAGTACATAGCCACGTTCAATTATTTCACCTTATTAAATAAAACTTATTTTTCTAATCATTATTAAACTGCTATTCGTTTGGGAGGCGTAAATATGTAGTTTCTGTTGCAATTGCCCTACCGTTGTCAAATTTGAAATATTATACCAACTTGGATCGTTTAGGGCATATTTTTTTTTTATATGGGGACTGCTCTCCATGCAGTTATAACATATCAACTGTCACAACCTTTGGAAATTTAGAGTTGTGCTAGTTCACATCGCAAATAACTATTTGTATTTGGCATATCTTTGTTATCTTTGCGCCGTGTTTGGAAATTTCAAAATTGTACCAGCGTCTGTGAAGTACGCTAAAATTGTATAAACTTTCAAGATTTTGATAGTTTCTCAATTTGAATATATTAATATGATTCATTTGACATCGAGCTATTTCCGAAGAAGGATGTCTGTTATCCGAAATATCTAATATTTGTTCATTTTATAGTTATTTAACCCTTTTTGACTTGTTATATATATATATATATATATATATATGATATACACCAGCAATACAAATTTGAGCAAAATGTGTCAATGGCTGAATTTATGAATACAAAAAAATAAACAATATAACCAGATACATAAGTAAATATCTTTTCTGGGCACAGATGTTGATCTAACTCAAATTGGTGATAGGAACATCAGATACCAATATCAAAGCCCAATTAAAACAGACAACATCGTTGTAGAAAAAAATAATAACAACAATTGCAAAATATTACATAGAAAAAAAGAAAATTAGGCAACATGGACCCCTGCCAAAAGTAAGAAAGAATAAAGATTAAAAACAAAGGACTCCACTTTTTCATTTCATTGTTTTCCCTTCGGTACTGTGTACAATCGACATTAAAGGACGATGTAATGGTTGTGACAATTGATGGTTCATGAGACAGATATTAAAAACTGCCAATAAACCATGATTTTACCTGAAACAGTTTTGTTAAGTGCTCTATCTATATTTTCATCCATTAACCACATTTTCTGATCTCTTCTACAGCACTGAATGCTTCCTTCTTTCAACTGGAACACGGACTTGATTACTATCCTGACTTGGTTTCTGTCCGGATAATGTTAGATAATGGCTTCATGTCTGACGGTCAAGGTAAGAAAGGAATTAAATTCTAGAATGACAAAAAAGTTTTGTATGAATATATATATAATATGTTGCATTATTATACGTTATTCTGATTGGCTACACTGCAATCACGCGTTATTCCTTAAGCAACTTCATTACACAATAAAATAGATAGATGTCTAAGTAGCTTTAGCAATTTTACATATCATCGTTTTCATCTTTCACAGTTTGAATTATTTTAAGCGTATGTGTATTTAGGAATTTCTTTTCAGAATCCATAGCCTTGGATTTTTTTTCTATAAAGAACTATATATATGACCTACTAATCGTTTAGAGGAATCCTGTTCTCCACTTTGAGATATTTCAAGACGTATTTTATTTTTGTGAAATCACAGAATGGAAACAAAATCCTCTGTAAATTCAGTAAGGCAATTTATATTTTGAATTCATTTCTTCATGGGATAATAATTTATTACAATATCTTCATAAAAATTATCCATATTTACAAGATAAAATGTCAATAACTTTTTTTCAAATTTGTAAGATTTTCAATTGTGATAAAAATATAATCATGTGTACGAAGAACACGAACAATATGAAAATATGATGTTGATTTTATTATGCAGACAGAGCTTTTTCGTTGCTTTTATACGGTTTTGGGGTTGTTTTTCATACGATATAAGAGCATATGACAGACTTAACTTTTAGTCTTTTATCAAATAAAAGAGAACATTTGTGATTGTTTTATATACTAATATATAGATATCAACATAAGCAGTCATGTCTACTTAGTATTGAAAAACATTCTCTTCTTCTTTTAAGCTGGATAATGCACAATATCACATGAATGAATGGGTGATCTCTTTTAATATACAAAGAACGTATTGTATTATCACATTTTTTTAAAAGAAAATGACACTGATGAAGCGCATTTTTTGCGCCAAAATATTTGTCTAACCCTTTTCATTTTGTCGGGTACACTCGACTTCAATCTTAATTGACTAGGATTGTCAGTTTTCCTATCGAAGGACGTAAAAGTATCGTTAAAACACAAAAAAATCCAATCAAATCCAATTATATAGTGACATAACGAAACAAAAGTTTGATAACATTACTGTAACATAGAAAGAACACTTCTTCATGCATATCATTGAAAAAAGTATTAAGTTGGTTTGCATAACGTCTATACATCATTAGAGGAACAGATTCAGCAACAAGTCTTATGCTTTACAATAGGATATTTATCTTCTCTTGCAGTTTAACTTTATATATCTTTCATGTTTTAGGAGCGGTATTCAATGGCATCCCTCCTACACAAGACAATTGTTTTTCTGGATTAATTTATGGTTACAATCAGACGTATGTACGTATTTGGATTCCTCAATACTTTTCAGGACAGGGCACATGTGAGGGTAAGTTGCTCGGTATTTATAAACATTTGTGTTTGTGTGCGTATGACTTTTTATCAGTTACGGTGCCATTGATATAATCATCTACTAATTATTCCAGCTTTGGTTTGCTGTACATTTCAAGACTGGAGTAGTAAACTGAAAAAAAGAAGTGGGATTGTGCACATTTTGTTTTGGAAATTTGATACCACATATAGTTTTGTCAAAGCACACCGAGAGATCGATACATTCTCCGCAGCACAACATGTAATATTTTCTCCCTGGTATCTTTCAGAGTTCTATGTGGTGGTAGAGGTATGATACTATTGTAATGTTAGATCATGTATTTTTTGTTTGGCAAAAGTATAACCAATGCAATGTGTTGAAAAGTTTTCTGGCAATTATCAACTTATATTGTAAAAGATATATATTGATCCGATTTTATTATCTACCAATTTATATAAACGTTAAAATAAATCAAACAAACCTTTTAAAAGCGTCCAACAATTTCAATAGATTTGACCAGTTACAATGGTTGATGAAATTGGTGATGAGTTAGGGTTAGACATGAAAAATTTGATCATGAAAAATGTGATCCTGACATACAATTAAATAAACAACAGAAAAGTAAAATCATCCTAAGAAAAAAATAACAGTTGGAAGCAACTAAAGGCTTTTAAAAAGGTTGCCGTATTTTGTCATGTATATAGTGTTACACAAGAAAGTATGTAAATTTATCAGAAAAGATAAAAAAAAAATATCCGCAACAATCCATTAATATTTTGTATATAAACAAATATCCTTTTTGAGTAGTATAGTACCGTGAAACAAAGTTATAAATATTTCTTCCCTAACAAAATGTTAATGCTAATCATAACACCTACATTTTTTATTCTTTTCAAATAGTAATCAAGCATTGAATGGTGTATAATTATAAACAAAATTATTTGTAAAGGCATTCTTTGATTCATACGTTATGTATGTCCATTGAACGTTCCCATGCTATTGTTGAACATCTTCCCTTCTAGTTATCTTCCATTCGACTCACCATTGTTCAAATTTTCATTGCTTCCTTTAAACTGTTTTTTTTTCATTATTTTTAATGTACCAAAAATGGGGTGGTATGTAGCATGTATTGGAACTCTTTTCCAGAATCCCCAAAATCTATTAACACTATGCAACTTCATTTTTGGTTTTGATTCCATTTGGATTTCTAACCGCAAAACTTAGATTTAGACAAAAATACAATTGTTATCTAAGGTACCAGAATTTTAATTTAATACGCCAGACGCGCGTTTCGTCTACATAAGACTTATCAGTGACGCTCATATCAAGATAGTTATGAAGCCAAACAAAAACAAAGTTGAAGAGCATTGAGGACCAAAAATTCCAAAAAAGTTGTGTCAAATACGGCTAAGATAATCTATTCCTGGGATAAAAAAATCCTTAGTTTTTCGAAAAATTCAATCAATATGAGAGAAGGGCTATGACATTTTTAGTTCTATTTTTCCATTTTTATTAGACCTATAGATAAAATGAAAACGTATCATATAATAAGGTTTCACACATGATATATTAACTGAATAATATTAAACATGTAACTTTGAAATTTTAAGAAGTCAAATAAATAAAATATTTAAAACATTAAGTACCAAGGGTAACCGAAACAACCACATTTTCGTTGTAAATTTTTTAAATTTAGGAATTTGATGCGACAGTCATACAAGTGAGAGGTTTAGCGCTATACAAAATGGTTCAATCCACCATTTCTGCATTTGAAAATGCCTGTACCAAGTCAGGAATATGGCAGTTGTCGATTCGTTTGATGTGTTTTGTCATTTATTTTTGCCATTTGATTAGGGACTTTACGATTGAATTTTACTCGTAGTTCAGAATTTTTGTGATTTTACTTTTTTTCCTGTAATTGAACCGTTATTTTAGTACAGTTATATAATCGTGTTACCAGGAAACCTCCGATTAAAATGTATCTTTTAATCAAGCGAAGTGACGTGACTGATACTCTAACAATTCATTCGAAATAGAAGCTAACATTACATTTTTTCATATTCTATCTGAATAAAGTTCTTATTGTGTAGTTTGAATGTGTTTTAAAGCTCCCAAATTTTCAGGTAGAATCAAATGTTGATGGTTTCCGGTTTCCTGGTGCAGGATCAGCCATGACAAACTATGATACCTTCTATGGAGGGATTGTTTACGTTTATACTAACAGTAGTATAGAATTCTGGGTTCCAAGTTTGCATGGTAATATAATATATGTAGACAACCTCTGGGGAAATGGCGAATATAGCTACAATGACGAAACTGGGAGGATCAGGGTAAAGCAGTTCGGATTTACACAGTATGGTGAGATATTGTTTGAACACTTCCTACTTTCTTGTGGGTTGATGTGTGTATTTTTTTTATATATTATTGCTAGATATTTTTATGTTGAAAATGAATAGATTTAAGAAGATGTGGTATGAGTGATAATGAGACAACTCTCATTCCAAGTCACATTTATAAAAATGAACCATTATAGGTCAAAGCACGGTCTTCAAAACGGAGCCTTGGCTCACACCGAACAGCAAGCTATAAAGGGCCCAAAAATTACTAGTGTAAAACCATGAACTGAGGAAACCAACGGTCTAATCTATATAAAAAAAAACCAGTGAAAGTGCATCGTATACTTTTATTTGAATGTTCTAGGAGTAAACACATGCATTGCATTTATATTTTTTTTTCATCTACTACTAGTACTTAGTATATCATTATAACCAGCCGTGTTAATTTCTAACAAGATTGATATTGAACCTTTTAATCTTTCATCGATATTTTTTTCTTCATGTAATGCCACTTCCAATGCTACAATGAGCACTGAAAGAGTCGATATTTCATCACGGTTTATAGCACTAAAAGTTTTCAAATGTTTTTGTGCGGTTGCAAGAGTTATTAGCTAAGACTTTTGATTTGAGCGTCACTGATGAGTCTTATGTAGACGAAACGCGCGTCTGGCGTATAAAATTATAATCCTGGTACTGATGATAACTATTTGAATATTGTCAGACCATATGACAGAACTGTATAAATTAAATATATAAAAAGAATCGATTTTTAAAAAAATCCGGATTTTATTGATAATCATTATGTGATTCTCAATTCATACAGTGTTCTACAAGTCATAGTTACAGTTGAGCGTAGTTCTGTTGCCACTGTTTAGAGATAATATGTCTAACTTTTTTCTGTTCGATGGATATAGTTACACCTGAAATAACTTTTTTTTATTGATCTAACTTATATATAATATATGAACTAAATATGTTTTATAAAACTTGTTAGAGAGAATAAACTGTAATGATGGAACGTGTTCTCCTACATATGACAGTGATGATCTAATAGCCGTTGAATGTAACTGTTCAAATATCAATTACATCGGAGAATTCTGTCAAACTCGTAAGTCAATGTTATTAACTAGGTATACTTAAATATAAATATCAACGTACATAAACTAGCCTTCACATTCGTCAGACCGATACTGAGCCTGTAAGTAAATAACAAACAAAGAAAAAAAATAAAGTCAACATTATGATACCGCTGTTCAAAAGTGATAAATTGGTTTAGAGAAATCAAATCCGTGTTACTGACTAAACCCGAGTTAAACACATGAACTTTAAGAAGAAAACAACCGAACAACAGAAACACTGAGATTCAACCAAAACAAACGCTAACATACCATAGAAACGGACACATACAAAAATAAGAGACAAAAAATATAGGCAAATTAAATCATTGCCATTCGTAAAAATCTTTTCTGTGGTTATAATTATTCCTTTTTAATATATTTTACGAGTTGTTCAATCACAGTCATTTCCCTGTTTAAAATGAAAATAGGTTGGTGTTTGATTTTGTTGTCATCTGATTGTACTTTTCTGATAATGATGAAAATGATGGTTATATCACATGTATCAGACAAATTAACGCCAGGGAAAAGTATTAAAACCAACTGGATACAGTTCATTTTTACCGAGGCGTTGTCAGTTTATTTTCGATTTATGAGTTTGACTGTCCCTCTTGTATCTTTGGTCCCTCTTTTATGAAGTTTATGTTTCCATCTTCGATTCAAATGATATTTCATGTTTCGTGTATAATATTTGTATAGTTTGAAGACAACATTATATGTTCGACATAAGACGTATATTTATACTGCAATCAGCTATTTTACTATACAGATAAAGCTAAACGTATAAACGTAGGCTTTATACGTCAATGACCTCAACTAACCTTTAAGCCCCGCCTACTTACTGGAACTACTGTATTTCATCAACAACGTCACGTCACAACCTTGACAACGTGTAGTAACAATGGTCAAACTTTTATGAATTTAAACTTGTTATGTTTTCAAATTGGTAATTTATATACTATGTTTATTAAATGATATTAATTAAGTTCATTTTCCCTGTTTAATTCATTAAAATGTCAATGTCTTATCGCCTGGACTACGGTCATAGGGAAATACCCAAAAATGGTACCCCAAGAGGGAATTTCCAAACACTTTTTTTCACAATATTTGTAACATTTTTTTTAATTTTTTTTTTATCGATTTCAGTATAAAAACAATATACGTATAGGGTCTTGAAATATGAATTTTATTTGTATTCGGCACGAAACAGGGGAAATGCTCGGTAGAACCTCACATTTCCCCCGTTTCTAAGCCTCATACAAATAAGTTTCATATTTCAAGACACTGTACGTATATTGTCTAATAATGACGACATATATAGTTCAAAATGTTAAAAGAATCATATGATATTTCAAGGTTAAGTTTTTTCCACCAAAGCTTATAATGATAACATGATCATACTTACTAGATAAATCATTATCATGGTTGACAATTTTTATTGACAATAGTCAAAGGTTCTGAATGTGTTCTGATTTTTTTTTATACATGTAAAATAAAGAAGTTCTGTCCATTTTAGCCACGTGTAATGATCTTCCGAAGTACGAAAATTCACACGTGATATATAATGAGATGACAAATGGTAGCTTAGCCGTTTATCAATGTAATAAAGGGTTTACTATTGATTCTGGTGATTTTGTACATTACTGTGATTTACCCGGTTGGATTGGACAATCAGTGGTTTGCATTCGTAAGTTTTCATGACATTTAAACAAAATAAAATATATGCATATACTATCGTTATATTAGTCATAATTAGATTTAGTGTGTTCATGACAATGAAATTTCCGTAGAAAGTGTGTTTGCACCAACTCATGAACAACAGTAATATTAAAAGAGGCATTAGCTGTTAAAATTGCATTCTTCGATTTGACTTAAATTCTGAAATTAGTATATTTTATTTATAACATACGAAAACGTATATCCAAATTATAAAACGTCTAAAATATACAATTTACAATGCATGGGGTCGACAATATGTTTCAACATTTCGTGTATTTCAGTCTAAAATTTTAATAAACTAACGAGTGTACCTCCGAAAACTGCTCACGGTCACATAACCTGACATTAACATAAATAAAGATATAAACAAAAAGCGAACTCGTGCAATTAGGACTGTTTGATTCAAAAGCTTTAAATATATGTTAATCATCGTTTTAACTGGTATCAGAATCAGTTTATGAACATGGAATCAGTCAATCAAATGGTTTACCCTTGTTTCACTTTAATGTTGACATACTTTTCCTTTTAATAAATGAACACGTCTATTTTATGCGTAATCTGTCTCGAGCTAAAGAATTGTATTGTATATACACACAAATACGGATATGATAAGGTCAAATTATTCACTTGCAAGTCAATAATTCATAATCGATGTTTCTTTTGACAAAATTAATACAAACCGGCTGATATAAGAGAATTATTCACTTTTTCAATATTTCACTTGCATTAATGACTGAAAAAGCAAAATCATATTCTTTTATTTTTCTTTAACTCGTTACGATTTTCCCTTTAAAAAATAACTTGCAATGGTCTATGACGCTGAGAGCTTTTAACATTGTGAGATAGGTTTGAAAATTTCAGAAGCTTAAATATAGTAGCTATGTGATTTTCATAGGATTTGTCTCAATTTGGTTTATTTACTTAAAAATATCATTAATATTTTAACATTGGTAAAGTTCTCTTTCTTTTAAATTGCTAACAACGACCGGTAAATCGATCCGGTTAGACAATGAAATTTCGTTTGAACTGACACACAGACCATAAAAAAATTCCCATAAATGGGTGATTAGAAAAATAACCCCTATGAACCTATATGACACGAGCAAATGGTCAGAAGTATGAGAAATGGGTTATCGCCAGGCACGAATGATAGCGTGAAATGAAATCCTAATGGAAAAAATATGTCGAGATAGTGGGGGTTTTCTAGACACAGAAGAATCAATGATTTTTTTAAGACTTTCAATCTTTTTCTTCCGTTTTTTCAGTTAAATGTCTTTGATTCTTACATATTCTTATTTGATTAGGGAATCTCAATTTTAGAAATGATTTAAGTTTTCCTGGTTGATTATTAAACAAACATTATATAAACACAATCTTGAAGTGACATATAACTCTTATCGTATAATCATGATAAACATGTCGACGTTCTATAATCTAAGGCACATGTCCGATACCATCATCATATATACATTCTACAAGAACTTACAGTGGAACCATACAAGGAAGTTTGGCGGTGTATGCCTGTGAACCTGGTTACGATAGATTGTCTGGAGACTTTGTGCATATATGTGACTCATCAAACTGGGTTGGAAATAGTCCATTATGTCAAGGTATGTCGACCACCAATATCCCCTTCTATTGATGAACTACAGTTTTAAGTCATATCTGTACTTAATGTTTTCTCTTTGACAGTCACTGAATCAGGAATCTGCATGAAGCAGATTCGATCAATTATATTGTAGTGACGTTTTGACAGATAAGCGACACGGCATCGTCATTTGTTTTTATTTACTGGTAACATTAAAGATTAATATGCATTTGTGTATTTTGAAGAATAATAACTATGTTGAATTTCAGTTCCATATCAATCTAGAGAATTAAAATTTCTTAAATGTGTTATATACTTAAATTATAAATTACCAAAGACTAAGTTTTAATATAACAAATATATTGTTTTCAGAAACATGTGCCATCCCAACATTGTTCCAAAATACTTCAAGATTATACGATGGACTTACTAATGGGAGCGTTGTGACTTATACTTGTGCAGAAGGATTCATTGCTTCATCAGGAAATTTTGTACAAATATGTAACTCTACACATTGGGTTGGAAATTCCCCTGTATGCCAAGGTGAGTTATAAAATTATAAGGGTAAAAAACAACGATAAATCTGTTGCTTCTTTCATCTTAATTTCCAAATTTATTGACCTATTCCATCATGTACGTCAAGACCATTTACATATATCCAATTAATCATCTATCTGAGACAAAAGCATATTAAACAATCTTCTAACCGAGCTGAGGTATATGGTTCCTTCATTTGTTTGAAACTTTGCAGAAGTTGATTTACTCAGTGGAAAGATAATGTTATGCTCTGTTTTCAATATAAGCAGATTGTTCTCAACATGTGACCCTCGTCATGTTTCTCATGACACGAATAAATTCTGTGATGTTATTACTAATGTTATTTCAACTGATCGGGCGGAACTTACATTTTAATTTGCATACGGACTGTTTATAAGAAGATGTGTCTGATTAGGATGATTGAGGTTATAATAATTAGGGATTTCTAATCACCTATCAGTGTCACCAAACAAATATACAAAAGAACTGAGCGTATGATATGGGATGAATAACTGAACACATGATTGATGATTTTATTCCGAAACACCTGTCTATAGATAGACTAGTCTTTGATAAGCGAACCGGTTAAACCTCGCGCCTGCAGTCAAGTGAATAAATCAAGTAATACATTCGAGGAAAATTACTTATTTGGTAAATTTTAGTTCTAAACCGATTCTTATTGTCGATGTCTAGGTGTAACCTGGACGTAGTAGCTGTTATGTCCTTAACTTAAAATTCGGCAAGATAGCTTAACTATTTAGTCAATAGGAATTTTGGTCAGGATTAAAAAAAAATACTTGAACGTTATACTCGCTATTTGAATTGTTCCACTGGTCTTTCCTTTTTTTTACACAGTTCTACAAGTCTTATCAAATATGTCACTTTCAACTTTTACGAAAAAGAAAATTCTAGTAAGTATTCTTGTTTTTTGCTATTTACGATGCTGGGTTAATCTCGGTCTGTTTCTGAAATTAGTTCTGACATAACGTTTGATGATTTAACCCTGTATACCAACATTCCCCATGTGAAATAATATTTTTTTGGAAATACTTTGAACGACAAAATTATTTTACATTTTTTCCTATGTGACGTATGCATTTTCTGATGTTAAACATGCATTGAATGCAGTTTCTAAATTTGATAGGTGTTTTTTTTGTTAAATAGTTGTTTGTTTTGAGATTGTGTCACAGTGATGATGGCTGTACCCATATTTTGACTATTTTACCTATTATGTCTGTTTTGTTCACGCATCGTTTTAAAAATAATGGAATTTGATGCGACTGTCATACAAGTGAGAGGTGTAGCGCTATTAAACCAGATTCAATACACCATTTTCTACATTTGTAAATGCCTGTACCATGTCAGGAATATGACAGTTGTTGTCCATTCGTTTGATGTGTTTTATCATTTGATTTTGCCCTTTGAACTTGACTTTCCGTTTTCAATTTACTTCAGTTCAGTATTTTTGTGATTTTACCTTTCTTTTGCAGAACTTTTTAGAACTTTTGGTCTAAATGCTCTTCAACTTTATACTTGGTTAGCTTTCTAACTATTTTGATCTGAGCGTCACTGATGAGTCTTATGAAGACGAAACGCGCGTCTGGCGTATCAACTTATAAGCGTGGTATGTTTGATAACTATTAACACCACTTGTTCGATGCCACTGCTGGTGGACGTTTCGTCCACGAGGGAATCATCAGCCTAGTAATAAATAATTCCGGTGTTGACATGAATATCAATTATATGGTCATTTTGATAAATTTACTGTTTGCAAAAGTACGAATTATTCGAAAAACTGTCCCAGGCAACCTTAGACGTATTTGGTACAACTTCTAATTTCTAGTTTCAATGCTCGTCAACTTTAAACTTGTTTGGCTTCCTTACTATTTTGATCTGAGCGTCACTAATGAGTTTTGTGAAGACGAAAAGCGCGTTTGGCATATCAAATTATAAGCCTGGTACCTTTGATAACTCTTGTTCTACGTTTTCTGTGATTAAATTTAAATGCATTTGAAGTCAGGAGATAAGTATTTTTTCAAGAAATGTTCCTTATTTAATTATACTTCAGGTATTTGTGATATGCCACCAGAATACAACCACACAACATACATGTTCAACGGTATAACCGATGGAAGTATAGCAGAGTATACTTGTAATAATGGACATTTTCATGTTTCTGGAGATGTAAGGCATCACTGTTTGCTGCCAAACTGGATTGGAGTACCTGTTGTTTGTAGAGGTATAAAAGTTAAGTAGACGGACGAAAATCTTGAACTATTAGTCTTTAATTACATCTTTTAAAATATGTCAGTTTCTTAAAGCATATTTTTGTGTATTGTATTTGGCACATGTTTTAATAAGGTAACCAACTGTTTGTAATGTACAAATATGTCATAAGGTCTCTGGTGGAGAATGATTTCATTGACAATCATATCACATCTTTTTATTTTTATATATTTGCTTTGACTTTGACTTCTCTTATTGAATTGATCCAGCACTTAGTATATGTTTTATTTTTAAGGAGGAATTAAGGTGGTACCTAACACTACAGGGAGAAAACTCTGTAATATCAGCTAAACGTTTTTATTACGTTGCCTTGTGAAGGCAATATAAAGCTTCACAATGATCAAAATTAGTGTTTGTCAAACTGCTATATAACCAGTGTAATTTTTCTGATAAAACGCTTGGTTCAAATTTTTTGATTTTTTGATATTTTTGTAAAAGGGTCAAAGTAAATAATTTGTCAAAGTTTTATGAAAATTTAACGAGCCAAATTAATTTTAGTGAAAGTGTTGGGTACCACCTTAACACAAAATATATATAAAAAAATCATTCTCCTAAAATAATAATTCAACATTTGATACTATTTTCATTGTAATATGACTATATCAATCAATTTTCCATTTTAGACATCTTTTACTTATTCTACGATTAGCAAGCATACTCTCATCATTTTTAATCAATTTCAGAGGGGAAAAAAAATTTATATTTGATCAATAACTGAAAAAGCCAGCATGGTTAATATAATTAAGAATGTTTTCAGCCAAGTGGAGCCGAGATTAATTTAACCATTCCTTTTGTACTTTTTGAATCTAAAGCATATATAGGTGTTTCTTTGTATTTTTCATTCCTGGTTTTTTAATGAATTCAGTGTTCCAGATAAAAGTAATTTCATAAAGATTTGTATGTATATTTTTATTTCAGAAATGCTAACTAAAAAAGAAGTAACAGAACTCCAGAATTCAATTGAAAAAGAACTACAAGTAGACAAAAAGACAACATCATCCTATAGAAGACGTAAGATTAGTGCGTACGATCCCCGACCTTCAAGTAAACAAATTGGTTTGGCTGGAGTTGTCATACTGACCATGTGTTTCTCTGTAATTGTTATATTAGACTGTCTTCAATGTCATAGTAAGAAATCTTCTACCTCAAACCAAAATGCAAATACTTCACAAAAATAACTGTTGTTAAAACAGAAGAATGACAGCAGTTGTTATTAAAGTTATGGTAAAGAAATCATCGTTCAATTGATTTCGGAGACTGGAGACTTATGTCTTATTCCGTATACTGTATACATACCGATGATCAGGTTTGTTCAAGCCTGGGACTATCTATTCTGTCTATATTATTTCTATAGTTTAAAAAGATACATATAAATGGTGACCACACGAATGCATTCGTCTTCCGAAAATAAGATGTGAAAATTAACACTAAGCAGGTTCTCGGCTGACAACTATACTTTGTTTGTTTGAGTGTATAGTATACAAGTGGAATCCAGTTCAAAAGAACACCAATCATATCAAACGACGTCATAATCTGACATCCAATATTTAACAGCGATATATAAATATCATCTCTAAAGAAAACGTTGGAATACTAGTAAGAAGTTTTATTTCATTCAAAACTAAGACAACTGGAATGGAAAATAACTTCAATATGTGTAAGTCGCCATCATACATCTGTACATATTTAATATCTGTAGCCTAGGGGCAGGGACAGGAAATATATTTGTAGAACGAACGAAAAGACAAGTATTGTATTGTGCATTGAACCCAGAAGTAAAGCCTCAATTACTTTTGCATTTTAGTGTTCTTCAATTTATTTGATTTTGTCCCTTCAATAAATGATAGAATTCACATATTATATTCAAGTTTATACTTTTCCCACATGTTCACATGCTTTCATACATGAATCTTCATCATTGAACACATTACGGTTGTCGTCTCCAGGACAAGGCGATCTGAGAAATGATATACAACGTCCAAGTACAGTGGAATATCGGATTTTAGTTTCCATGATATTACTTTCTTTGTAACAGGATCCAGGTCCAGGAATAACGAAACAAACTGAAAATTTGAAAAGAATAGTATTTATGAATAATTCCTTTACAACAGAACACAGGGTTTTACTTAATTGTTTCATAGACTGGTGTTTGTCTTTTCGTTGTTTATTTTTGGGGTGGTTAGATATTGTCTAATTTTTTTTACTTATCATTTTTTTACCAGGGTTCACGCAAAATGTCATATTGTGATTGGTAAATACGAGGTAGTTTTACATGGCGTTCATTAGTATTGCACTGCAAGGAGACGCTTTATCATTTGAGTGCTATTTTAAATACGGAGGGTCAATAACAGAAGATTATGTGTGTTAGATTCATAACTAACGTATAGCTGAGAGCTGAGACTAATAAATACATTCATTTATTGGTCCCTGCTAAGATAACTACAGCGCAGAATGTTACCCCTCGAAAAACACACTTGTTTTTTTGTTATTCATAAATTATTGCCTTGTTAGCTGCTGTCTCCTGTTTGATATACAAACTGGACAAATATGTGAGCGTTGAAACAAGCTAGTCTTGTAAATAACCTGTACTAATGTTCAAGGGATCAGTTAAATCCTCTAAGACCGATTGGTTACTACTGCTGCAAATACAATCTGGCCGTCTTTCAATAGTGTGACAAACAGAAGTATCGTCTTCAAGACACCATATAGTAAATCTTCATATAACAAAACATTTACATCCTGGGCATCCAAATAACTGGTTGATTGTTCATATTTTAGCTTACATAACATAAAACGTACATAACAAAAAAAAATACATGTGGGGTTAACTTGTTAAAGGTATGGACAAGAATTTAATCAGTATGACCCTCTTCAACATTGTTTTCATATGTTAAGGTACTTTTTTAAACCGTGACCTCATACTTTATTTGGTGTTTTTATTTTTTTGATTCTAGCGTCACTGGTCTGACGTACAGGTTAAACCCACCATTTTTTTTTGTTAAAATGTCCAGAAGTCGTTGTTATTGACAGTCCGTTTCTTTGTATGTTGGCGTTTACTTAATGTGTATTTCAGAGTGCTGTTTTTTCGTTGTTTTGTTGTCGATGTTTCCTTCGCTTTTAGTTTGTTACCTGCATTTGTATTTTGCTTAAGGTAATCGAATGACTATTAAACAGCGGTATACTACTGTTGCCTTTATTGTACAACATTTCAATTAAAGTATCTATGATGAGTTCCTTTTCAATATTTTGGATATTCATAGTGACTGTAAATCCCAAATGGTGCTTACAGGACACAACCAATTTTAATATAATTTTTTCAAAGCTTGTAGGACATGATTACAACATTTGTCTCAATTTAGATTCTATGATGGCGTGGTACAACTTGAAATAACTGTATGCTGGTTCATCGATTAACATAAGAGAATTGTTCAATTTACCTCCAATATCTTCGTCACTATAAATGCACACTGTAGACATCAGTAGTAAGCAAACAAATGTTACAGATTTCATTTCTATTCCTAAAATAATCAGGTATTATTCTAAAAATAGCATTTATCATTTCACATTGATATGTCAGAATTTTTTAGCTAAAATTCATAACATTCTGTAATAAACGTATGATAATAGGTACCTATAAATTTATACTGCCAGTCTGGTGTTTAACAATATAACCACAAAATGTTAAAAGTAAATGATATCATAATTCTGTTATTTTCATATTTCTGACATGAAGTTAACTAAAACCTTATATAAAAATCCTTAAAGGGAAAATATAAAAAAATCATTTAAAATGAAAAAGTGAAATAATCCTTCGTTTTTAGCAACCATTTTGGTTATTTTTTTTTTCGATGTAAGCCAAGAAACATTGCTGATGAATTATTTACTTGCAAGTGAATAATTCGACCTCATGAAATCCGTATTCATGTGACTTCTACAATGTTCTAATCACCTCCTTAGCTTCAGATGGGTTACGCATGGAGTATGTGTTTTCAGCTACTAAAAGAAAATGAATGTCAACACTGAAAGTGAAACAAGGGTTAACCATTTGGTTCATTGATTTGATCCACAAAAAAATCATTCTTATACAGGTAAATACGACGATTAACATATTTCTTTAAGCTATAATATGAACTCAAACCAAAACTAACAAAATACAATTGCACGTGTTTCCTATCTATGTATATCTCTATTTATGTTTATATTAGATTATATGACCGTCGGTTGCCGGTAACGGAAGCCATTTTCCATGTTGTCAAAGATATCCGGTTGCTCGTCAGGTTGACAGCAACCTATTTCCTAAAATACCTTTAATATTGTTTATATTTGTAGAGTAGGAAATTATGAGGGTCTAGAAGGGGTTACAGAATAGAGAAGAATGCGCAACTGGTGCAGAATAATGGGCAAAAAATATAAAGAATTCGGGAAAATAGGTTAAAAAAATAAAGAACAAGGGATTGTAAAATTATACAGAATAGAGAATAATGGGCAAAAAATATAAAGAATAGAGAAAAACGACCCAAAAATATTAAAGAATACAGAAATGAATGACTCTCATCTAGACCATCAATTATTCATATCTGCTGACTTATAAGTGCTTGGAATATTGTATATTTTTTTAAGATAAAAGAAGATTAAAGCATAAAATGAATTATTTTCTAAATTTGATTAAATCAAATTATGATACTTGTAACTTGCTTCGGAGAAAAAAACATCCGTTATATGAGAAGACACCAAAAGGACCACGTCAATAAAAAATGATAATAAGTCGAATACCTTCATAAAGCATACCACATTTTTTTTTATTCATAACAGCATGGTCAAGAGAAAAACGACAAAAAAGGCAAAACAGCTTACAAACAAAGATTGAAAAACAAGTGCCATAAAATCGAAGGGTAACGTAGTTCCGAATCCACTTGTGTCAACCCTCGTGTTTTTCGTAGAATGGAATAATGCGGCAATCAGAAGCAATCAGTGAATTTACGTACGACGGTTGGAAAGTATTCGTAATCATTTGTGACACAGACATGTAGTATATGATAATATTTTATGGAAAAACATAGATATTTAAATGATTTTAATTACTTTAGTACTTACAACCATGAAGGTGCATATAAATTTAATTCCTGGCTTAAAAGAACAATACACAAGTTCTATCTTATTAAATTAAAATATACAAAAATAACTGATATAACAAAATACCTGATATGCTAAAATCTCAATGCAACGAAAAACAATATGTCCAGTTTATATACTTTTTAGCACCAAACTTGTTAATTAAGTTATCAAAGTTGCTGCAAGGAATTACATTTGTTTCAACGGTATTTTGGTCAGGCAACTTCGATTTCGAAGAGCTGAAGGCAAAATTGTACATTTTAGATAAATAGTTTTAGGGATATCAATTACACATGTTACATCCAGCATGTTGAAAATTAATATATTTTAGAATTCAAAATTGTGCTTTTTTCTGTCATGATAGTGTCTTTCAGAATTGTTTAATGGAATCAAATGAAACATTTCAAGGTGTTTGATATGATATCGTTGTCTCTTTAAGAATGGTCTAAATCTTCAGAGATCATGTGTTATTCTGATCATGGAATTTCTATCCCTACGTTTTATTGTACAGACAAAAACACATTTCTAAAGGTGTTATGAGGACCATAATCAAAACATGCGAAAAATGACAAATAAAAGGCCGCGGAAGGCCGAACCAGCTACATGTTCGTAACGAAACGCATTGTTTCCGAATTAACATCCAAATTAAATGTGTTTTCAAAATCAAGTTGAATTAATATTTACCCCCTTTGGCTGAATTTACCAGTATTTTAAAGGAAAGACTTCACACTAAATATTTATCAAGTTAATAAGCAGGAAGTGATGACCCCTCTTCGTTAAAGGCAATAGTTTATCGGTATTGCTATAACCTTAACATGATTGTTATAGTAATCTCAGTTTTATAATAATTATGATGGCAAAAACATACTTGAATTATCTATAATACGTAACAACGATGTGCTAAAAAAAAACTACTGGTTTTGTCTATACAAAGGTTTAGGTTTTATTTATAAATCATGATGAAAATGTTGCTTTTACTGAAATCGTAGTTGGCATCTGGCAATTTTACTGTAGGCCAACAATGACAAACAGTTTTAGAAATGTGACATCAACTAAGTCAAAGCCTTAATGTGTTGACAAATGATACCCAGAAATGATACATTGAATTACCTTTAGGTCGTTATGCTAATGTCTATAGGTCATACATCTGTTGCAGCTGATCTACTTCATTATTGTTCTTGTGGCACTGTTAATATTTATAACAGAAATGATATAAAAAAAAATATGTGCTTTTACCACAATCACAATATATATTAGTAAATAATTTAATGAACTACTGCAGCTGAGCTATAGTTGTTAACAATTGAAATAGTCTCTCAAATAAAAGAGTGTGTAGATATTCTATGCTTAGAATACTATCAAAAAGGTATCAGGTGCGATTGTTTAATACATATACCTAGGTATATATAAAGTAAGAGGTATGGCTCTAAAATATAACAAGCAAGAACTTATCTTTCGCATCATCTACTGAAAATCTTGTTATTCCAGTCGAAAACTAACCAACAAACAGTATATCTAAAAGTCTATTGGTGTAATATTCTGTTCAGCAGATTAAAAATATACTCTGCAACTTCAACGCTTTTTCAGTCTCCTATGAAACAATGGTGGCAGTGATCTCTGTACAAATCTAATAAAGGTTATAATAGTGTATTTCCAAGTGTATTAATTCTGTCTAATTTTCTTTCCTGAAAATGTACAGACGAGATGATACTTTAATAATGTTTGTTACGTCCTTTAAGAACAAAATGACGTCTACTGGGCAAAACTACTGTTCTGTAGAATCTCTAAAAGACGATAAAAATGCATTGAACTCTAAATTAAACATTTTTTTAGTGCATTTGCACCCTTCCGAACTATATGTTATTTATGTCTAATAACTATTTTATCAGACATTTAAATGATTGTTTTCGATATCCTTTCTCTGCAACCAACGCATATATCACGCCAACGAACCTATCCCCTGAGTTCTCACATTCAAATTAAAAGCAACTAATAACAACGAACGGGAATTAAAATGAACCGAACGACCAGGTAATGCTACCCGTATTTACAAAAGGTTTGGCGTCTATAGTTTTTCAAAGTATGAAATAATATTTCAAAAAGAAGAATAATATAAAATGAAGTAAATGAATAAAAATGAATGCAGGGTAGACGTCTCCATGGTAAAAATCATTCCTTTCTAATCAAAATATTGGTGCGGAGAGAACTCCTTATTTTTATTTCCTCGCCGCACTGAACAATGCTGAAATTGTTATTTCTTGTTTTCCTCTAGAAGAATAAGTCATCAAATGTTAAAGATCAGGAACATCGTATATCCTATCTTATTTTTTTTCTTGTTATTTGGAAAATTGGATGTTAACGGTAGATGCTTGGTCATTGTTTCTGTTAAATGTATTCTCTACTCATGAACGCTTCGTAGCTTGAGATATAGGATATATTTGATTTGTTTTCTTGTTGGGTTGCCGTCTAATGATGAATACCCTGATACTCTACATTTCTTTTCGTTTATCAGTATTATTATTGTGTGGGTTTTTTTTTTAAAGTCTTAACAGTATTTAAATGAGTGATTTCTTAACATATCACCAACTTATATCATGTATATCGAAGATCACAAAAACCGCATTTTGAAAGATTTTGACAACTTATCATATAAACCAAAGACAAAAGTATGCTGGTAGTAAAGCTGCTGTGTATGCCATTCGGATAAAGTAAAACATTAAATAATTACATTTGAGACGTCCTTCGTTTCGAAATTATACCAACAAAAAACTGTATTATAAGACTCAAAAATACAATTTCGAGTTGGATTTGACAACTTTCAGATTTTGACCATATAAGTGAATCAAATAAAAAGGAAATAAGCAATACCTCTTTGAATAAAATTATGAACAAATCTTTTGATTTTTTAACGAGCTGAATGTCAAACAAAAGCAATAAAGACGAAAATTCAGCTGCATAAATCATATAGTATAAAGGATAAGGCTATTAATTCTAATGAATATTTTATTCTGCTGCCTTTCATATATCTAAGATATCTGCTAGTGATTGCATAACGTAAGTAGGCTTCGGAAACTCGCCCGAATTCATATCATTAAGATTATGAGTCCCTGTCAAAACAAACGCCGAGTCAATACCAACATTATTTGCAAATCCTATATCTGCTTTTAAACTATCTCCATTGAATACCGTCCGCTCCTTTACAATTTCTGGGTGCTTTTTCATAACACAATCTAGAAACAACGGATGAGGCTTTCCAACTACAATTGGTTCCCTCCTAGCAGCGATTGATACTGTTTTGACTAGAGTACCAGTTACTGGCTGCATTCTTCCAGGGCCTAATGGGAAACTTATTTCAACATCATTTGATGCTACATACATGCATTCTGAATCTTGAAGATAACTTGCTGCCTTATAGATTTTGTTGTAATGAAAATGTTCGTCGTATCCAACAACAACTGCCTTGACGTTTGGTCTGAACTCCATTTCTAATAAATCCTTTGGATCCCATGAAGCTTTGTCCGGATCCGCTCCAAATCCAAAGTAATTAATTCCAGCTTTAGAAAATTCAGATGCCATACCCGGACTTCCCACTAAATAAACTAAACCATCCATTTTAGCGATGTCTTTTAGATAAACAGCTGTTGCATAAGCAACACCAAAGATGTGATCCTCTGATGCATCAAATCCAAAACTTTGAAATTTCAGTTTATAATTGAGATTCGAATGCACACTGTTATTTGTCACAAATAGAATCCTTTTTCCTAGTTTATTAAGCATGTGTATAACTTTGTCAATTCCAGGGATTGCTGTAATATGATCAACTTCCCAAAGAGTGCCATCACAATCCAACATAAATGTATCATAAGACTGTAGAAATTCAGACAAATTGCCTTTATCCAAAACTTTTGGTTCACTCGCCATTGTTGTATACGTGTGAGTCTGGTTTGTTATCTTTTTGTCAGTTTGCATAACATGTACACTATCAATTTTACATAACAAATTTCCGGATAATTTAGGTCCATTTCCAAGATGCATTCCAAATTTAATCACGCCATGTTTTATCAAACGAGGAAAACAAACGTTCATAATTACAGCGATTTAATAATTAACACTATTAGTGTTTCAATTCACTTTGTTTGTTCGCTGTTTACCTCTAATCCGAATCTCAGTCACACAAAGTAAATCCCATTTCTTCAACTGATAAAATTAGTAATAATATGTAATTACCATTGATAGTAAACAGCAAACCAGTCGATCACTATTTTGTAATTTTATGACTTTATTTTGTGGCACGAATTTAAACACACCAGAGTGTGAGTTTTTGAAAAACAAAAAAATAAAATTAAGTATTTGCGCGCTAAAATCAACCACTCTTTTCTTGTTTAGTAATTAATCTATTTCATATTTCTCAGTTCGCTTTAAATAAATATTTGTTTTCTTGAAACCAACTGAAACCAGTATAATGCAGAAATCAGTGAACTTAATCGTAACTTGTTTATACTAGGTTTTAAACAAGCCTGTCTGACTGATTTTACCTTCTAAATTTTTGTCATATATTTTGGGGGTTAACTACTTTTTTATTTTGCTGTTTTGTAGGTTTTTTGTGTGTCGTTTTCTATATATCTAATGGTTTTCTTTATTTGTTAATTCGCATGTTTATTTTTTTTGTCACATCATTTAATTTTGAATCAAGTTGTAACATGTTCTGTATTTTCATTCGATTGTGAATATTATCCCATTTGTTTCTGAATATCAACCAGAAAATGCCTTTGAATTTGGTAATATTCGGTATAATGTACAGTCATTGGACAAAAGTTAGTTCCCATTCAAAAAAATGTCCTATGATTTTAACTAAAATCATTTTTTTCAATATTGCAAGGGATTATTTATATATATATCACCTGTAGGTACACTGCGCACAGTGCGCCAGTGGATCCAACGGGCCCAAGGTCCTGGGGTTGGACCCCCCGCAAGTTATCTAAGGATGGGCCCCTTTAAAATTGGCTGGATCCGCCCCCTTCCCTGCTAATGCTAAATTTTCAACTATATATACCGTTCTTTTATACTTTAAATGTATACCGTTTTAAACTATGCTGCAACATTTGAAATAAAAGAGTTTACATTGTATTTCGTATTATATACGGTAGCTTACTAAATGAGGGATCGTCCTATTCAATTTTGTTGCTATTTCTCGATGATTTACTATTACTGTATACATATACTTAAAAACCGAAAATTTGCTTTAACAAACTAATTGACGTCTATATCAACATGTCAGCATGAAAAACATGGAAAATATTGTTAAAGTAATCCACCGCACTTCAGTGTTACCACCAACGCACTTCAGCGAAGCTATCAACAAATAAGCGTCACAGCGCCACCATCACTCTTCAAGTTGATCAAAAGTATTGAACTTCACTGAGCGTCAAAACCATCGCACCTCAGCGACGTGATAAAATCCCCTGGGGCCGCTTGTTCAACTTGTCGTTAAGTCTAACGCTGTCGTTAAAAGAAGCTGACGACAAGTTGAATAACCGGGGCCTGAGTGTTAAGAGTATTTGCTACATTCCCACCCTATATTTATCGTGTACACATAGTGGCATAACCATGATAACCACTGGATTTTTATACTATTTAACTGTATTTGCCTAAAATATGTTTGCAAATGAAAGGTTTATCGTTTGGCACATATGAAATATAGTAAATTAGGCCGTTAGTTTTCTCGTTTGAATTGTTTTACATTGTCATTTCGGGGCCTTTTATAGCTGACCATGCGGTATGGACTTTGTTCGTTGTTGAAGGCCTTACGGTGACCTATGGTTGTCAATTTTTGTGTTATTATGGCCTCTTGTGGAGAGTTGTCTCATTCGCAACCATACCACATCTTCTAAGTTTTTTTTTATATTTGTGTCACAAATGAAATATCTTGTTTTGGTGCAAATGAAATCAAGTGCCAATTTTTATCAAATTGGGAAATTTATAATAAACCATGAATTTGACTTGAACTTCAGTTTCCATACCCCCTTTCAAGAGGTAAACCCTTACTTTGAAATATGACCCCTTATTGTCAGTGATGATGCATAAATAAACCGTCAAATCTGCACATAGTCATTTGTATGCATGACAAATGTTTAAATGAGTGTTTTCCAGTTTGTATTCATGCACAATTACTACTGAGACTGCACTGGTTTTTTTTTTGGGGGGGGGGGGATTATCTTTTTGGGAATAATTTTAAGCCATTTTTTAAAATTGGGATCTTCTCCAGGGGAATACCTTTATTCTCCGGTAATTTAGGGCAAACAATATCACTGTGATAGGAGTAAGAAATATTCGTCTTAACTCTAAGTTGAATTGATTCCGTTTCTTTTAGATTGAATCTAGAACAAAATGTTATATATTCGTGTTTAAGATATATTACTTTTATAAAGTTATCTGCAGAGACATGATATATTATATGTTATCAGTCTTTGAATATTAAGTCCTTCAAGTTATTTTAGGGTCATTCGGCAAGTTTTTTTTCACTCATTAATTAACTTAAAATAAAGATATGATTTTAAGTTGACATATCAATGTATATTTGTTCCACTTGACAGATTTTTTACTAGAAACTTTGTTAAAAACAATATCATAGTCTAGTATATATATAATATCATAACTCGTCTAAACATCAACCCAACAATGCTAGATCTATGTTCCTGTCGGAACAAATGTTCTATACTATTTATTCCGTTACGAACATATATTGTAATATTTTTTCCACTGGAAATAATATTCCAGAATGTTTTTTTTCTATTTAGAACTTTTATTATGAATGAACTTATATATTCGTGACAGCCAGGCTAAAATATAGGTTAATGAATGTTCATGGCCTTTATGTGCATGTGCACTGATTCCTCTACTTTTTATCGTGAGCTTGTAGTAAACATCTTGTAATAAGTTAATCCAAAGATATCTTATCTTATTTAAAGTAAATGCAGTGCGTTATGACAGTAATAAAAAGACATAGTCCATTTTACTAAACGCGGACGTCGCCGAAAGCACTTTATAAATTCGTTTCGTTTGAAAATCTGTTATATTACATAAACGTTTGTTTGATTTAGAGCGGTAAAAAATGAAATGGAAGTTTTCAAAGTGTACGTCAAAATATATATAATAACTTTCATTCTAACTATACACCAATATATAATATTCAATTTAGAATAGTTACGTCCATATGCGCTAATATCTAAAATTTGGCACAATCAGTTCAGACGTATGATCACGTATGAGTTGTTTTCCAGTTTCAAAAATATATGTCAAAAATGTTTTCTCTCTACTCACTATCCTGAGATTTATAAAACTGTTATACATACTAGTCTCAGCTTTGCCATAGTAGTTGCACCTACATTCCCTGCGTGTCATGGTATATGCCAAATTTCCCCCTTTTTTGTTGAACACATTTGTGGCATATCACGGGAATCATTCTATCAATAAAATTCTGTAAATAAAGTAAAGTGAAGTAGACTATCAGTAGTGTTTCTCGTAGAGAAGTGACTGGAATGCAACACAATTTTGAGAGAAGCTCTACTGACAGTCGACTTTATTATTTACAGGATTTTATGGATAGAATTTCTTATTCCTGTGGGCATATATGATATTGATAACCAGTATCAGGGCTGTTCGCGCCCAATACACGTTCACACCCTACACGTTCGCGCCTCACATGTACGCCCCCGAAGTCTGTTTGTACCCTACACGTTGGCGCCCAACTTTTATTTCGAATTTCAGTTGATTTATAATTTTTTTTTATATGTTTATATATAAATACCAAATAATTCAAGTGAATTCTATAAAATTTGAGGAATTATATTATGATATAGATTTTTTTTTATACATTTGATGATAACTTATTAAATGTTAATTATGTACAATGTATGATTACTGCTAATTGGTATTTATACTCGGCTAAATTTGGTGTTATTGTTGATTGTTTAAAAATCATAATTGTTGTTTTAACTTGCTTTGATTTAAATACTGCTTGTATTTAGCTTGGTAGGAGCATGGAAGTAATATTGAAAGGAATAACATCGTCGTCACTTCAAAGGTTTCATCTGCGTTACTGCCCATCTTTCAATAACTTGTTAATTGGTTCAATATCTGGCATGGAAGTTGATTCTCTGCATGTGATCGATCAAATCACTGACACTTATCAGTCATTTTCGTGTTCACGGAGAACTACGAACAGACAAGTTTTTGTCGTTTATACGTGCGAAGTAACCCGAATAGTCCATTCGTTACATTCCGTTGATGTACGCTGCCGAAAAGAGTCATTCGTTCAATTTTTATTTTAGTCCAATTTTTCCCTATTTTTGGTTAGTTTGATCATAATAGTTTAAACCGACAGCTATCACATACGAAATTGGAGAACAAGATTGTGTCATTTCAATTTTAATGTTTACAGACAGTTAAAAAAACATTTCCGTAAGTTAAGAAGATGATTGTAAAAAAAATACGTTTGGACCCCCTTTATTAAATACGAAAAATCTAAATCCTTCGTGTATTTATAGTCAATTAAGATATTCACAATTTTAAACTGTTCTATCCTTCAATTTAAGTTCTTGATACATAAACTAATTTGTGTAAAAATGAATTTACCGTAAGACAGATAGATTCAAGCCCATTTTGTCGGTTTGTTATAATTATACCCCCGCTTTAAAAAAGGGGGGGTATACTGTTTTACCTCTGTCTGTCCGTCCGTCCGTCAGTCCGTCCGTCAGTCAGTCAGTCCGTCCCATGAAACTTTCGTCACATTTTTCTCAGGAACTACACATCCACCCTTTCTGTAATTTGGTATCAACATTTATATATGTCAGCCATACCATGTGATGCGTTTTCAGATTCATCACTTGACAACTTCCTGTTTACCGAACACTTGTATGATTTTACACATGATAGCCAAGTTGAAAATTTTCGTCACATTTTTCTCAGGAACTACAATACAAGGATTTCTGAAATTTGGTTTCAGGGTTTATCTAAGTCAGCTATACCGTGTGATGCGTTTTCAGATTGATCACTTGACAACTTCCTGTTTACCGAACACTTGTATGATTTTACACATGATAGCCCAGTTGAAAATTTTCGTCACATTTTTCTCAGGAACTACACATCCACCCTTTCTGTAATTTGGTATCAACATTTATATATGTCAGCCATAGCGTGTGATGCGTTTTCAGATTCATCACTAGACAACTTCCTGTTTACCGAACACTTGTATGATTTTACACATGACAGCCAAGTTGAAAATTTTCGTCACATTTTTCTCAGGAACTACAATACAAGGATTTCTGAAATTTGGTTTCAGGATTTATATAAGTCAGCTTTACCGTGTGATGCGTTTTCAGATTCATCACTCGACAACTGTCTGTTTACCGAACACTTGCATATTTTTACACTATTAATATTATCCACTTGCGGCGGGGGTATCATCAGTGAGCAGTAGCTCGCAGTTTCACTTGTTTTTGCTGTATAGCTTATTATATTAATACAAGCATTCCACAATAATATATATTTACGAAAATATTATTCCCATTTTAGTTGTCCAGTTTCAATAATGCAATCAATGACATTTATGACATATACATAAATTTAGAATACTTGAAAGTAAATATTCTTTTATTCAATCTCGATTAACTTTGCACATTTCAACAGTAAAAAAATCTATGCCTACATTTGCCTACATTATTTTGTTAAACATCATGTGAAACCTGATCGATTCATCGGTATTTATCTGTTTAACTCGGGATCCGCTTTTAACCGGAAAATACTTTTAGAACAGTTTAAAACAAACGGTAAAAAGCAAAAATATGCTAAATTAAATACAATTTTCCATGTTAAACTGCTGTAGTTTGAAGAATTCTCGTCCGTTTTTCAAGTTTTTTACATCATACGACTTCTTCTGAAAGCAGAGGTTTTATATGATACAGCGCTACCTTCTTATTAATAAACCTCGGATTTCACACAGGTACTTTAAAATTACCGGACTCGATAAAATCACGTGACTGATAAGAAATTGCAGATGCCATTTTACAACCGCGGTATCACAGATCTATAGTAACCAAAGGGGTCTTACCGCTGAGACTATAATTGGATAAAATCATATGACTTTAGTACAGGGCTCTACAGGATGTTAATACATGCTAATTACTCGATGTTATTCCTTTTAAATATTACTTCCATGGTAGGAGTAATACTTTGAAGATTTTAAATAAAAAAGATTTGAAAGATAATTGATCTTATTACATTGGTTGCAATGAATTACATTGATTTCCCAGTTAGATAAAAACCGATAATTTCACATGTGAAATAAACGTGGTTATTTCACTCTCTGACGTCATACAACAATAGGCGTTGTCAAGACGTTGATAACGTCGGATCAAAACAAATTGTCAATGCGTAGGAAAAAGATATAGTTCCTTACATTTTCTACATTAATTTCATAAAAAAGCCATTTACCAATGTAATAAAAAGAATAACTAATCGCCTTATTTGAATATAAAAAATAAGACAACTTGTGACCGAACGCCGCTATGGATTAAACTCGTGCTGCGCACTCGTTTAATCCATGCGTCCTTCGGTCAAGCGTTGTCTTATTTTTGATATTCAAATACGGCGATTAGTTATACTATAAATAATTGTTTTAACACATGAAAAAAACATTGTCTGAATCTCACTTTGTTTAGAAACAATGAAAAAAACATATTTATATAGAGCAATACATGTACACTTGCCTACACATGATTAAGATTTATTGAACATATTAAATAAATGTTGTCAGAATCTCACTAATTATGCAGAAAAAATGGAAAAAAATATATTTAAAGCAATACACTTACAATTCTTACCATATATTCAACACCAAACAAACATCGGCAGAATCTCATTTTATTAGAAGCAATGAAAAAAAAATACGTATAGCTATACACTTACCAAAACTCGATTAGAAATTATTGGGCGCGAACGTGTAGGGTGCCAAAGTGAAAGGGGGCGACCGTTAATGGACGCAAACCTGATTGGGCACGAACGGACCCGGATTCTTGATAACCATAATAACTGAACACTGATGAAATCAAGTTGTTGGATCTTAAAATATTGGACCAAACATCAGTTGGTTCTTACATTGTTATCTTTTATTCAAGTTGCAAGATAAAATAACCCTATCGGTCTTTATACCCAAGGATTCTGATATTAGAAATAATTAGAATTTGATATACATGTATCTTGCGTATTATTGGAATATGTTTATTTTATTCCTGTAACATTTAAGCCCTGATCATTAAAGTGGGTCTCATAGGGGGTTAGCGTTACACAGGATTTATTATTAAGTATGAAAATGAAAAATGAGGCCAGACGAGACACTTGAAATTACAAATTGTACAAGCATTATTATTACAATTAAAAACCAATTGTTCATAGAACAATCTTTCCACCAGTTAATATCTATTTTGATATTAAAATATTAAAAATCAGTCTAAAATGTCAGTTCATATGGCTTTATGATGTATAGATATGAATTTGAAGCAAAGGTCAAATTAACCTATGACCTTGACCTCAATTTCAAGGTCACAAACTGAGGATCTCAAATCAAAAGACCATAGGTCTCTAATATGAATGGTTAATAAGTTATATCACTTTACACATAATTTTAGATATGATAGGGGCAAAAACTTCCATTCATTGTCTACGCATCCTTTCAACTAAAATTATTAAGTTACAACATGTCGCAACTAACAATTTAGTCAAAATAATTTGTCGATATCTTAAACGGTTTCTGGAAATGAGTGGAAATAGGCCTAATTCAAAAAATTAGAATATGACCTTGACCTTTGACATTGACCTAATTTTCATTTTTTTGGACCAAGGACCTCTAATCAAAAGATCCTAGGTCTCTATCACTTATGGTGTTCCAGTTTAAAATACATTTCAAAATTTCAAATACAAAAGGGGAAATAACTCTCATATGAAGCGTTCATATTGCTTCGGTCGAAATTGAACAAATCATGCGAAGGATATAACGAGCAATTTTATAAAATAAATTTGTCGTAATCTTTTACGGTTGCGAAGGAGTCGTGGACACAAGGAAAACAGTGTTTGGGGAGATAACTCCTACAAAGAAAAGTATTCAGTTGTGCAGGGTAAATTTCAAAAGCGCATAAACTGTTGGATATCATATACCAAATATCTAAGCGACATATTGCGAAAGAAATATTTATCGTGAGAACAAAATTAGGCGGAAGAAAAAAAAAAATAATCAGAAGAAAAACAATAGGTCTTTCCACAGAAAAGTGGAAAGACCTAATGATAAGCTGGATACAGAAATCTGACATAACAATAAGTACTATATACATGTAGCTGTATTTTATTAACATGCGTACACGAACTTACACAATTTTGATTCAACTTATGATTTTTTTTTCAGATCCAAAAAAAGAGGAATTTTGCCTGCTCTATCAGAATTGACAAATTTCCATGGAAAGAAGAAAAAGGACATTCAGAATGGGGATGACGGAAAAAAGATTTCAGAAACATCTGAAGAGGAAATGGATATCTCTGATCACACGTCAACAGAAAATAGTACAACAGACACAGGGGAAACAGGTCAACAACTATTTCTCTCTGACAGTTTTATTTTTTATCATGTGTTGATTATCCATGTTATCAAAGGTGGATTTTTTTTGGGGAAAAAATTTGGTTGCTTTTATAGGGAATCACAGAAGCATGACTGGAGCGGGCCCGTCTTCTGCAGTCAGTAAATGTATGAAAATATCTGGATCCGCTACTGGTTATCTAGCTAGGTTTTTCATGGATTTAACTTTAAAGTTTTGATTTTGTGACCACATATAAAAAACTCATTATGCATCATGATATTAAGCAAAAAGGTTCTTGGTTCAATCAGAGGGAAAAAACTTGATGTGACATATTCTTTTCCTTTCAGCTTAGAAACATTCATAAATTAACACAATGTATTTCTACATAAACAGTGTAACCTGTTTAAAACGAACCTCTTCAGGTCCTGA
Source organism: Mytilus edulis (assembly GCF_963676685.1). Lineage (NCBI taxonomy): Eukaryota > Metazoa > Mollusca > Bivalvia > Mytilida > Mytilidae > Mytilus > Mytilus edulis. The sequence continues at coordinate 44,263,482 of NC_092353.1, read as the reverse complement.
TCAATGCATTTGAATGGGAGCATAAAGCTGGAACCCCCCCTTTACTCTGGGTTGGGAACCCCCCCTTTTTAAAATGGCTGGATCCGCCCCTGTCTCCACACACAAGAGACCAAAATTACACAAAAATTAACAACTATAGGTCACCCGGTAAGGCCTTCAACAATGAACAAAGTCCATACCGCATAGTCTGCTATAAAAGGCCCCGAAATGACAATGTAAAACAATTCAAACGAGAAAACTAACGGCATAATTTACTATATTTCATTTGCGCCAAACCATAAACTTTTCATTTGCAAACATATTTTAGGTAAATACAGGTAAATAGTATAAAAATCCAGTGGTTATCATGGTTATGTCACTATGTATATACGATAAATATAGGGTGGGAATGTAGCGAATACTCTTAACACTCAGGCCCCGGTTATTCAACTTGTCGTCACCTTATTTTAACGACAGCGTTAGACTTAACGACAAGTTGAACAAGCGGCCCCAGGGGATTTCATCACGTCAATGAAACTTCTATAACATGTACAGTTTTGTAAGTCTTTTTTTATATTAATAAAGTAAGTTTAAACACAATTATGTTGCTTTACCAAATACAGCATTTACTCTTTTAGTAAAAAAAATTATACTGGACACATCGGGAATTTTTCTCTTTTTACTTGTAGCAAGAAAACAAGTTCGGTGACACCATTTTTATGCCCCACCTACGATAGTAGAGGGGCATTATGTTTTCTGGTCTGTGCGTCCGTTCGTTTGTTCGTCCGTCCGTCTGTTCGTTCGTCCGTCTGTCCCGCTTCAGGTTAAAGTTTTTGGTCAAGGTAGTTTTTGATGAAGTTGAAGTCCAATCAACTTGAAACTTAGTACACATGTTCCTTATGATATGATCTTTCTAATTTTAAAGCCAAATTAAACTTTTGACCCCAATTTCACGGTCCACTGAACATAGAAAATGAAAGTGCATGTTTCAGGTTAAAGTTTTTGGTCAAGGTAGTTTTTGATGAAGTTGAAGTCCAATCAACTTGAAACTTAGTACAAATGTTCCCTATGATATTATCTTTCTAATTTTAATGCCTAATTATATTTTTATGCCCCACCTACGATAGTAGAGGGGCATTATGTTTTCTGGTCTGTGCGTCCGTTCGTTCGTCCGTCCGTCTGTTCGTTCGTTCGTTCGTTCGTCCGTCCGTCTGTTCGTTCGTCCGTCTGTCCCGCTTCAGGTTAAAGTTTTTGGTCAAGGTAGTTTTTGATGAAGTTGAAGTCCAATCAACTTGAAACTTAGTATACATGTGCCCTATGATATGATCTTTCTAATTTAAATGCCAAATTAGAGTTTTGACCCCAATTTTACGGTTTACTGAACATAGAAAATGATAGTGCAAATTTCAGGTTAAAGTTTTTGGCTTCAGGTTAAAGTTTTTGGTCAAGGTAGTTTTTGATGAAGTTGAAGTCCAATCAACTTGAAACTTAGTATACATGTGCCCTATGATATGATCTTTCTAATTTAAATGCCAAATTAGAGTTTTGACCCCAATTTTACAGTTCACTGAACATAGAAAATGATAGTGCAAATTTCAGGTTAAAGTTTTTGGCTTCAGGTTAAAGTTTTTGGTCAAGGTAGTTTTTGATGAAGTTGAAGTCCAATCAACTTGAAACTTAGTATACATGTGCCCTATGATATGATCTTTCTAATTTAAATGCCAAATTAGAGTTTTGATCCCAATTTTACGGTTCACTGAACATAGAAAATGATAGTGCAAATTTCAGGTTAAAGTTTTTGGTCAAGGTAGTTTTTGATAAAGTAGAAGTCCAATCAACTTGAAACTTAGTATACATGTTCCCTTTGATAAGATCATTCTAATTTTAATGCCAAATTAGAGAATTTAGTCCAATTTCACAGTCCTTTAAACATAGAAAATGATAGTGCGAGTGGGGCATCTGTGTACTGTGGACACATTCTTGTTTATCCAATTTCACGGTCCATTGAACATGGAAAATGATAGTGGGGCATCCGTGTACTTTGGACACATTCTTGTTTCTTTTTATTTTCTTAAAACATATTACAAAACCTATCGTTTCACAATTTATTTCAAAATTCTATCTCATAGATTTTTTTTTATGCACTCAAATGAGTTTTCCCATAAACAATCTAACCAAATTTAGGCAATTTTCAACGACTCATAGCTTGAAAAATAGCACGGTGACCCCTACTTTTTATACTATTTTTGAAAAGAGTATAGTACAATCTTCATTCTGGCTAAGTATAAGAAAATTCTGTCTAAAAAAATATTTACTTATGATCTACCTTAAGTTAGCTTTTTTGTTTTTATGCATTAAACGGGTATATTTTAACATAGGCAATTACAATGTTGGAAGTTTTCTATTGAAAAAAAATATAAAAAAGTAGAATAATTAATTTGTTCAGCTAATTTTAAAGATCAAAATTTATAATTATATTGAATTAATCCTTTTGTTTGGATAACCACCCTATTTACAGGTTATAAAACTGTCAATGGAGTACAATATATAACCTGAGGCAAAATAATGTAAATCTCTTTCTTAATTACACATAATTGAAATGAAAACAAAGTCTGTATATTATTGATTAGAAGACTTTGATCATCTGATTAGTGGACAAGAAGTTTGTTCAGATTTTTGTATTCTTTAATCAAATTATAAACAATATATATTTATAGTGTCAAAATGGGATACATGTATCTGTTTCTGAAAAGAATTTCAATGGATAGCCATTGGTTCATTGTCAAAAGGATTTTGTGTACTTTCTTAATTTTTGTCGAGCCTGCAACTTTTGTTGCAGAAAGCTCGACATAGGGATGGTGATCTGGCGGCGGCGGCGGCGGTGTTAGTTCACTTCTTAAAAGCTTTATATTTCAGAAGGTGGAAGACCTGGATGCTTCATACTTTATATATAGATGCTTCATGTTAAGAAGTTTCCGTCAGTCACATGTCCAATGTCCTTGACCTCATTTTCATGGTTCAGTGACCACTTGAAAAAAAAGTTCAAATTTTTTGTAATGTTGAATTCTCTCTTATTATAAGTAATAGGATAACTATATTTGGTATGTGCGTACCTTGCAAGGTCCTCATGTTTGTCAGACAGTTTTCATTTGACCTCGACCTCATTTCATGGATCAGTGATCAAGGTTAAGTTTTGGTGGTCAAGTCCATATCTCAGATACTATAAGCAATAGGGCTAGTATATTAGGTGTATGGAAGGACTGTAAGGTGTACATGTCTAACTGGCAGGTGTCATCTGACCTTGACCTCATTTTCATGGTTCAGTGGTTATAGTTAAATTTTTGTGTTTTGGTCTGTTTTTCTTATACTATATGCAATAGGTCTACTATATTTGTTGTATGGAATGATGATAAGGTGTACATGTCTAGCCGGCAGATGTCATGTGACCTTGACCTCATTTTCATGGTTCAGTGGTTATAGTTAAATTTTTGTGTTTTGGTCTGTTTTTCTTATACTATATGCAATAGGTCTACTATATTTGTTGTATGGAATGATGATAAGGTGTACATGTCTAGCGGGCAGATGTCATGTGACCTTGCCCTCATTTTCATGGTTCAGTGGTCAAAGTTAAGTTTTTGAGTTTTGGTCTTTTTATCTAATACTGTATGCCATAGGTCAACTATATTTGGTGTATGGAAATATTTTATGATCTTTATGTCAGTCGCGCAGGTTTTTTTTTACGGTGACCTCATTTTCAGGGTTCATTGCACAGTGTTAAGTTTTTGTGTTTTGGTCTATTTTTCTGAAACTATAAGTAATGGGTCATGTGGGTCAACTATATATGTTGTATAGAAGCATTGTTAGCTGTACATGTCTGTCTGGCATGGTTCATCTGACCTTGACCTCATTTTCAAGGTTCATTGGTCTTTGTTTAGTTTACTTGGTTAATGTTAAGTTTATGAGACAGTTGTAATAAAACTAAGCTTTATACTTAGAACTATCAACATAATATCAATGATTAGTATAGAAGGCGAGACATTTCAGCGTGTGCACTCTTGTTATATATATCATAATTTTATAAGGAATCAACTGTTTGTCTATTTTGAGCTAAAATCCCAACTCTTAATGAAAATTGTGTTTTAAGAAATATTAATACAAATGAACATACTACTCTAATGTTGTACAGAACTCTTATTAAAAATTATGCTTTAATGAATTTTAATACAAATAATCCTACTACTTTAATGTAGAACAGAACTTAACTTAAGACATATTTCTTATTTTAAATCTATTTTCTTATTTCTAATCTATATTCTTATTCTATATATAAAAGGTCTTGAATTATTGAAAAGCACATAAATCCATTTGTTTCAAAAGCTAGTTATAAAGTAAAATTTGGTAGGGGATCTGGTTGATCATAATGCAGCATGAGACAATAGATATAAATTAAAGACAGTTGATAAACTCTTAAGTCATATTAATACATTCTACTGTATTTTATCTGTACTACAAAGTGATGAATACATACATATTTTCATTAAAAAGGTTATATTTCATGAAACTATTTTACTAAAGTAATCGAAATGTAATCGGAAGTAATCGATGATTACATCATATTTTTTGCTGTAATCGATTAAATTACGATTACATGTAATCGAAAATGTCTTCAATTACAGATTACTGTCGATTACTGGAAAAAATGTAATCAATTACAATCGATTACGATTACAGATTACGATTTCCCCATCCCTGCTTCAGGACTTAAGATTGTGTTCGGTTTGGGCCAATATTCGGTTTTATCAGGTTCACAACACACATAATCTGATATGACTGTGCTCACGAACATGTTTGGTTTATACAGTATTCTGTTTAGTCATGTTTTACTGTATATGTATAAATATATTTATGTCTTTGTATTAAAACAGGTTCATCATGTGATGATGTTAACAAGATCAGTAGGAAACAGAGAACCTTTGCTAAGATGTCTGTTAGAAGGGATAAAAAGAAGGATCAAGAAAAGAGAGAAAAACTAGATAAAAGTAATGTTTGGTCTGATATAAAGTTAAAAATATGTTCTGTTATTGAGTTATACCTGTAGAATTTGTATTCAGTTTGATCATAATGGCTTTAATTACATATAGATATAGGAAGATATGGTGTGAGTGCCAATGAGACAACTCTCCATCCAAATAACAATTTATAAAAGTAAACCATTATAGGTCACACCGAACAGAAAGGTATAAAGGGCCCCAAAATTACTAGTGTAAAACTATATAAACGGGAAAACCATCGGTCTAATCTATTTTCTATGTTGTGATGTTATGCTATTGATTCAGAAAAAGGAAGAAGGTTTGGTACCATTAAAACTTTTAATCCCGCTGCAAATGTTTGGACCTGTCCTAAGTCAGGAATCTGTTAATCATAAATAATGTTGTGATGTTATGCTATTGATTCAGAAAAAGGAAGAAGGTTTGGTACCATTAAAACTTTTAATCCCGCTGCAAATGTTTGGACCTGTCCTAAGTCAGGAATCTGATGTACAGTAGTTGTCGTTTGTTTATGTACATTTTGTAAAGGGCACTCACACCATATCTTCCTATATCTATATGTAATTAAAGCCATTATGATCAAACTGAATACAAATTCTACAGGTATAACTCAATAACAATATAATCGATTACATTTCGATTACTTTAGTAAAATAGTTTCATGAAATATAAACGACAAACGAGAAACATGTATAAATTACAAAATGTACATAAACAAACGACAACTACTGTACATCAGATTCCTGACTTAGGACAGGTCCAAACATTTGCAGCGGGATTAAAAGTTTTAATGGTACCAAACCTTCTTCCTTTTTCTGAATCAATAGCATAACATCACAACATAGAAAAACACATGATAAATTATCAATTGGAAGGCTTAACTCAATAAAAACATGTTAATTAACACACTATGAACAAATAAATTTGATCTGCAATACCTGAATGCAAATGCACAGTTAATAAAATATTAGGGACAAACATTCAAGGCCAAAAAGCAAACAAAAAAGTCCAAACATGAATTCTAAATTGAATAGTCTTCCATTTTGTATTTAGATGTCTTTTAGGTTGATACTGAAACAATTCAAATAAGTAAAATCAGTTTTCTACTAATAGATTTACTAGGGATCAAAATTGAGTGAAATATACTCTTGTGGATAACTCCCTTATAAACTAGAAGATTGAGAATTTTATCTTGGGTGTTATTCTTTTACATAAAAGGGTATCATAGGGTATGTAAAGTATAACCATTTTTTATATTACAGATATTATATCAATGGATGATTTTCTCAATAAGCATGGAGAGTTCTCTACATGGATAGAAGAAGAGGTAACATATAGATTTAGCCATGTATAATTAATTTTCATATTCATAGATGCACAATATTTGAAAAAAAATAGCTCAGATATTAGGACTGTATATTCAGGAATTTTTATGAGGTTTTTGATAATGCAATCAGGTGATTAACACAAATATTGAAAACTTGCATTCTGATATCTGATACGTATATCTCATCTGTATCCAGATTTCTTGAAATTTTAAACATAGGTATTTATTCAGAGCTCCGAGAGGTTTGTCTTATACAGATTGCTCAATTTGGTACAATTTTTCTTTCATTGCAAACAGCCAAATATCTATCAACCAATGAAAAAATCTCTTGAAAACACCAATGTTAAAAAGCTTGAAAATGTCTGAAATTTATTGAATTTTAATCACCAATTACAGGGACATGTTTCCAAATTTAGCAATATTTTACCAAATTTCAAGTTTTTTTTAATTGATTCAAAGTTGCTTTTGATATATTATAAAGAAGGAACTCTGTACATTCTAAGGATTTATTTTTCAGAAACATAAATGTACAAAGAATATGACATCTCCAAAGTTAAAGGCATACTTCAAAGATTTTATGAAGTTGTGGAACAAGAGAAAGTTGCCTGGGGTATGATTAAAGATTAGCTTTTACAAAAATCTTCTCCTCTGAAACTACTGGGCCAAATTTAACCAAACTTGGTATCTAGTTTAAAAAATGTGTGGCTTGACCTGGTCAACCAACCAAGATGGCCGCCATGGCTAAAAATAGAAGATAGGGGTAAAATGTAGATTTTGGCTTATAACTCTGAAATCAAAGCATTTAGAGCAATTCTGACATGGGTAAAATTGTTTATCAGGTCAAGATCTATTTGTCCTGAAATTTTCAGATGAATTGGACATTTCGTTGTTGGGTTGCTGCCCCTGAAATGGTAATTTTAAGGAAATTTTGCTGTTTTTTGGTTATTATCTTGAATATTATTATAGATAGAGATTAACTGTAAACAGCAATAATGTTCAGCAAAGTAAGATCTACAAATAAGTTAACATGACCAAAATGGTCAGTTGACCCCTTTAGGAGTTATTGCCCTTTATAGTAGATTTTTAACCATTTTTCGTAAATCTTAGTAATCTTTTAGAAAAATCTTCTCCTCTGAAACTACTGGGCCAAACTTAACCAAACTTGGCCATAATCATCATTGGGGTATCTAATTAAAAAATTCTGTCCGGTAACTCGGCCAACAAACCAAGATGGCCGCCATGGCTAAAAATAGAACATGGGGGTAAAATGCAGTTTTTGGCTTATAACTCAAAAACCAAAGCATTAAGAGCAAATCTGAAAGGAAGTAAAATTGTTGATCAGGTCACGATCTATCTGCCCTGGAATTTTCAGATGAATCAGATAATCGGTTGTTAGGTTGCTGCCCCTGAATTGGTAATTTTGAGGAAATTTTGCTGTTTTTTTGTTATCTTGAATATTATTATAGATAGAGATAAACTGTAAACAGCAATAATGTACAGCAAAGTAAGAACTAAAAATAAGTCACTATGACCAAAATAGTCAATTGACCCCCTAAGGAGTTATTGCCCTTTATAGTCAATTTTTAACAATTTTCTTAAAATTTGAAGATTTTCAATAACATTTTCCACAGAAAGTACTGTTATAGATAGAGATAATTGTAAACAGCAAGAATGTTTAGTAAAGTAAGATCTACAAACACATCACCATCACCAAAACACAATTTTGTCATGAATCCATCTGTGTCCATTGTTTAATATTCACATAGACCAAGGTGAGCGACACAGGCTCTTTAGAGCCTCTAGTTTATGTTATATGATGAGTGTAAGGATAAGCATTGAAAGGAGCATATATAAGTCTTCTTTTTAGGCCCTTTGAATTTGAAAAATCAAAAAAGTGTTATAAAACTACCAAATAACATCCTTACTGATTTTTGAATTTTGTCATATTAGAATTAAGGCTTCAAAGATCTCACATTTAGAGTAAAGCAGTCAAAACTGCCAAAAAAATATAAGAATCACACTGTTTGTCAATCAATCAATGTGTCTTATTAGCACTACTCCTATGAATCAACTAGTCAGATACATGCATCCTGTTAAGGGCAAATATCTTTTAACCTTTGAGCAATAATACATCATCAAACATGGTGGCAACCTTTACTGAAAAAGGGAAATTAACAAAATTAATCACCCTAAAAAACATAGTTTCTAAGAAGGGATACTATAACCAAAGTTTTTGACATTATTTGAAAAAGAAAAAAAAAGGATGAACAATTATTTAAAGATCAAACGTCATGGTTACCAGACTTAGTTTCATATATGATATGTCAATAGTTGTTCCTGCAATCTACACTGAATATAATATAAAAAAGAAGATGTGATATGATTGCCAATGAGACAACTCTCCATCTGAGACCAAATGACACAGACATTGTTTATAGTAAAAGTTTGATATGCCATTTAACTTTCATCATCAGACACTCAAGGTTTACTATTTTGCTTTCCGAGCTGCATTTCTAACTGGTTAATGACCAACATTGCCTTTATTGATATGAAGCAAAGAATTTTATTGCTACTTTCATGCATGTCATTCAGCCTTATTGAACAAAAATAAAATATTGCTTATTTGTAAAATTTGTGTGTCTTAAAATCGCAATTCACTTACCATATGTTTTTCTGTTATTTCAGAAATATTACAGAGGTTCAACAGACTCTGAGAGTCCCTGTCCTACTTATATTGCCAGAGGATTTAGTTTTGATGAGGAAGTGGTCTTTGATTCCAGAAAACAACTCTGTAGACCAAAGAAGAGACTTTCGATTGAGACACACAATGTCCTTGATTCACCATTTTCAACATTTGGGAAAACACCACCAAAACGATTACCTGCAATGACAAGTCTACAGAAACTTGAAACTCATCATGAACTTGAAACACAGGTAAACACTTTTGAATTGTTGCTGTTTTATGTACTGTAAATTCAGAAATTATTGCTTGCATTTATTATTGCGATTTTGTCATTTTGACTAAAGTGCAATTTTAATTTTTGCAATATTGAAAAAGTCCTGTTTAATTCATTTAAAAAAATAAAAAATGCGAGTTTAAATTATTGCGATCATAACCCTGTTGTTATTCGCAATAATAAAAACATAGTACTAATTTCTGAATTTACAGTATAAGCATTTAAAGTTTACAACAGTAAAAATTCGAAATTTATTTGCTGTAATAATTGACATCTAACAGTACTCCATATTTAATTTTTAAAGAAAATAAACTGGCCATTAAGTGTTTAAATTAATGCAGGTATTCTTCCCTTGGTCATCCCAACTCTTTTGAATTACATGGTACTCCCAATAGAGTGCTCGTTTCTCATAGTTTTCTATTTAAATTGATGCCATTAAATAGAGTTAAAAATTATCAAGATTACCTCCCCTTGATCATCATCAAACTTTATTAACCAATAATTCATTGAGACATTGATATACTTGTTTGAATGTAAAAAGATATAGTACTAGCCTATGAAATGGTTACTTTCAACTTGGACCTTAAAAAATCTGTTCAATCTGAAAGCAAATTACAAAATTACTTTCAAGCAATTTTTAGACTTGCAAGACTAGTTTGATGAAAACTAGTTTAGGATGAATCTGTCTTAAGTGGCATTTTATAACAAGAATTTTATTTCTAAACTGTTGAAGTATTGTTATTTTAGGGACACAACTATGCATAGATGTTGTGGCTATTGTAAATTAAAAATATGAAGAGTTATGAATTTTAACAAATTGGCCATCCCAGTAATACATACTTCTTGAGTTTGTCTGTAATCCAAAGATATGTTTTCCCCTTAATTGGTTGGTGTCAGAAAACAGTTGAAATTTTACAAAAAAAATAATTTGGTTAACTGGTACAAAATTCAGGTCAGTGGTAAATGGTCCCATGAAGAAAAACGATTTCACCTATTGAAAAAATGATTTTATATTCACAGAGAGGATATGCTTCTTTAAACAGTCCAGCAGAAGAAATAAAGGAGCAGGTAAGATTTCAATATAAAATTGAGAAAGGAAATGGGGAATGTGTCAAAGTGACAACAACCCGACCATAGAGCAGACAACAGCCGAAGGCCACCAATGGGTCTTCAATGTAGCGAGAAACTCCCCCACCTGTAGGTGTCCTTTAGCTGGCCCCTTAAAAAATATGTATACTAGTACAGTGATAATGGACGTCATACTAAACTCCGAATTATACACAAGAAACTAAAATTAAAAATCATACAAGACTAACTAAGGCCAGAGGCTCCTGATAAATAGTTTAAGAATGATGTTTTTTTTTTATGAATGGCACAATTTAAGAAGATAGAATCTGAACAGAACAAAATTATCAATAATACAAGATCTAGATTAACAAAATATATACTTTTATAATAAATTCTATTTTAGTCCAAACTGTTGAATCAAGTCCATTGTTGAAGATGCACAGAGACTTATCTGAGCAGCATATATAGTCTTTTAAGAGCCTCTAGTTTTACAATATATGGACCATAATTTGCTATTGGGCTCGTTTCCTATAACTATAGAAAAGTGATAAAAATGTGTATTACTGTAAGAAAAGTTGTAACTACATCTAAAGATGCCTTTATTTTTATCAACATACAAGTGTATGCTACTCTTCCCTAGAAAAAAAATTGAAATTAACAAATTTTAAAGATTATTCGACCGTATTTTTGTGTCGTTTCTCGCGTTACTTTTCGCTTCCGAAGTGCATAACGCTGACTGATTTTTATAGATAATCGTCACCGTCAAATTCGTAACTTTTGCTTTCAAATAATAAAGAACATCGACCAATAAGAATAGTCAGAAGAAAATGCCGAGAACTATAAGTATTTCTGTAGCAGGTGTAAGAACACTAGCGTTACTTTGGTTTCCAATTTCGTAACGCACATTTTAGATGACGTAATCTGCTTTGTTGTAATAGAATTCTTTATAACAATATGCAAATATGAACTCTCGCGAGATGTTCAAACAGGTAAATCAGAGATGATTTACATTCTAGTTTTGTTCTTCGTAATAATTAAGTTAGAAAATGACGTTATCGTTATGCGTTACATTTCAAACGAAACAGAAGTCCATTTATTTCCTTTTTTTTATTAAAATTGTTTTTGTCGTTAAGTTCTAATCATTTCCGATCATACGTGAAACATGTGACTAACATGTGATCACGCCCTTACGGCCGGATGTATGATATACTAGGTCTAAACATTGTTTTTGTTTCCAACGGGATGTTAACAAACATAATCTGTAGACTTGTTTCGTCTTGTTTAAAAAAGGAAAATACAATTTTCAAAGAGATTGCGCCGGGGGTCTATTATTTTTCCTATGTGCATAATGTTACATACTATCTTGTGTGAAAATAAATGCCCAATGACTTGACAAAATCGATTTCAGATTTGACAGACGTTATAACACACTTTGTTTCCTGATAACGATGTAAAGGGTCCTTGGAAAATTCAATAGACATTACGTCTCTTATCATTGTGCCGATGCTCGTTAGATTGATTTTGCTTCAGCAGTAAATATTACTGGATATTTTAGGTGAATCAAGATAATTTAATAAAAAATACATGTTAATATACCGTTACACTTGGAACGTACAAAGTTGATATCTTTGTCACAATTTTTAATTATTTTTTTTTATTCATGTTCTGCAAACACTTTTCAGAAACGCAATAAACTTGTCAAAGGAGAAGTAAACTTTTACCATGCATGACTTGAAAGGAAGTACTTTATTGATTTTAGCCCACTAAAGTAGGTTAAAATGTGGAAACCATGTAGATGGTGTACAGGTCACAAATATCACATGGTGCCTATTTTCATGATTTTAAAGATTTTAATTCCAAGTTAAAAGTTTTTTTCTTTACTGGATTTAAAGAATTTTACATTGCCAATGATTTGGAATAAATTGTATATAACTGGAATTTCAAAACCAAATATAAATACATTTTTTTGGCTAAAACATCAAGATACAACGATTATGGTATTCTGTATCAATGAAGAAAATATGGAAATTTCTGAATAAATTGTACTAATTAATTTCAAAACAAGCACATATTGAGGAGTTTTATAATACTGTTACATTTAAGATGGATTTTAAGAAAAGGTATACTGTTCAGATTATTTTAAGCAGATTTTGCAATAAAATAAAACTAAAAAAATGCTTTCGGTTTCTTATGGTTTCCTGTCGCGTTTAAAAAAAACTTTAATTTAACATTGAAAATAGATTTTAAATATTAACATGAAGCAAGTAACACTAGTAATGGTGTTCATTTATGTCTTTTGAAATATATTGTGCAAAATAAAGAAAATAAAGATTGGTTTCCTGTTTGGTTTCCTGTCACGTAAACGGTGAATCAAAATGTATTATTTTTTTTCTTGAAAAACTCAATTGTTCCATTAATACTATTCTAACACCAACACAACCCACAGAATAAAAGTTAAAGTTTTAGAACTTATAAAAAAGGATACAAAAAGAAACCAAAGGCCGAATACCAAATTATGGTCCATATTCAACTTCTCTGAAACCAAAATTTGCTTGAATGATATATTTTTATATGCCAGACAACAAGGACATATTATGGTATACCATTGTCTGTCTAGTATAAACTTGCTCATTGTGCTTCTCTGAATATATGTAGCTAGTTTTTGTCTCGCTTCAAAAAGATTGTTAAATTGAGTTTTAGGCATGCTGTTTTTCAGCTGCAGCTTCAAAAATGTACATTATATTCGTTTGGGATTAGGTCAGTTTATGGGCAACCACTTGTGGTAGGTCAATGATATTTGATATAGATATAGGAAGATGTGGTGTGAGTGCCAATGAGACAACTCTCCATCCAAATAACAATTTAGGAAGATGTGGTGTGAGTGCCAATGAGACAACTCTCCATCCAAATAACAATTATAAAAGTAAACCATTATAGGTAAATGTGCCTTCAACATGGAGCCATGGCTCACACCGATATGCAGTTATAAGCATTGGCACATCTCATTTCCATGGAGATTATTTGGCCTGCTTCCAAAGTTATGGTCTATTGACTTTGAAACCTTTGCTTATTTTACATGAATTATTTTGTGATTAGGAAAGTTTAAGGAGAACCATTAGTGATAGATCAATAATATTAAGTATGCAGATGTATGAGCATTAGCAAATCTCGTTTCAATTGCGTTTATTGTGATAAAGAGCAGTTTGGGTTTATAGAGTCTTGGTAAACCTATACAAATAGGACAAACACAAAGCTAATGGAGGGCAATCAATAGTAGAATAGTTTTTATATGACAGTCATGCATGGAACATATTTTGGTAAACTGTTGTCCTTCTTTTGGTCAGTCCATCAATGGTCTGTCTGTTTGTCCGTTCATCCGTCCGTTTGTTTGTCCGTCTGTCCAGCTTCAGGTTAAAGTTTTTGGTCAAGGTAGTTTTTGATGAAGTTGAAGTCCAATCGACTTCAAACTTAGTATACAAGTTCCCTATGATATGATCTTTTTAATTTTAATGCCAAATTACAGGGTTTACCCCAATTTCACGGTCCACTGAACATAGAAAATGATAGTGCGAGTGGGGCATTCGTGTACTGGGGACACATTCTTGTTTTTTTTTACATTTCACTCTATAATTCATGGAAGTTTGATTTGACTTAACCATTTAAGTGTTGATTCGATTTTGCAAATTTTCTTGTTTGACATACCAGAATTATGCAACTTTAACTCTCAAATTGAAGTTAAATTTTTGCATGTTGTACCATAACTTAAGTATATGCTTGATTTGTTATTGTGTAACACACAACTTAACATAATTATTGGAATTGGTGAAAGAAAGATATCATTTGATTTTGAAATTTTTTCAATATGAAAAAGACATACAATATCATGTCTTCTTGGTGCAGCTATCAAATTTAGTCTTTTCAAAGTTTTGTACATTGTAAGATTCAATTTTTCTGTTTTTGATGAAGCTGAAAATTGGCATGAAAATAATATTTGAATGACACATCAGATTTTATTTAATTTTGTTACTTGAGATAAAGAGAAGTTTGACACAATGACTATACATGCATTTTCACTGCATGACAAAGTTTTTGTATAGGTGGACTTGAAGTTGAGGGAATATTTTGTCATAACTGCTTCCTTTGACTTATTAGAATAACATGTAAATGTACAAAATCCTGTACTTCATTGATGGAAGTGTAGTTTTCTTCCATCTGAGGGGCCTTGGTGGCCGAGTGGTCTATGTAATTGGGTGCACTCGACTCAAATCTTAATTGATTAGAGAAGTGTCATTTTTGGAGGTCGGTGGTTTTCTCCGGGGACTCCTGTTTCCTCCAACAATAAAAACTGAAATAGCCATGAAATAGTCTAATAGTGGTGTTAAAAACACAAAAAATCAAATCAAATTCTTCCATCTGAATAATTTATATACTTTTTTAGAAGCTAAGATAAATCTGAGATTTATGACTATATACTATACATTGTATTTACATTAATCAATGGATAGGAAAGCAAACCTTGACCTACATTGTATTTAAGGTATATGATTAATTATCATGAATTATTTAATAGATTGTAGTCGGTATGTCAGGTTTACAAACACACTAAACACACGGTAAAAATAAGAAGACATGTTTTTTTTCTCTCTCTAATAACCTTAATTGAGTAATGGAGTTGTCAAATGTTGAAGCATATCTCAAGTAGTTGTAAGTAGCTCAGTTGGTTTTGGTGTCACTGAAAGTGTTAAAAAATCTTTATGGTGAAGTGGTGCAATAATATCAATCTTCTGTCTACCGGTATATATAGACCTTTTGAATTTGTGCACTTTCATTTACTGCTACCTAAGTCATTGTGCTTTTGTTTTTATGTCACAGTAAGGACCGATTGTTAAGTGATGTAATTTATGGCGATTGACATTGGTTCAACCGATGTTACTCATTTATTTAAAACAAACAACTCAATGTTGGACTATGAAATGATATGTGAAGAAAATATGTCTGAAGAGTATTATATTTGAAACAATCCACAAATATTTTATTAAAGGGGTGATTTTTTCTCAATTTTTAGCATTTTTGTCTCACTTGACGGACTCAATAAGCGAGACATAGGAATGATGTTTCCCGCGTCAAAGGCAGCGTTAACAATGTATTAGTTTGTGATTAGGTCTAGTTTATGGTGAATCATATGGTAGATTATTTGGCCCTGCCCCCACAGTCATGGTCTAACGACTTTGAAACTTTTGTTTAGTTTACATGTATTAGTTTGTGATTGGGTCAGTTTATGGGGAACCACTTGTGGTAGGTCAATGATATTTGGTATGCAGTTGTAATGTATAAGCATTGGCATATTTCATTTCCATGGAGATAATTTGGCTCCACTCCTTAGTCATGGTCTATTGACTTTGAAAATTTTGCTTAGTTTACATGTATTAGTTTGTGATTAGGTCAGTTCAAGGAGTGAACCCATCAGTGGTAGGCCAATGGTAATTGGTATTCAGTTGTATAAACATTTGCACATCTCATTTTCATGGAGAATATTTGACCCCGCCCTGTCAGACATGGTCTATTGACTTTGAAACATTTGCTAAGTTTATATGTATTTGTTTGTGATTAGATGAACTGCTAATGTTAAGTCAATGATATGGTATGGAATTTATTGGTATTTGCATTGTAATCTCCATGGAGATTATAAATCCCCACCCCTCATCATGGTTCATTGACTTTGAAAATTTTACTTAGTTTACAAGTTAATGTTTGTGTTTAGGTTTGTTTAAAAGAACGACTTATGATAAGTCAATGGTATTTGGTATGCAGTTGTATAAACATTGGCACATCTCATTTCCATGGAGATTGTTTGAATATTTGCCTCACTTTTGTAACATGATAAAGTATTGCTATTTTAATTTCAACATTTGCATAATCAAATTACAAAAAAGCAAGACATATATCTGTGATAACAGTTTATTCTACATTGTTTTGTAAATTGATGTACTAATATTAAAACAGTATTTTATGGGAAATTGCAACATAGTCAAACTCAGCTTTGATATTGATATTAATAACAATGGTTTTAAGAATTCACCAAATGATTTTGAAGGCAACAGGTCAAAAGTCAAGGTCACAACAGCAATTGTTTTGCTAAATTTTGGTTTCTATATATCTTCTTTTGAACTGTATATCCTTCCTTTATCAAATTTAGCTCGTAAATACCTTTTGGAATAAACAATGCTTGTGATTTTTGGTTCACTGTGTCAAAAGTAAAGGTCACAGAGCCCATTAATAGTCTGGAATTTTGGTGGATAATGCATCTATGGGTTTGAAACATACTTTTGATTTTGGGTTTAATATTTAAGGATAAAGTCACAATGCCCATAATAAGCCTGAAATTTTGGGAAAAGGTTTCTGTTAGCACCATTAATCTGTGGTGGATAATGCATTTTTAGATTTATAGAAACACCTTTTTTATTTTTTGGATCACTGGGTCAACATGGTCAAAGATCAAGGTCACAGCACCCATTTATAGAAAGACATTTGGTTAAAAAAATATTGTTTTTTGTTATATCATTAGAGAGATGTACCGATATCCATTCATTACCAAAAATAGATTTTTTAATGTCCCTTGCAAAAAAAATCTTTTCTTTAGATCAGAACCTGACAAAAAAAAACCTGTTATATTATATAAATCATGTTCCAACATCAACCCCACAAACAATGTTTGAAGGTTATACGGGAATCACCCTTTCTGTCTGTCAAATCTACTGTTTTGCACTGTGATTTTAAAACCCTGAACCATGCCGGACTTGTTATCAGGATTCAACAGGTTTTTAGAACAAGCCAGAATAACGTTGGTGGCTTTTATATGTTCAAAAGTTTAGTCATATAATATATGTTAAAATGAAACAAAACTCTTTATTTAAATCCAAGGTTACTGTGTGACTAAAAGAAATGTTTAAAGACTGAGGCTATACTAGTTATAGTAAGGTAGATTATGTAACACTATATTTTAGCATGAAGATAAAGAAGATGTTATGTACACCTTAATACAATTAATTCTATACAGATTATATTATGACAACTGCATTGAGTGTGATTTGATATTTCAAATCTCAAAACAGTTTAATTTTAAATTTTAAACGCAAGGCTTTGTGTGCTATTTAGATACATAAAAATAAATCATGGAGAATAACGTTGTCACATGATATCTGTTTCATTATTTTATATAACTATTAAACTGTTCTCTGATTTGACAGATAAAATAAGAAAAGTATTTGTGAAAGATTTATTGAAAGTATGAAATGAGATCCAGGCTGGTTTTTTTTTATACTGATGAACTTAAAGGAGTTAAATTTTATTCATGTAAATTTATGTATTACAAAACTGTCAATTGACTGAACATGGTGAATGATCAACTTTGATAACATGGGTACCAGGTAGTAACCTCTGACCTTCTTCAGCAAAACTAGCAGTCTTAGTCAAAAGATATCAGAGTGGCTACCAAGGCTTCATGAATAAATTAAAGTGAGATAAAAGTCTTTGAGACAGCACCCCCAACAAAACTAGTTAACAAAGTCATGTATAAATCATGTTACCATGTAACAATCAAAACAATTTGATGTAATCATTATGACATAGATATATAATGTTTACACATCTATGATGTAAGAGAAGCTTAAACACACAGAGTAAATGTCTTGTTTAATGTAAAAATATAAGAACCTAGTGCATCTTAAATACCAAATCAAAACAAGGCAGTACACTGAAGTAATAAACGTCAGATGTAGATATTGATTTTGGTTCAAGTTAGAACATATTATCATCTGCGACCTTGCACTTGGATTTTCAAGGTTACTTTAACAGCATGGACTATAATGCTCTACTCTAAATAAACTCTAATTAAGTCATGGTTACATCTTTGTCTTTATATAAAATATGACAAGTAGATTTAAATCTACACTACTGATCTATTATATTTGATAATGTGGGTGGAGGTCTGATTACATAACATAGACACATGTAAGATTTGTAGAATATATATGTCATGTGACGTCATAGCAACCATAAAAAAGTAACTTTAATTAGATATTCAAATTATAAATCCAAAGTATTTCTCTAATCAGAAAATGAAAGAACAAAATATTTTTGTGTCTATTCATAAGCCATATCTAAAAAAAAAAGTATATTAATGGGATATTCCATTTGTAAATCCTATTATCTTATCAGAAAATGGAAGAACAAAATGTATTATGTCTATTCATTAGTCTCTGATAGTTTGTAAAGAGAATGTGTTATAATTAAAGTTTGAAGAAGTTAAATTAATGCTAAATTGTAAATAAATATTTTAGTAGATTAATGCTTTAAATTATATAATAACAATAGAATTGTAAATTATATCAATACTTTATTCAGAAGGAGCTTTGACTTGTTGAAGATTATGTAACAAGTTTTTGATTGAACTAAAGATCGTAATATCTAATTGGTATTTTAAAAAAAATGAAAAAAATTATATAGATATTAATTTTATTTACCCTTTGGTACATATATGCAGGTACTACTGCAAATTCAATGATTTTTTTTAATGGCATAAAATCAAATAAATTTTGCAATAATATAAACTCACATTTTGATTTTTTGCTTTTGATACTTGATACAAAACATATATATGCATGATTTCACTGATAAATCTTGCTTTATTGCCAAATAGTTGCACCATTAAGTTCTGAACTTACAATTTCATTATACATATCTGTGTTACTATGATTGATATAACAAAATTATCAGAACTCTTAGATAAGATAAAATAATTGATGATTCACATGCTTAGGTTCCAAAAATGTAACAACTTTTAAAATATTTCTGATTAGGAATTCAAAGAAAATATAATTTTTTTTAGGAAGAAAAAAGATAAAGGTTCCAACCACCCTCTAAAAAAGAAAAAGAAAATAAAAGCTATCAGTTCTGAAGTACTATTATTTTGTTTGCTTAAACTAAAAATATATTTTTTTGTCCATGCAGTTTCTCAGATAATTTTGAATGCAAATAGTTAACTTCTGGGGAGATTAAACTTGATGTCCTCAACTTCACTAGCCATGGTTTTCGATCCATACCCCTCCTCTCCACATAACCCTTGGCTAGTGAAGATGTAATAGGCTCTAGCTGCTTAGTCTTATTGTGATAATGTGATTGGCAGAATTAGTTAAATTATAGTAATAATAATAAAGTTTGAATTTTATTATAGGGCTGATATTATATGGTCAGTAAAAGTAGGGTAAACATTTTAATTTTGTTTACGAGTTTGCTCTGTAATGTAAAATCATTAATTTAGGTACTTTCAGTAGTGGAGTACACATTTTTATTTAGGGGCTAGCTGAGGCCCACCTCAGGGTGCAGGATATCTCAATGCATTGGTGACTCATTGGTGGCCTTTGGCTGTTATCTGCTCTTTGGTCTGGTTGTTGTCTCTTTGACACATTCCCCTTTTCCATTCTCAATTTTATTGACCTTACATTGACTTCTAAGGGGAACTTAACATTTTTATTCAAGGGTCATCTGGTCATTGCGAATATTGAATTTGATAAAATAATCAATACCAAAACTAATTTAACCCTATGATATCTGTTTAGGATGTTTACACATCAAATAAAATGAAATATTGTTAAAACTAAAAAAAAAACTGATAATTGAACAGTTTCTTATCTGAGTCATAGTAAGATAACATTAAGACTTTGTTTTGGTCAAAGTTTAATTTCAATAATCTGATATTGTGTCTATGTTTTATTTAAACCATAGGTAAGGATTTATTCTTTTTGTTATATCTGACAGATTATGTAATAGTATAAACAATGTAATATTATTTTAGTAGGTAGGTACTTTTATACATGTATTTTGTACCGTAATGAACCATTCAGTATTAAACCAGCATGGTACATGTTCCTATATTTTGACCGATCAGGTTGACCTTTGTTTATGCATCAATCAGCTGATGTCATATGTGTTATAAAACAAGTTACAAGAGTACAATTATAGCAGTAAAGCATTATTATTTCATGGAAAGGTAGCACACACCAACCACAATTTTTTTAGATTTTGTCATGCAATAAAATTTTTGTGATATTGAGAAAAAACCTGTTTGATCACTTTAAAAAAATTTCAATATGCGAGTTTAGATTATTGCGATTATAACCAGGATTCTACTTCGTCAAAATTATCTCCCCATTACACCAGTTCATTTTCACAATCGTAGAAATGGAAGCCATTGTGGGGATGACGTGCTGCCAATTTTGCTCATTGAAACCGATAAATTTATCCAAATTGCATCATTATGATCCTTATATGTCAGTTGTATTTTAAAAGACAAATGTATCAACTAGCTAAATGAGCATCAGTTAATGATCTTGTCTGCATTGATTCAACTTGAAACTATTGTCTGATCGGTTGTCAGGTGGAATTTTCAAAAATTCATAAACATTAAAAAAAATTCTAATTAAATATTTCGTGGAAGGGCAGACTAGATTTTTTTAGTGGTTGAAGACTATAAACCCTAGTTATCACACACAATATAATTTTTTGAAGAGATGCATTTTCATCATCCAACTTGAAAGACTGTCGTCAAGTACTTTCAGTAAAAAAATAGCTATTCGAACACACTACTCTGTTTTTGTGATTCATTAGATAGGTATTTCACTTGACCCATACATTTCATCTTTTAGTACTGTGATTTTTTTATGTTATAAAGTCAACCTGTAGCTTTGATATATAAAAATGATAGAATCTGAAGCGAGACGATGTATGAAATATTCTTGGTTTGTGCGATTTCAAGACAAAATACTGAACTCAAACTAGCCCTAACATAAAAAGGTGCACTCGATTTTCTCTTTTCCATACAATTGTTACCCATTTTTGGAACTTTTTCTTGAGTCACATAATGAGAGTGCAGACACGAAAATACCTAAACTAATAGATTGATATGTTTTCTGTCCGTGGTAATTTAAAAAAAAAAAATCGGAGGATATGCATTTTC
This sequence comes from Mytilus edulis, assembly GCF_963676685.1. Classification (NCBI taxonomy): domain Eukaryota; kingdom Metazoa; phylum Mollusca; class Bivalvia; order Mytilida; family Mytilidae; genus Mytilus; species Mytilus edulis. The sequence goes on along the minus strand of NC_092353.1, from coordinate 44,242,089 downwards.
TACATCCAACTTGAAAGATACCCATGTCGTTGACTTGATATCTAATTGTTCTGCTTACCGGTAACTATATACTAGATAAATTGAAAACTTGTGCAAATGGTGTTTTTAAAATAAAACACTTCGTAATTGAGAAGAAAATTGTCATTTTATTTGTTTCTATTAACTTTTAAAAATGTTGTCACTATAGTAAACATTACAGTAAGAATTTATCGCCTTCTCAAACAAAGAGCTTCGACTCTTTTGTTCTATTTCAACTGGGTTTCCGCCTGAACCCTGCCACAGTTTTTTTGCAATAGTAAAAACATCACAATTATTTCTGAATTTATAGTAGTCATGGAGTCATAACTTTGTACATCCTCCATTTAGTCCCTGAGTTTGATAAAAAGTGCTAATGTTGAAGACTGTTTGTTACCTTGAGATGTTTTAAGCTATATTTGTCTTTGGGTTGCTGTCTCATTGACACCTAACAATTTCTGTTATTCATAGTAAAGTAAGAAATTAGTCTGAATTATCTACATTTCTATGATATTATGGGGGTTATAAAGATTAAAAAAAAACATTTCTGGTAACAGCATATGTCATTCAAATCATGCATTGTAACATGATTTTGTTTATATACATTTAATCTTTTTTATGAAATGAAGTGAACTGGAGTAAACACAATTGAATTTACTTTGAAAAATACAAATTACTGTTTATATGGATTTGTCAGCAACATTTTACAAATGTTTATTCTTTTTTTTTATAATAATGAAAGAATAAATAAAGGATAAGTTGTATATTTAATTATTATAATATTTATAAACTTGAGGTTTAAGCAAGTACTTGCATGAAAAATTTATCTGCAAGCTTGTAAAAGGAGGGTCATAAATCCATATAGATAAATTATTACTATTATTCTGTGCAAAAGAGAAGTTGGTGAATATCTGGATTAGGACAGTTACGGGTTATTGTGGACTGATCTATCAATCTTGCCATCATATAATTTGTTTTAACACTATGAAATATTTACATAAACCAACCATAAAAAAGTTTTAGTGGGTCACAAAGTTCACTGAACTTCAGTTTTTCTTTTAACAGGCTATTATTTGAACTTGGAATTATTTTCAATTATGGAATATGCATAATTTCTTTTGTTTAAAATTTTTAACAAATTCCATGTTTATTTGGTATCATTATCTTTTGAGCGGTTAATAACACTTTCTATACAATGTATTTTGGTTAGATAGTGTTGTGCGCGGCACAGTACATTCTATTGAAAAATATACTATTTTCTTTGTAATAGAAAGTGTTGTGCGCTGCACAGAACATTTCAGTACAGAATAAACATGGAATTTATTAAAAATTTCAATAACAAGAAATCAAGCAAATTCCATAATTAAAAATAATTCCAAGTTCAAATAATAGCCTGTTAATTTTGCAGTACATGTATCAATTTCCTGTAAAAATATTCAAAAAAAGAATTGTTCAACATGTTCAATGTGTATTGCAATTTTTCTGTACAATGTCATGTATTATTCCCCCAAAGGCATCTATGTATTTATAACAGTAACAGAGATATTATACACACATATAACAGACTATTAACTTTTGTCTTGACCTAATGTCACAGAATAACAAACCATTAGATATTTCCATGTGCACTGTCCAATTTGAATGGCTAAAGATCATCACTGGTAACAAATTATAATTTGACTCTTTTTAGATTCTTATGAATTATTTTGATTTTTTTCTAGATTCTAAGTCAATATCAGGTACCAGTAAAACAGAGCAGGATTGATTCTGATCAGGATAGTAACAAGGAAAACGCACATAGGTATTTATGTCAATTATATCTGCTAGCCTAAAATCTACTGCAACTACATTGTATTGAATAGTCAAAAAATACATGGACTATTTAACTTAGATGGAATTTTTTTGTTGGTGGTTTTTGTTTTAAAAAACTGTATTTAATAAGAGCCATGGTTTTACACTTAAATTCTTCATTTTAAAGGACTTAATTTAAAAAGATGTATGATTTGGTCCATAAAATTGCAAAAAAAGTTGAAATGCTTTGTCATTTCAAAATTTTGTAAATTTGATTGATAAATGAGTAGGATAATGTGGTCTGGTTATAAGTTCAGACATATGTCACTGTGTTGTCATAAACATGTCAAAATTGACAAATTTTACCTAAAACGGTGATTTTTCATATTGTTTTTTGTTAAATGAAATGTGTGAAGAACTGTAGCCAAATTACACATTTTACTGAAATTTTTTATTCCTCCTTATTTCAATTTTATAAGACATTATGCATTTTGTGTAATAAATTACATTTTTGTTACGGCTGTAGATTAATGGCATTTTGTCAAGGCTGTAGATTAATGGCATTTTGTCAAGGCTGTAGATTAATGGCATTTTGGTTTTTGCAAGAACGTTGGCTGCCTTAAACAAATGTGAAACTAAACAACAAAATACCCAAATATATAAATGTTTTTATGTATAAAACTGTTGCTGACTTTTAAAATCAGAAAGGGTGAGCGAATTGACCTTACATTCTCTAGTACTATATCCCTTTTGATTTGTTGCTACCTCAGGTAGTCGGACATTGAAAAAAAAACATAATATATTTGTGATTGTTAACGCAACTTTCAGCACTTTTGGCTTTATTGTTGAGGAAGCAGGAGTTCCCACAAAGAACCACTGAATTTTAGCACAAAAACTGGCTTTCCTAGTCATCAATTAAGATTGGAGTCTAAAACACCTGCCAATGAAATCACAACCTCAGTGTTGACTGGCTAGTCATAACTGACAAAAACAAAATACCATATTCACATACAGAATCACATGATACTTGAAGTTTATGTTAGTGAAATTTATGTATGCCGGAGAAATTATCATGTTGCTTTGGGGCATGGTTTATTGTCCAATCATTCAATAATAATTGAACTTGAACAACATTTGGTTTTTATGCCCCATTTATGGGTATAATGTTTTCTGGTCTGTGTGTTCGTTCGTTCGTCCGTCTGTCCTGCTTCAGGTTAAAGTTTTTGGTTGAGTTTTTTTTTTTGATGAAGTTGAAGTCCAATAAACTTGAAACTTAGTACACATGTTCCCTATGATATGATCTTTCTAAGTTTAATGCCAAATTAGATATTTTATCCCATTTTCACGGTCTACTGAACATTGAAAATGATAGTGCGGATAGGGCATCCGTGTACTGGGGACACATTCTTGTTTATTAGACTTTTAAGCATGTTTTTGGCAATAACTTTTGCAGTTCTCTTTAAAATTTTAATGTCAAAGCAACAACATAATTAAGATGAGAACAAATTTGCCCATAAATTGAGCAGAAAATTCATATGCAAAAATATTATAACTTATTGTGTACTATATATGCACCAATGATGGAAACCAATTTTACTAAGAAAAATTAGGAAGAATATTCATACAACAGTATTTATGATTTTAACTACATGTATAAAAGAATGTTAACTTTTTTATTTTCAGTGTTGTTGAGCCTTATTATGTGACACCATATTCATGGGCTAGCGGAGGAGAAAGGAAAGATACAGAGACGTCGTCTGACCATTTCTCATCATCATCGAGTCTTAGCAGTCAGAGTGACGTCTTTCCTGTGTATGCCCAAATTGTGAAACAAAATAAGATACCAGTTGTAAAGAAGTCAGAGATATCTATTCCTAGTCAAAACTCCCCACCTCCAATACCTCCGCCCCCAAAACTATGTGGAGATTATTTTGAAACGGAGAACTTTAGTTCAGATGATGTCCACTATAAATCTGTGGACATGGACTCAACTGACTTACCACCCCCACCACCTCCAATGGATCAGTCCAGTGATGATTCACAGTTAAATGCAACCTTGCCTCCTCCACCTCCAGTGTATCAGTCCGGAGAAGATTCTTTTATAAATGAGACTTTACCATCACCACCAGGATATGCTGAAATTGGATGCCTTGATGACGATCCTGATTTACCAGATGATGGAGAATGGAAGCCCCCGTCTGCAGCAAAAGTTTACAGCCCGAGAAAGTTTAAACTTACAAAGTCTACGTCAAAAGAGAGGATATACTCAGAAATTCCTCCCCCTGTGGCCCCTAAACCAAAACGGAAAATGTTTTTTGATTCATTGTATAAATCAGAGGAAGATATGTATGTTGCAATGAACAGTAATCCTGTACAAATTGAGAGAGATAATAATGAGCCACCTGTACTATACTCAGATTATGCAGTACCAGCTGATGTCATAGCAAGTGACTTCAACAGAGAACCAGATAGCAATGATATAAATAGACAAGCCAATGAAAAAGGGGAAGACAGTGAGGGTACATGTGAAATACAGAAAAAATATAGTGTCTCTGTGGATAGCGAGGATAATTTTGGAGTAAAATCAAGTCTTCCACAGAATGATCAGGTTGAACAAAGTGAGAAAACTGAACCATTTATATTCAGAACATCAGGTAAAGGGTGTTCAGATGTGCTCGGCGGGTGTACAGATACAAGTGCAATAAATGACACTGTTGATAGCTCTGATCTTGAGAGAAATAAACATTGTAACATAAATCAGTTTAAAGATGAAACTCATAACAATGTTCTAGAGGCGTTTACAAATGAGAATCATTCTGGAAAATATGCCACAGATAAAATTGATGTTAAAATCAGCACAAAAGTTAATCCTAGTCAAAATGTACTTGAAACTGACATTGACACAGTTAATCCACCAGAAGAAAAAAAGAAGTCACTGACTCGATCAAAGTCATCAGAGACAATAATTTGGTAAAATATTGAGATTATACTGTCAAACTTAGAAACATTTGTAGCTAATTTTTCCGTTATATACATGTATTTCATAAAAGTACAGTTGATACTTTTTCATATTTTTGCCATACAAAATCATCTTAGCTTACACAAAAACATCTTACATGTCTTAGGAATATATGCTATTGTTTTCATGTAGAATGGGCCTGATGGGGGGCCTCATCACGATTCACAGGTTGATTTTTTTGTCAATCATGATTCACAGAAAATAAATTTCCATGATCACGGATCACGAAAATATATAAAAAAAAAAAATCTGTAGAAAAACGGATCACGATAGCAAAAATGTGCCGATCACGAAGAACAAAAATAACCCATCAGGTCCCTCATGTAGTTAATGATAAAATTTGTACCTTTAGTTTCCATAACATGGCTCATATATCACTTTTCATGATAATGCAGTAGGATTCTTATGATTAGTTTTGCCTGCCTGTTACCAAAACCACAGAATGCAGTACAAAGGGAATACAGTATGGAGGTATACAGTATAATTTTTTATAAAACTTTATATTTCTGAAGGTATAAGACCTGGAGGCTTCAGACATACTATACAGAAGGCTTATGGTACTGAGTATCTGTCATATTTTCTTTCCTCTTCGATAGGCAAGGATTAATATATTACAATCTAGTCCCCTCCCAACCACAGGATCATAATCCTAGGCAAGTGAATATGATGTTCTTTGTCCTTGTCCTCATTTTATAGGACTGAGACTACAACTACTTTAAAAAAGTGAGTTTTTTTGTCATGTGAATTTTTCACTCATTATAATACCTACTTAGTAATAGGACAACAATTATTAATATATGGGTTTCTTGCAAAGTTACCAACACAATAAATCAAAAGACATATTTCTCTCTGTATGTATACGATACACCTTATTATTGTATAGCAATATAATATTTCCCACAGAAAGTAACCAAAAGTTAGCGTGCAATAAATTCTAATATTGCACTAGTGCAATAAATCTTCAAAATTCATGACGTCATCAACGATCAAATCTTAGTTTAAACCAGTTTTTACTTTTAAATATTATATTGCTATACAATAAAAGGGTTATTGCATGAATATTGGGGAATATTCATGCAATAACCCTATAATGTTGTTAGTCCAAGTTGGTGTATCTAATTTACACGAAGATATTATTGTCAATGCAGAAAGATAGTTTCCAATAATTATTGGGGAGGGGTCTTTCATCACTTTGACCATATGTTTTAGAAAAGCATGATAAATACATGGTATCCAATTTAATTCAAAGACATTTTGTTGTATTGATTTACCAATAAAGATATGTGGGCATATGTCAATAAGAAATCATCAAACTCCCACCAAAAACTTGTAAAACCACCTTAAGATCAACCGTAAACAAAAATACCACCTTAAGATCAACAGTAAACAAAAAATGCCTATACCATATGCCAAGTCATCATACAAACAATAATTGTTAATCAAGCATGGTTTACTGGACCTGTAGATCAATTATTCTAATAGTAAACACATATATTCAGTACCATATGGTCAATTGATAGATTTTATGCTGTATATACAATTTTAAATGTCAATTCACTATTGTGTGAAATTTCTACTAAATTCAAACTTTGATATAAATATGTTGACAGATTTTTTTTATAATATAAATGATTGTCAAAGAGAAGTTTGATGTCAAAGTTAAAACACAGAAGTACATGTATATACAGTACTATATATGTCTATGAATCATATGTATTACTTCAATTGAAGTCTTAGGTGTCTTGATTTAATTTTTGTTGCAATAGGGAGCTGTCGTTGACATTTACAGTACTAGTGATTTTAATTTCCTTACACATATATCTAAAAGTATGAATTCACAAAACTGTCAATGCTATCACAAAGAAAAATTTATAGAACATTGAAATTACTACAATCTGGTAACCTGAAACTGTACATGTGTTCATGCTTGTTGCACAGCAATTCGGCATGGACCTGCAAAAAGAGTCAAAATGTCATCACTTGGCGTCTGTTAACTTTACAAAGACATCTTCTCTGACAATACTGGACATAAAAAAAACTTGGCAACATTGGTCATTTATCAAGCCAAATATTAGCAATAATGTTTATGCCAATCATGGTATCTAGTTTAAAACATGTATTGGATGACCATGTGGCCAACAAGGCTAAAAATAGAACATTGGTGGGGAAATACAATTTTATATATTATCTTAAAAACTTTCATATGTTGCACTTTTCTGTTTCAATATCCACACCTCTTTTGGGAAGATATATAATATTCATAGATATACTAATTTGTTAATGTACTGGTTCCCAGATATGATCTCTGTGTTTCATCTCAGCGACATAACTTGGGAATGTTACCAGTATAGAAAATCATGGTAGCACCTGAAATTTAATTCTTAAGAGGTCCAAAAGATGAGGTAAGGGGTAGTTTATGATTTTAGTATAAGTTTAAACTCTTAGAAGTTCATGGTATATAAATGTTTGAAATATACTGCACAGCCTTATATGTTGACCTTTAAATAAAATAGTTCTTATCAAATTTCCGTTCTGGGATACAATTTTTCACAAAAACTTGATCAAGAAAACAAAATCTACTAATATGTCAATAATAATTAAAATCGTCAGTTGACACCTTTAATATTCATGAAATATTTGTCACTGGATGATGATCAACCATCAATTAATCAATCAACACCTTTTTGTTGGTTGGTTGCTTAACGTCTAATGGCAAATATTTCATAAATGTTCAGGGCTATGAAACAAATATGTTACAGCAAAAAATGACAACCACTGAATAACAGGCTCCTGACATGGGACAGGCACATACATACAGGATGTGGTAGTATTAAACATGTTAGCAGGATTCCAACCCTCCCCTAACATAAACACTGTCTGCGGGAAGATATTATATAGCAGTTTGATTTTAAAATTCATTCATTAAAGAGGAATATACTCAAGATTTATTTAAACGATGATAAATTATGCATGCACAGATTTTTAAGTTGTTTGCATAAGTAAGAAATGAATGTCTAGTATTTTTTTTATGTTTAATCAAGTATGCATTTTATTATGAATAATAAATTCCCAAAGAACTTGACCCTGACCTCAGTGTCCTTGAGATAGACAGAGCAGTCACGAGTATGTAAACATTAAGAATGACAATTCATTTTAACCTATGAGACATACAGAAGTTGGTCACGACCTGTACGACAAACTGAATTATATTTCTACGTATTTACATGATTTATATTGTCCGAAGAAAATCGAAAAAGAGATTGAATATTAAACACGTTAGCCAATTTATTATTATGTTCCTTGTCAGGTGGATAAAAGATACATGTTTCAAAATTGAATGTTATGTGTTTTCATGAAAGAACTGGTACGTTGGATTTCACATGTAAATATTAAATAGCATTAGCTACGAATTCGTCAAAAAAAAAAATTATTATGATTTTTTTTTTTAATTTAATAAAATCGTAATAAATAAATAAAAATTTTGCTATCACTGAGCAGTCTATTTGGTTCAATTTTGTCAAATCAGACTAAAAACATCACTGGTGTATTATTAACTTGCAAGTCAATCATTGGCGGAGCCAGGGGTGTGGGTGGTGGGTCCGGGGGGTTGGAACCCCCCTTTTTTTTGGCCGATCAATGCATTTGAATGGGAGCATATAGTTGGACCCCCCCTTTTACTCTGGGTTGGGACCCCCCTTTTTCAAATGGCTTGATCCGCACCTGTCAATATGTTTACATACTCGTGAGTGCTCCGTCTGTATTATTGACTTGCAAGTCAATAATTCAAATTATCAGAATCCGTATTCATGCAGCCTTTTATCTAGCACATGTATTGTTAGTTTCTTTTTTTTTTTTTTTATGTTACATATGACAAAAGAAACCGAAAATTAAGTTTAAAATGTAAATCGATGAAGACGATTTTGATTGGATTACAACAATCGAGAAGCAAATGACACATCTATACCTGCAGTGTTCTCCTTAGCAACTTTTCATCAATATTCAGGAAAATGATTCGAATTGGCTAATTCGAATTATCTAATTTGCATTAGAAATACGCTTTTGTCAATACGAATTAAAAGTTAACGTCGTTTGGACAGTAAAGCGAATTTGACGCGCATTGTAATTCGAATTCGAATTGACGTTAGGACGTAAAACGTTTCGAATGCGAATTAAACTAATTCGAATTAGTTAATGCGAATCGAATTCGAATTACGTGTGAACTCATGCATGAGCTCATCATTTCGTGGGGATATAACAAGAAAATAATTATAAGAATAAAGTGTCACGAAAGCGTTAATCGTGCGCACATTTTAAGTTCCACACTTCATACAAAATGTGCTTTGGTCAACGGATTTATACCCAAATAAAATTACAAAAAGGGTAACATTCAATTCTAAATTGTTTACACTATATTCTGTTGATAAAAATTTATAAAAATGGTGGTCTATTGGATGTCTCAGGTTCTAATACCTCCCACACTATTGTCTTATAAATTATCTGAGATTTGTTTTAACCGTTTGACAGAAAGATTTAGGAATAAGCAAAAATAGATGAGTACTACAGATACCAACCTTGACTTCCCATGAGAGTTTTGCGCGGTCGGAAAGAGAATAGAATAAGGAATATACTATACTTTATTATTCATAATTCAAATTTAAAGAATAAAAAATTACATTTCCAAACGCTGCTATGAACAAATAACTGTTCATATATTTTATAAAATTGAGAATGGAAATGGGGAATGTGTCAAAGATACAACAACCCTATACCATAGAACAGATAACAGCAGAAGGTCACAAATAGGTGTTCAGTGCAGCGAGAAACCCCCGCACCCAGAGGCGTCCTTCAGCGGGTCCCTAAACAAATATCTATACTAGTACATTGATAATGGACGCCATACTAAACTCCAAATTATACACAAGAAACTAAAATTGAAAATCATACAAGACTAACAAAGGCCAGAGGCTCCTGACTAGGGAAAGGCGCAACAATGCGGTGGGATTAAACATGTGTTATACCTATACGTATTTCCATATATTATATAAACCACATAACTTGAAGTTTTATTCAAGACATGGCTAGCTTATACATTTTCATATGTATGACGTTATGAACGAATGCGAACTGTGGCCCGGAAAAAATGTTTCGTGGAAATTATTGTTTTAGTTAAACAACACATTACTCTGTAAATGAAAACTGCGAATAATTATAGTTTTTCAAAAGGGGAAAATAAAGAACAGGAGTATATTTCATAATATACAATTGTAGTGGATTGATAAATCCGGAAAATATGTTTTCTTCAGGGTTTTCCCCCCTCGACAAGGACCATAAATTTTAAAACATTTAACCGTTCGGAGTTGTGTATACATGATAATACAATAAGAAGTTAACTATGTAAGGAAACATGATATTATAGAATGTAAAGCACCACCCACAGGGTCTACAAATCAAAAGATAGGAAATAGAATATACTTTAAACCTAAACATGACTTTTAACCAGGACCCATAAGTGACGAAACTACATGCACAAGTGATAAATATAGTGGAGAAAATGGTTGTATATTGTGAATGCCAAAATGCTAATCTTCTTTTCATGTGTGCTTGACGAGTAAACACCAGTTTTCGTTTGTATCTACTGGTTCTCCACAAAAAATATGAATAAATATGTATCGCCTTTTCTTTTCTTCTTTTATTTTTCTACCACTCGTCGGATATAACAGGAAAGAAAAAGGTAAGACAATAACGCGTCCTTTCTATGATGAGTTTATTTTCTGTTTTATTCAGTTATATGATTGATAAAAAAACTTTTAAACGGAAACAAAATTATAAAGTTGTTATATAGTAGTATTGAGTTAAAAAAAAAATGTCATGATTACTTGTAACCCCTCATTTTTATTTGTGTAAAAAAATATATGATGCAGGGGACAGTTTTGATTCAGTTTTTGACAGCTATGTATAAATATTAAAATACGCAATCAACATGTTTAATATTACCTAATGTGACATATGTGATGCTATTCCAAGGCTGTGACAACTTAAGCAGACATCACACATGGCGCGTCTAACTCTGAGCGTCTAAAATACTGAGGAAAAAATCTACCAACAGTTTTCACGAAAAAGTGATTAAAAAAGTCTGTCTACAGATAATTGCGATCAAACTTTGAGGAAGCTAGAAAATTGAGAATGGAAATGGGGAATATGTCAAAGAGACAACAACCCTACAAAGAACAGATAACAGACGAAGGCCACGAATGAGTCTTCAATGCAGCGAGAAAATCCTGCACACAGAGGTGGACCTCAATAAAAAAAAGTGTACTAGTTCAGTGAAAAAATGGACGTCATACTAAACTCCAAAACAAATAATTAAATTAAAATTTAAAGAAAAAACAAAGGCTAGAGACTCCTGACGTGGAAAAGGCACAACAATTAATTTCATGTATCCCATTAAACTAACTCAGATTTCTCTAAAATGGTGTGCTGTTACTTTTTAGCTCACCTGGCCCGCACTTTGCGTCCGGCGTCCGTCGTTGTCGTCCTGCGTCCGGCGTTAACTTTTACAAAAATCTTCTCTGAAACTACTGGGCCAAATTAATCCACACTTGGCCACAATCATCATTGGGGTATCTAGTTTAAAAAATGTGTCCGGTGACCCGGCCAACCAACCAAGATGGCCGCCATGGCTAAAAAATAAAACATAGGGGTAAAATGCAGTTTTTGGCTTATAACTCAAAAACAGAAGCATTTAGAGCAAATCTGACAAGGTAAAATTGTAAAAAGGTCAAGATCTATCTGCCCTGAAACTTTTATATGAATGGGACAACCCGTTGTTGGGTTGCTGCCCCTAAATTGGTAATTTAAAGGAAATTTTACTGTTTTTGGTTATTATCTTGAATATTATTATAGATAGAGATAAACTGTAAACAGCAATAATGTTCAGCAAAGTAAGATTTACAAATAAGTCAACATGACCGAAATGGTCAGTTGACCCCTTTAGGAGTTATTGCCCTTTATGGTAAATTTTTAACCATTTTTGGTAAATCTTAGTAATCTTTTACAAAAATCCTCTCCTCTGAAACTACTGGGCCAAATTAATCCAAACTTGGCCACAATCATCTTTGGGGTATCTAGTTTAAAAATTGTGTCCGATGACCCGGCCATCAAACCAAGATGGCCGCCTTGGCTAAAAATAGAACATAGGGGTAAAATGCAGTTTTTGGCTTATAACTCAAAAACTGAAGCATTTAGAGCAAATCTGACAAGGTAAAATTGCTTATCAGGTCTAGATCTATCTCCCCTTAAATTTTCAGATGAATGGGACAACCCGTTGTTGGGTTGCTGCCCCTAAATTGGTAATTTAAAGGAAATTTTACTGTTTTTGGTTATTATCTTGAATATTATTATAGATAGAGATAAACTGTAAACAATAATGTTCAGCAAAGTAAGATTTACAAAAAAGTCAAACCGACCGAAATGGTCAGTTGACCCCTTTAGGAGTTATTGCTCTTTATAGTCAATTTTTAACCATTTTTAGCTCACCTGGCCCGAAGGGCCAAGTGAGCTTTTCTCATCACTTGGCGTCCGTCGTCCGTCGTCGTCGTCGTCGTCGTCGTCGTCCGTCGTCGTCCGTCGTCGTTAACTTTTACAAAAATCTTCTCCTCTGAAACTACTGGGCCAAATTGAACCAAACTTGGCAACAATCATCATTTGGGTATCTAGTTTAAAAAATGTGTGGCGTGACCCGGCCAACCAACCAAGATGGCCGCCACAGCTAAAAATAGAACATAGGGGTAAAATGTAGATTTTGGCTCATATCTCTGAAACCAAAGCATTTAGAGCAAATCTGACAGGGGTTAAATTGTTTATCAGGTCAAGATCTATCTGCCCTGAAATTTTCAGATGAATCGGACAACCCGTTGCTGGGTTGCTGCCCCAGAATTGGTCATTTTAAGGAAATTTCACAGTTTTTGGTTATGATCTTGAATATTATTATAGATAGAGATAAACTGTATATAGCAATAATGTTCAGCAAAGTAAGATCTACAAAAAAGTCAACATGACCAAAATGGTCAGTTGATCCCTTAAGGAGTTATTGCCCTTTATAGTCATTTTTTGTCATTTTTTCGTAAAGTTTTGTTATTTTGTACAAAAATCTTCTCCTCTGAAACTACTGAGACGAATTTAATCAAACTTGTCCACAATCATCATTAGGGTATCATGTTTAAAAAATGTGTTCGATGACCTTGTCTGCTAACCAAGATGGCAGACATGACTAATGATAGTACATAGGGTAAAATGCAGTTTTTGGCTAAAATCTGAGAAACTAAAGCATTTAAAGCAAATCTGACAGGATAAATTTGTTTGATAGGTCAAAGTCTATCTGCCCTGAAATTTTCAGACCAATCGGGCAACCTGTTGTTTGGTTGCCGCCCCGGAATTGGTAATTTTCAGAGAATTTTAGAGTTTTGGTTTTTATCTTGAATTTTGTTATAGATAGAGATAAAATGTAAACAGCAATAATGTTTAGCAAAGTACAAGCTACAAATAAGTTGATATAGCCAAAATTTTCAATTGACCCTCTAAGGGAGTTACTGCCCTTCATAGTCAATTTTAACAATTGATTTGTATTTTTTGTAAACTTTTACCAAATGCTTCTTCTCTGAAACTGCAGTAGTCCCGAAAAAGGTCCTGCCCCCTCACTAATGAACATAAACTTAAAACAAACATTTATTCCTAATGATAGCGTTCCTTTGTTTCATAATTTTGGTTTCTTTTCAACAGATTCCAAAGTTTGAATGTCAAGTTTGAATTCCAATAATAATTAATATAGACTTCATCCCCTTTTACAGGTAATGTGTGCCTCATATTATTGTTTAAAACTTTGAATTAATCAACACCAGATCTTAGAATTGATTTATAGTGTTTAAAATATAAATTAACTATTAAAAGATGTTTTTTTCATTAAAAAAATATAGTTCTTCATTTAATATATATATATATTAGAAGTTTAGGATTTTTTTTTTTAATTTGATCGTGTCCCTTGTTTTCATTTCCTAGAATAAACCTACTTTAAAGTATTGGTTTTGAATTAATATTTAAGAAATTTATAAAACTAAAAGTAAAAATATTACTTGATACAAGAATAAAGACCTTGTTTTCAGTGTCATGAGTTTCAGTCATCATATTTGTTGGACTTTGTTGTTTAAAAGTTTTTTGTGGTAATAAGATATAGCAAACAGGAAGTCGTCAGAATACTTCCTTTTTTGGTGGGAATCTTGAAGGTACAGTATTAAATGGAAAAGTTTGCTCAAGTTTAAGACTATAATTGGGACACACAAACTGCTTTGTATTTTCAGATATAATATATATGAATAGGATCAATATAGTTATAGGAAAAATCTGATTAGCCTGCTAGCATTCTAAATTTAGAATGTAAATAAGCCCAAATTAAAAATGACCATGAAAGGGAGGAAAACATTATACATTATTTTGCTGTTAATATTTATTTAACTGTGTTATCATACACCTAATTTATCTAATTTGCAAACACTTTTACTCTCAATGTTTTGCATGCATGTTCTCAACAATGATCAATGATGATGTCAAGAAAACATTCTTGTTAAAGAGAAGGATGAAGCTAAAAACAAGTTTTCAATTGAAATATTAAATTCATTAAAAATATTTAAACCATATGTGTTTTGATTGATGGAATGAGTACTGATATACTTTATTTGTAGTTCTATAGAATAAAAATTGAAACATTTGTTATTGATTAAATCAGGAACATTTTTATTGACAGGACTCGAAACTACCTTATTATAGCAGATTCTATGTCCTTTCACAGTTAATAAATCATGACAAGAAACTGAAACTGGCGTGTAAAATATGTTCTCTCTATTATCTGAATTATTTTTAAAAGTATCAATAAAATGTCATGCAACTTATGTAATAAATGATGCAAGTGTATCTCACTTGAGGGGGGATAGGGGGGGGTCCTGATCTCAAAATCCAGGGTTTAAAAACACGAAACCAGGGCTTATAAATATGGAATCCTGAGGTCCTGAAATAAAAAAAAAATTGCTTAAAAACACTTGATCCCGGAGTCCCGATAAAGGTCCTACCCCCCCCTTTAACTAGTGGTTTGTCATAATAGCATTCATGTTATCAGAATGCAAATGGGGAAATAAAAAAATTGTGCCTATGTCATTGCCAATTTCTCAAACCATTAAAAGTGGGTCTCACTATATATGGATTAAGCATGACACAAGATTGACATTTTTTTGTAAGCGTCAGATTTTGAGCTGAATTTTGGTATGTGAGGCTACCACAGAGCTCCAGATAAGAATTCACAAATTGGGTTTTTTACCCCCCATTTTCTTATATAATTGGGTGATAAAGTTTTTTAATTGCATTATCAATTCCAATTCACCCCTCATGTTAATATCAAATTGGGTTTTTCACCACCAAGCTCCTTAATGTATTGGGTTTTTTCATCAACACAATATTGAATATTTAGGCAATATCAACCCCAGATTTTTGTCCATCTTAAATATGTTTCTTTCTTTGTTTAGCTGTTTTATTTGGTTTAGGGTTAGGGTTAGGGTTAGGGTTAACTTTTTTATTTGGTTTATTGACTGAGAAGCAATTGTAGGTTTTATTTGTGTTCCAATTCAAACCTTCTGCTAGTTTTGTATTTTCTCATATAAACTGTAAAAAAAAACGGATATGTGTATTCACAGGCACTCGTCTTATACCTTTATATAATAAATTCTGAGACCAGTGCCTGTGTGTGTATTCATTAATTAACCGTAAAATGAAGAAAAAAAAAGTATATAAACTTTAATTATACATACTTGAATGTTTTTATTTTATTCCTATTTTCATAAATCTGGGTTTGGTTGTCTTTTATTAGAACTTTTGGTTTCTGATGCTTTATCATGTCATAATTGATTTGGCCTTTCATCTTTCCAACTGATTTCGTTTTCGAGGAAACCCTGCTTTTATTAGCAATGTTCTCGTTAAGGTACGCACACGCCCGTGTGTTCGATGGACGCTTCCTAAAAACACTGGCTGAGTCTTGTTATCATCATAACTTTCCCTAAGCTTTTCAAAAGAAGCTGAAAACATGCTTCCATTCAATATTTTTACCGGACATTCACTTTTGTTTTAATTCAATGTATGTTATGATAAATCCCGAGCAATGCGAAATAAATATGACTTCATGACACACGCTAATTGGATAAACGCCGAGAAGATCAAATGTTTTCAAAAACACGTGTATCTATTGAGCAACAGAAAACTCTAACAGGGACCCATTTCAGCTACTTGATGCAGGGATCTTTTTTTTGGAATGAAAGGAAATTTCCAATTATAAATATTATAAAAATAGTTTACGCGACAACTGTAAACAGATAAGGGTAAATAACGCAAATGGTAACCAATAAAAGGGTTGAGAACTCATGGTTTTGGAATATAATTGGGTTTTTCTTTGAATTAATTGGGTTTTTGAACCCTGCATTGGGCAATTGCATTGGGTTTTTTATTATTTGTATTGCGTGATCACGCAAATACGCAGCTTATCTGGAGCTCTGTACCATCATGTTTGTGTCCACATGTGTTTATATTGAAATTGCAGATTTTTCAACTTTTTGGGACGAGGCCATTCGTGTTGCTTTGACACATCTGCTATCAGTTAATACAAGTTTTGGTGACTATTTTTAGGCTCTGCCCCTTGGTCATGGTCCAGTGACTTTGAATGACGTAGCAATTTATATAAAGTTAGTTTGATAAGAGCTACATGTGATAGATAAAATTCAATGATAAATTTGTATGAGGTTGCAAATCTATCATTACACAATGCTATTATGACAAGAATTTGAATTAGTAAAATTTGAAGAGTAACTTAATTAGATTAAACAAATTTACAAGAACAAAACTGTCTTGAACACAAATTTGTATTGCTTATTTAAGATGTCAACTTCATACTTATGTATACATACATATGAAAGAAGAATTTTTAATTTTACTCTTTATTAGTGTAAGTGCATAAGTGTTATCTCATTTAATTGAAACTTCGTTTACTTAATTTAAAAAGATAGTTATGATAAATTACATGTAGATGGAATTTTCAACAATACTGCTATATTAAGTATATAGGAATGCACTAGTAGTATCAATTTCTCAAACCTTTTTATAAGACCCCAAAAATTTTAAGTTTTTGGTCGTATATTGCTATCATGTTGGCATCGTCATTGTCGTGGTCATCCGAATACTTTTAGTGTTCGCACTCTAACTGTAGTAAAAGTGAATAGAAATATATGAAATTTAAACTGAAGGTTTATGACCACACAAGGAAGGTTGGGATTGATTTTGGGAGTTTTGTTCCCAATATTTAGGAATAAGGGGCCAAAAAGGGCCCAAATAAGCATTTTCTTGGTTTTCGCACTATAACTTTAGTTTAAGTATAAATTTTGACACAAGGTTTATGACCACAAAAGGCAGGTAGGGATTGATTTTGGGAGTTTTTGTTCTAACTGTTTAGGAAAAAGGGGCCAAAAAAGGGACCAGATAAGCATTATTCTTGGTTTTTGCACAATAACTTTTGTATCAGTGTATAGAAATCAATGAAATTTAAAACAAGGTTTATGAACACAAAAGGAAGGTTGGGATTGATTTTGGGAGTTGAGATCCCAACAGTTTAGTAATGAGGGACCAAAAGGGGCCCAAATAAGCATTTTTCTTGGTTTTCGCACCATAACTTTAGTATGATAAATAGAAATCTATGAAATTTAAACACAAGGTTTATGACCATAAGAGGACGGTTGGGATTGATTTTTGGAGTTTTGGTTTAAACAGTTTGGGAATAAGGGGCCCAAAGGGTCCAAAACTAAACTTTGTTTGATTCATTAAAAATTGAATAATTGGGATTCTTTAATATGCAGAATCTTACTGTGTATGTAGATTCTTAAATTTTGGTCCCGTTTTCAAATTGTTCTACATTAAGGTCCAAAGGGTCCAAAATTAAACTTTGTTTGATTTTAACAAAAATTGAATCCTTGGGGTTCTTTGATATGCTGTATCTAAAAATGTACTTAGATTTTTGATTATTGGCCCAGTTTTCAAGTTGGTCCAGATCGGGGTCCAAAATTTAACTTTGTTTGATTTCATCTTTGATATGCCAAATCTAGCTGTGTTAGTAGATTCTTAATTTTTGGTCCCGTTTTTAAATTGGTCTTCATTAAGGTCCAAAGGGTCCAAAATTAAACTAAGTTTGATTTTAACAAAATTAAATTCTTGGGCTTCTTTGATATGCTGAATCTAAACATGTACTTAGATTTTTGATTATGAGCAAAGTTTTCAAGTCCAAATCAGGATTCAAAATTATTATATTAAGTATTGTGCAATAGCAAGAAATTTTCAATTGCACAGTATTCAGCAATAGCAAGAAATCTTCAATTGTACATGCAGTATTGTGCAATAGCAAGATATTTTCAATTGCACCGTATTGTTCAATAGCAAGAAATCTTCAATTGACAGTATTGGGCAATAGCAAGAAATATCTAATTGCACAATATTGTGAAATATCAATCAATTTTCAATTGGAGTTATCTTTCTTTGTCCAGAATAGATATTTGTGCAATAGCAAGATATTTTCAATATTCTTTGAAAATTTGATTTATCTTTCTTTGTCCAGAATAGAAGTTGAATCACCTTAAATCATTGTTTTATACAATATACAATGTATTTTCACTTTTACTACCAACTGATAAATTAAAACAATCTTTACCATTCAGTGATAACAAGCACTTTTTTTACATTTTAATATTTTATGATGTATTTAAATAAGCAGTTATTGTTGCAAACTCCATTAGAAATTTGAATTGAGATCAGTTTTGGAATAAGGGAAAGGGGGATGTGAAAACAAAATTGGGGGGGGGGGGGGGGTCAATTTTTCTCATTTCAGATTTCATAAATAAAAAGAAAATTTCTTCAAACATTTTTTTGAGAGGATTAATATTCAATAGCATAGTGAATTGCTCAAATGCAAAAAAAAAATTTTAAGTGCATTAGACCACATTCATTCTGTATCAGACACCCATGCTGTGTGAACTATTTAATCACAATACAAATTTAGAGCTGAATCCAGCTTGAATGTTGTGTCCATACTTTCCCCAACCGTTCAGGGTTCAACCTCTGCAGTTGTATAAAACTGCGCCCTGCAGAGCATCTGGTTTGTTATATGCTAATAAAAACACACCACATCAATATTGATCATGATTTAAAAAAAGGGCATAACTTAACTTTCCCTTATTTAACCAAAGGCAACATGTTTATCAATTAACTATAATTGCACTTTGATATATTATTTTATCCCACTCCACTGTAAATGAAGCATATCAGTATTCTAGATATATATATAGGTATATCTATAAAAAAAAAACAAGTGACTACTTTACGACAGAAAACACATATGATAATCATGATATATATAAAGGTACTTATGTCTACGGTACCCCAATCATATTAGCTCTCATTATGTAATTATTAATGTAGTCTTTCTTTTTTCACATTATGCAATTTATAACATTTTGTCCTCATTATTGTACATTATTTGCATATGTATTTATAGATTTTTAAAGATGCCAAGAAGAAAAAATTGGAGGGCAGCTGAGGCTAAACGTGGTGTGAAAAACCCAAAGAAACAGAGACTGACGGACTTGACTGGGGATACTGGCCCCATTAACAGTACTAGAATTGACCTTGACATGGGTGATACTGACACCCTCAACAAAAGTATCTCAAATAAAATGGGGGATACTGACCTCCACTCAATAATAAACAACAGTAACGCAAATAACATGGGGGATACTGACCTCCACACAAATATAAACAACAGTAACTTGAATCTACTTGAACAATCTGAATTGAATGAACTTGAAATATCTGAACTGAATATATCTGAATTGAATAAACTTGAAAAATCTGAATTGAATAAACATGAACAATCTGAATTGAATCAAAACAGTAACAATAACTGTGCAAATCAAAACAGTAACAATAACTGTGCAAATCAAAACAGTAACAATAACTGTGCAAATCAAAACAGTAACAATAACTGTGCAAATCAAAACAGTAACAACAACTGTGCAAATCAAAACAGTGACAATAACTGTGTTAAAGAAACTTGTCACATACAAACAGATATTCTGTCAAAGAAATCAAACAATAGTTATGCCAAAAAAGATTCTCATTGTTTTATCCAAACTAATCTGTTGCAAGACCAAAATGACCAATTAAAAACTAATTCAGAACAAGGAGTATCAAAATATTACAATTCTTTTAATGCAAACTTTATTAAATTTGGAACTTTTGACCAGTATGCCACAAAATTTGCTGATCAAAGCAGGGGAAACCAATGTACTTGTAATTGCTTAGTTTTCTTATCACTCTCTACTTTAAATTTTGATTCAAACACACTGAACCTGGATTACATTTTGAATAAAGGTGATGAAATTTACAAGAAGCATGTTCAAGAATTAACAACACAGGGATTATTTAAAAATATGCTCTTAAATTTTGATGAAATTCCTGTCAAAATAGAAATTCCTGAAGGGATTTTTATAATTAAACCACAAAATATTCTGTTTGGAATAGCTTTACAGTACCAAGAGTTGACTGGATTTCTCTCATTACAAGAAGCAATTCAAAATTGTATTAAGCAGTCAAACAAATTTCTTATAATGATTGGAGCCATATGTTCAGCAGTTTATTATTATAATCATACATACTATTTTTTTGACACTCATTCTCATTCAGAATGTGCACTGAATAATACATTAGATTCCTCTGGCAAAAGTATTTTGATTGGATTTGCTGACTTACATGACCTCCTCAGTTACTTGTATGCTTTTTACACAAGTTTACAAATTGATTTAGACTCTCAATATGAAATTTTACCTGTGTGTATCAGTAGTAAAGATACCGACAAAGATGTGACCAAGCAGATTAAGAATTACTTTGAGGATCAGAAACTAAGGAACACAAAACAAAAAAAAGTTTCCTACCAGTATATGAAAGTACCCAAGTTTGTATATATGAAATACTACATGCAAAAAAGAAGAAAAAACAAACAATTCAAGGAAAAAGAATTAAATGCAAAAAGATATTCAAGAAAAGATAAGAATTATAGAAAAACAGAAGCACATAGAAAGAAGTCTCAGAGAGATGATTCTGATATAAGACAGATAGAGAGACAAAGAGAACTTGCTTCTAAAAGAGAGGCTAGAAAGAATGAAGATTTCAAGAAAACAGAAACTGCTGCTAAACAAGAAGTAAGAAAGGATACAAATTATAGAAGGGCTGAAGCAGAAAGTAAGAGGTCTCAAAGAGATAATCCTGATTTAAGACGAATGGAAAGACAAAGAGAATTTGTTGCTAAAAGACAGGCTAGAAAGAATGAAGATTTCAATAGAAAAGAACTTGCTGCTAAAAGAGAGGCTAGAAAGAATGAAGATTTCAATAGAAAAGAACTTGCTGCTAAAAGAGAGGCTAGAAAGAATGAAGATTTCAATAGAAGAGAACTTGCTGCTAAAAGAGAGGCTAGAAAGAATGATTTCAATAGAAGAGAACTTGCTGCTAAAAGGGAGGCTAGAAAGAATGAAGATTTCAATAGAAAAGAACTTGCTGCTAAAAGAGAGGCTAGAAAGAATGAAGATTTCAATAGAAGAGAACTTGCTGCTAAAAGAGAGGCTAGAAAGAATGATTTCAATAGAAGAGAACTTGCTGCTAAAAGGGAGGCTAGAAAGAATGAAAATTTCAAAAGAAATGAAACAGAAAAGAAAAAAATTGTGAGACAAGATGAAAACTACAGAAAACAGGAGTCAAAACGAGACTTCCACAGAAAACAAGAATATAGGTCACATCCAGAAAATTTAGAAAATGAGCGTTTGAAGAAACAAAGTTCAAGACAGAAAAACCTAGATATAGACAGATGTTATGAAAAGACAGTCAAAAGTACTAAAAGAAAAAACATTGATTTTACAGATCATGAAAAAGACCTCAAAAAGAAAAGAACTCACGGTATAACCCTTGATACCTGCATAAGAAATTTTAAAACAAAAATTAATCAAGGTCCTACATATATATGTACTTCATGTCATCAAACTTGGTTTTGTGATTCTGTAGTTAATGCTAAAACTATTAAAACGAATACTCCTGCTAATATGTCTCATTGTTTTACTAATTTTAAATCTGTACAGCACATAGAATGGATATGCCACACTTGTCTTAATGCAATTAAAAGACAAAAAATACCTCGTTTTGCAATAGCAAATAAGATGGGATTTCCTCAAAAACCAAAAGAATTAAATTTATATCCTTTAGAAGAGAGACTATTATCATTAAGAATTCCTTTTATGCAGATTCGACAGTTGCCTAGAGGTGGACAGTTATCAGTTAAAGGCAATGTTGTAAATGTGCCTGTTGAAGTTCAACCTACAATAAATTCTCTTCCACATACAATAGAGAAATCAGGTACAATATCAGTTAAATTGAAGAAAAAGCTGGAATTCAAAAAGTGTGATTTTAGTGAAAATGTGAGACCATTTGCTGTCATTTGTGCATTACATTATTTAATGAGAACAAGTGAGTTGTACAAGTCTTCTGGGATTGAAATAAATGATGATTGGATTACCGAAATAGCAAAAATAAATGAAGAAGAAACACAAAATTTAAACAATAGTACAGAACAAGAGGAAAACCAAGATGAAAATGATTCACACGATGACTCCGATCATTTCAGTGAAGTAGATGAAAGTGAAACACATGTTGGAAACACAGATACACTGTTAGATCACATTCCAGACGACAATCCACTATGTGATTCAGGTTTAACTTTTGCTCCTGGTGAAGGTCAACGACCAATTAGTCTCTACAGTGATCCTGATGCAGAGTACTTATCTTTTCCAACTATATTCTGTGGTCAAAGGAGACCAGATAACAAAGAAAGGTCTGTTTCTGTTCACTATACTGATATTGTTAAATGGGAACTAAGGTCCATGGATAGGAGAGTAGCACAGTCTGTACCAAATATATTTTTCAAGTTAAAAAAAATTCAGTTGAAAAACATAAGTGATAAGGTCAATCTTGCTCTCAGAAGGTGTCAATCAGAAGGAAAAAAATGGACAGCACAAGATGTACTGAATCCTAACACTGTAAATGATCTTGTAAGATTAGATGAAGGTTATTATATCTTTAGAAGTTTAAGAAATTCTCCAGTATACCTTGAAAAGAGGAAGAAAGATTTGTTTGCAATGATCAGACAACTGGGACTTCCAACATGGTTTGGTTCTCTTTCATCTGCAGACACTAATTGGAAAGATTTGTTAAGAATTCTTGGCAAATTAAATGATGGCAAAGAATATACTGACAATGAATTGGAAAAAATGGATTGGCATCAGAAATCTAAACTTGTTCAGAAAGACCCTGTGACATGCTCTAGATATTTTGATTATCGTGTCCAGCAGTTTATTAACTTGGTGTTGAAAAGTGATCATGATCCTATTGGAAAATTGACAGATTTTTTTTATAGAGTTGAATTTCAACAGAGAGGTTCACCACATATTCATATCTTGATTTGGATTGAAAATGCACCAGTATATGAAAGTGATTCAAATGAAGATGTTGTAGCATTTATTGATAAATATGTCTCCTGTTCACTTTCAGAAAATGACACTAGTTTAGTCAATTTACAAGTTCATAAACATTCTAAAACATGCAGAAAAAAAGGTCACCCAATTTGTCGTTTTGGTTTCCCCCTTCCACCTATGAAAGCAACAGTAATTTTAGAGCCTTTGAAAGAAAATGATGACATAGAAAAGTACAAAGCTATATATAAAGAAATACAAAACGAAATTAATACACTTCACAATTCTGAAGATATAGACCAGATGACATATGACATGTTTTTAGATGATGTGTTACACATGAATGATGAATATTACATTAAGGCCATAAGAAGCAACTTGAGTGGTCCAAAAGTTTTTCTCAAACGAAAACCATCTGAAGTCCGTGTTAATGGTTACATGAAAACTGTGTTGATAGCCTGGCAAGCAAATCATGATTTACAGTTTGTTTTAGATGCATTTGCATGTGCAGTGTATATTGTTTCATATATAAGCAAGTCACAAAAAGGTATGAGTGCATTACTAGACCAAGCAGCAAAAGAAGCACGACAGGGAAATTTAGACTTGAAGCATCAAGTAAGGCATATCGGGAATTACTTTTCAAATTCTGTTGAAACAAGTGCACAAGAAGCAACATACTTAACACTACAGATGCCTTTAACAAAAGCTACAAGACAAGTTGTCTTCATTAACACATCTCCACAACACAAAAGAACTTTCCTCCTCAAGCAATCATCAGCCCTAGAAAAACTAGGCCCAGACTCTACTGAAATAGAATCAGACAATGATATTAAAAGATACTCGCGTAGACCAAAACAACTGGAGAACTGGTGTCTAGCAGACTATGTATCTCAGCTTGAATTGCAGTATCCTAAAACTTCAGAGTCCTCAGATGATCATGAAACAGAACAGCAAGATCATGAATCTGAAAGTGAAAATGAAGAGGCAAATGCAGATGTTATAGAAGAAATCAATAACAAAATCGACATAACCCTGAAGAATGGTATTCGAATATATCAAAGAAAAACACCCAAGGTTATAAGATATGTTAAATACAATTACAAGACTGACTCTGAAAACTTCTACAGAGAACGCTTAATGTTATTTTATCCATGGAGAAATGAACTTTCAGATTTGCAATGTGGACATGAAACATTCGAAAAAATGTACTTGACTGTTGCAAGACTATTAGAAAAGAAAGCTAAGCAATATGAAGGAAAAGTAATAGATCTAGAGAAAGCTATAGAAGAGGCAGAAAATGATTGTAATGAAAATGATCAAATAGCACCTGCCACACAGCAAGTAGAAATGGAAGATGCTGAAATAGGCCCAACAGAATCTGAACAATATGTTCATTTCAATCCTGATAGACCAACAGAACATAGACTGTATGATATGTCACGTGAAGTTGGAATAGAAGCAAGAACAGTAGAATTGACAAATCATGCCAACAGAATAAGTGAGAGTGATTATTTTGCATTGATAAGATCCTTGAATAAGAAACAGTGGGAATTTTTCAAACATGTTGTCACATGGGTTAAAACAAAACATGAACCATTTTATACATTTTTGACAGGTGGAGCAGGATGTGGAAAATCTGTAGTTGTCAGAACAATATTTCAAGCTTTACACAGACACTTATGTTCAATTGAAGGTGAGGACCCTGACGATATAAGAATTCTTCTTTGTGCTCCTACTGGAAAGGCAGCTTACAATATAAATGGTCTGACCATTCACAATGCTTTCCAGATACAACCAAATAAAGGACTTGACCAGTCACTGTCATGTGATGTTCTCAATACACTCAGAATGAAATACAGAAATTTGTCTCTGATTTTGATTGATGAAATTTCAATGGTTGGAAACAAAATGTTCTCTTTACTGGAGAGAAGGCTGAAAAAAATCAAGGGAAGCAACTGTTCATTTGGTGGCGTGAGTATCATAGCTATTGGTGACTTTTTCCAACTCCAACCTGTATTTGACAGCTGGATTTTCAATGATCTAAGCAAAGGATTAACAGCATTAGCTCCTAATTACTGGAAATTATTATTTTCTTTTCATGAACTAACTGAAATAATGAGACAAAAAGATGATTTGGAATTTGCTCAATTACTAAATAGGTTGAGACAAAATCAGCTGACTGAAAATGATTTTGCAGTTTTAAATACAAGAACTGTTTCAATCAGTGATCCAACATACAGAACTAATGCTACTCATTTGTTTGTTGAAAATGCTTTAGTGGATAATTTTAATTTGCAATTCATATCTAAATTAGGCTCACAAAAGGTTAAAGTTACAGCAGTTGACACAGTTTGTGGGGATTTACCAGCATCTGTAAAAACAAAATTACTTAGTTCTTTACCAGAAAAACAGTCTGATACAGCAAACCTTGCAAAGGAAGTAGTATTAGCAATTGGGATGAAATATGATCTTACAGCTAATATTGAAGTCACTGATGGTCTCACAAATGGTTCAACTTGTGAACTTAAATTGATAGAGTGCAAAACGAAATCTATAAGACCAAGTATCATATGGGTTAAGTTTGAGGATGCCAGAATTGGTGCTAACAATAGAAGAAAATATTCACACTTGTTTGGAAAAGATGTTGAAATTACATGGACTCCAATGTTTGACATTAAAAGGTCATTTACTTATAAATATAAGACCTTTGAAAGAATTCAATTTCCTCTTCGTCCAGCAGCCGGAAAAACAATTCATAAATCGCAAGGAGATACATTACAAGAAGTTGTTGTTAGTCTGAAATCAAAACGTAAGGGGAAAATTCCACATATTCACTATGTTGCCCTAAGCAGAGTAACATCTTTAACTGGATTACAGATATTAGATCTCAATCAACAAGCAATAGCTGTAGCAGAGTGTGTTCGACAAGAATTACACAGACTAAGGACAGAAGCAACTCTACAGTTGTGCTTTAAGCCATTGTATAATTTATCAAGTAACTATTTTAAAGTCGTTTTCAACAACTCAAGGTCATTGCATGCTCACTTTAATGATATAAAATCAGACCCTAACATCTTGGATGCTGATGTTATTGGTATTGCTGAATCAAGACTTATATCAACAGATGAAAATGAGGATTTTCATGTACCTGGTTTTGAACCACCAGTTCGATTAGACCAAAAGCAAACAAACTTTAATACAAGACCACCTCATGGATTGGTATTATATTATCGAAATAATTGTATTCTTCACAATACAGTCACTTTCTCAACTCCATCGTTAGAGTTTGTTATAGCAGACATAATATCACCCAGCAAAGGTCTTTTTCAGATTGTCTTTGTTTACAAGGCACCAAACTGCAAATTGCAACAACTAAAAGATACTTTCCTTGCAAACCTTCTTCCTGATGTGTATTTAAGACTTCCAAAAATTATCATAATGGGAGACTTTAATATTGATTTAAACACTGGGAGCACTTCTTTTTTAAAGTTCATGAGAGATTCATTTTGCTGTTCACAAATTGTGTCTAAACCTACTACATCTTCTGGTACATTGTTGGACTTAATTTTCCTAAATTTTGATAGTAAGGTAAACTTTGAAACAGATGTTCTTGATTCCTATTGGTCAGATCATAAAGTTATATATGTAGCCATTGAAACACAATGATTCAGTATAATGATTATTTTATATGCCAAAACCAGTTTTGTTTGAAACAATGAAAATTAAACCCGCTTAAAAACATGACACATTTGCGGTTGCTGAAAATGCAACCTCAAATGTACAGGAGTGGTTTTAAAGGAAAATGGGTTTCCACTCCAACAGATTTGCCTTTTCACAAGTAGGAATAGAAATGAGATGGCTTCAAGACTCCTGATATCCAGTTTTACCTGTATAGAAGAAAGCTTCTTTACAAAGCTTTCTTCTTTATAGGTACACTGGATTAACGGTAGCAGAGGTAAATAAATTTGAAACTGTGTTGCTTTGACTTCCATAAAGCAGAAAGGCCCTTAGTGATTGGTCAACCATTTTGCTATGGAAGAAAAGTAGAATTCCATTCATTTCAAGTCAGTAATGATTGGAGACATCAAATTTTAGATCCTCTACTACCTGAATGCACATTGTATCAGTGGAGAGTTGTGTGCACTTCGCATGTGAACACTCCTGATATTTACTTGTTATTAACATGATTAATGTATATGTATATAATTCATGAAATATTTGTTTTTGAATACAATCAAAAGCCATTGCTTTAATATAGATATAAAAGGGAATTTTGAAGACCACAAGTTCCATGCCTCATTTCTCTTCCTACAAAATAATTAGATTTAACTGGCTGTTTGATGAACTATGATTAAATAATCAAAATGTTTATGAATGTTGAGATCGTTGCTGTTATTTCAATTATGTCTTATTCTAAGTACAGGTTTACCAAAATGTGTAAATCATTAATTTATGCAAAGGGTTAAATGTTGAAAAAAAAATATCAAATATTGCATTAATTTGTCATTCTACTCAACTATGTGGTTGCTTATACATTTGATAAATATGTAGAAGTCATTTATAAAACAGAAACTAATGAACAATTCATGATAACATTTGCTTCATAGAGATGAAATTTGTGAACATTTGATTAATAGAGAAAAAATTGTAACATTTGCCTATTAGAGAAGAATTGGTGAACATTTGCTTAATAGAGCAGAAATTTGTGACAATTGCCTATTAGAAAAGAATTTGTCAACATTTGCGTAATAGAGCAGAAATTTGTGACAATTGCCTATTAGAGAAGAATTTGTGAACACTTGCATAATAGAGCAGAAATTTGTGAACATTTGCTTAATAGAGCAAAAATTTGTGAACATTTGCTTAAAAGAGCAGAAATTTGTGAAAATTTGCTTAATAGAGAAGAAATTTGAGAACATTTAATGATGGTTTTATAATAAGCCAATGTAAAGAAATTCAGTAAACTAACTGCTGAAGAAAAGAATTATATAGATTGTTTCAGTTGTTCTTATATTAACATCATACAACAATTAATAAACATATGGAGTAAACTCTAGAATCTTACATTAAAGCAAATCCACCAGAACTGATCTGAATAAAGTTTAAAACAGAAATACTATGGACTATAACTCAGTATACCATGAATAGAAAGGAAACATAAATGACAATTACTTTGACATATAGTTGTTAAATGCTCAAGAGAAAATAAATTATATATAGAATCTAGACTCTTAAATTGAAAAAAACTGTTGAATATTCTTCTTGACAAGTCTTTACAAATTAACTTCAAGTCATTTTGAAGGTCAAGCTATGGAATCAATAATCATATCATGATATAATTGCTGTGTTGCTTTTTATTATATATACTGTTTTTACTGTCATATTTTGACTTTGAAAATGTGTTGTTATAGAATGTAAATATTGTGCTATAAGTGAACTGTTTTAATGCACATATATATAAAAAAAAATGTATAAGACAATGAATATTATAATGCATTATTTGAAGTATTTGATGTGTTCAAATTTTTCATAATAAACAATTAAATTTGATGTCTTTCAATATTTTTCACACCCCATTCATTTTTTAAATTGATAAGAACAAAACCTTCAGTCAAGAAGAGAAAAAATAATGAGTTGGAGACAAACATGGTCACAACCCAAAATGACAAACAAATAGCAGCTTCACACATGTTAGAACTACTATAAAGTTATTCTCTATTTAAGCTAGCAAAAACTTAGTGCTCTGTGTCTACCTTCTTGTTCAATTCAAGTATTAATACCTATTCATTTTGAATCTTAATTTAAAGGTCAGGTCACCACTAATAACAGATTATAATCTTGGGTCCAGTAAAAAGATTGATCTGTTGTCCTTCTACATAATGATCAGGAACTTTGCTGTCATAACCAATTGAACAACTTATATATGATGATCATGTCAAAATCAATTCAAGTTTCCTTGATTATTCTTGACCAGTAATGATAGCGTCTGGCGTATATACAAAATGTAGTCCTGGTATCGATGATGAGTTTACATAGAACAAATATATAGATATGTATGTCAATGAGCATGATGAGAAAACAACACAATACTTGAAAAGTATGTTTTAGACTTCAAAACTGAAAATAATAAACTAGTTGAAAGTAGTTCAATCACAAAAAAGATTAGATTTTGGTTCACAAAGTTTCCTTTAACAAAAAGTTATTTCATGCAACAATTGTCAACAAAAAATTTAAGGTGAGCGACACAGGGTCCTTGGACCCTCTAGTTCGTAAATCTTAGTAATCTTTTACAAAAATCCTCTCCTCTGAAACTACTGGGCCAAATTAATCCAAACTTGGCCACAATCATCTTTGGGGTATCTAGTTTAAACCAGGTGCTCCGCAGGGCGCAGCTTTATACGACCGCAGAGGTCGAACCCTGAACAGTTTGGGCAAGTATGGACAAAACATTCAAGCCTGATACAGCTCTGAATTTGGATTGTGATCAAATTTTTGACATTACATGGGTTTTTTTTTTACACAAAACAAATGTCAAGATTTTACAAATCAATTAAAGATTTCTTCTTCAAACTTTTTAAATCTAAAATTAACAGTACTGGCCTTCTCGGGTGACTTTTGCAGTTCGTTTAGGTATTTTTGGTCTCTATGTGGCATGTAAAAAGTAAATAGTTGACACAGCATAGGTTTCTGACACAGAATGAATGTGGTCTAATGAACTTAAAAGTTTTTTTTTGCCTTTGAGCAATTCACTATGCTGTTGAATATTAATCCTCTCAAAAAAATGTTTGAAGAAATTTTCTTTTTATTTATGAAATCTGAAATGAGAAAAATTTAACCCCCCTTTTTTTCACATCCCCGTTTCCCTTTTTCCAAAACTGATATCAATTCAAATTTCTAATGGAGTTTGCAACAATAACTACTCTTTTAAATACATCATAAAATATTAAAATGTAAAATAAAGTGCTTGTTATCACTGAATGGTAAAGATTGGTTGGTAGTAAAAGTGAATATACATTGTTTATTGTATAAAACAATAAAAAAAACTTCATCAGCAACATTTTATATTGGCAAATTTCCAATGAAGTTATTTACATAAAGTTATTGGCAAATAAAAATAGAAAATGACATCATAGTCATGTCTGGCAAATGTCCAACATACATTATCTAAAAACATTTTAGATAAGATAAGGAAAAAAAGCTTCATCAGCAACATTTTATATTGGCAAATTTCCAATGAAGTTATTTACATAAAGTTATTGGCAAATAAAAATAGAAAATGACATCATAGTCATGTCTCGCAAATTTCCAACATATATTATCAACTACTATTCTATACAAAGAAAGATAACTCCAATTGAAAATTAATTGCTATTGCACAATATTGTGCAATTAGATATTTCTTGCTATTGTGCAATACTGTGCAATTGAAAATTTCTTGCTATTGCACAATACTTGATATGGAATCCTGATTTGGACCAACTTGAAAACTGGGCCCATAATAAAAATCAAAGTACATATTTAGATAAAGCATATCAAATAAGCCCAAGAATTTAATTTTTGTTAAAATCAAACTTAGTTTAATTTTGGACCCTTTGGACCTTAATGTAGACCAAGTTTAATTTTGGACCCCCATATGGACCAACTTGAAAACTAGGCCAATAATTAAAAATCTAAGTACATTTCTAAATTCAGCATATCAAAGAACCCCAAGGATTCAATTTTTGTTAAAATCAAACTAAGTTTAATTTTGGACCCTTTGGACCTTAATGTAGACCAATTTGAAAACGGGACCAAAAATTAAGAATCTACATACATAGTTAGATTCGACATATCAAAGAACCCCAATTATTCAATTTTTGATGAAATCACACAAAGTTCAATTTTGGACCCTTTGGGCCCAATATTCCTAAACTGTTAGGACCAAAACTCCCAAAATCAAACCCAACCTTCCTTTTATGGTCATAAACCTTGTGTTTAAATTTCATAGATTTCTATTTACTTATACTAAAGTTATGGTGCAAAAACAAAAAATAATGCTTATTTGGGCCCCTTTTTGGCCCCTAATTCATAAACTGTTGTGACCTTAACTCCAAAATCAATCCCAACCTTCCTTTTGTGGTCATAAACCTTGTGTTAAAATTTCATTGATTTCTATTTACTTATACTAAAGTTATTGTGCGAAAACCAAGAATAATGCTTATTTGGGCCCTTTTTTGGCCCTTAATTCCTAAACTGTTTGAACCAAAACTCCCAAAATCAATCCCAACCTTCCTTTTGTGGTCATAAACCTTGTGTTAAAATTTCATTGATTTCTATTCACTTTTGATTCACTTTTACTAAAGTTAGAGTGCGAAAACTAAAAGTATTCGGACGACGACGACGACGACGACGCAGACGACGACGCCAACGTGATAGCAATATACGACCAAAAAATTAAAATTTTTGCGGTCGTATAAAAATGTGTCCGGTGACCCGGCCATCCAACCAAGATGGCTGCCATGGCTAAAAATAGAACATAGGGGTAAAATGCAGTTTTTGGTTTATAACTCAAAAACCAAAGCATTAAGAGCAAATATGACATGGGTAATATTGTTTATCAGGTCAAGATCTATCTGCCCTGAAATTTTCAGATGAATCGGACAACCCGTTGTTGGGTTGCTGCCCCTCAATTGGTAATTTTAAGGTAACTTTACTGTTTTGGGTTATATAATCTTGAATATTAATATAGATAGAGATAAACTGTAAACAACAATAATGTACAGCAAAGTAAGATTTACAAATAGGTCAACTTGACTGAAATGGTCAATTGACCCCCTAAGGAGTTATTGTCCTTTATAGTCAATTTTTAACAATTTTCATAAAAAAAAAAAAATTTTTACTAACATTTTCCACTGAAACTACTGGGCCAAGTTCATTATAGATAGAGATAATTGTAAGCAGCAAGAATGTTCAGTAAAGTAAGATGTACACACACATCACCATCACCAAAACACAATTTTGTCATGAATCCATCTGCTTCCTTTGTTTAATATTCACATAGACCAAGGTGAGCGACACAGGCTCTTTAGAGCCTCTAGTTTTTTGCTTTGATCATTTTCTTTTGGAGGGAATATTATTGCTCACAACCATATTTTACCCCGTCACATTCTATATGTATATGTTATTCGGTGATTTTCGTTGCTACCTTGCAAAATCCTCGCACCTGTCAGACAGTCTTCATAAGATCCCGACCTCATTTCATGGATCAGTGAACACAGTTTAGCATTCGCGGTCAAGTCAATATCAAGTCGGATACTAGAAGCAACAGCTCTACTTTATTTGGTGTTTGGAATGATTGTAAGGTGTACATGTCCAGCTGGCGGGTGTCATCATGACCTTATTTTCATGGTTCGGTGTTTAAACATAAGTGTTTGTGGTTTTTTTTTCTAATACTAGTACTATATGAAAAGTTCAACCATATTTGGTGTAGGGGAACATTTTACGATGTTCTTGTCAGTCTGTCAGGTATTATTTGTCCTTGATCTTATTTTCACCGTTCATTACTTAGTGTTAAGTTTTTATGTTTTGGTCTGTTTTTCTCAAATTATAGAAAAGCAATAGATTAACTATATTTGGTTTATGGAATGATTGTAAGGTGTATATCATTGTTTAGTTTTTAAATATTTATTTGTAGTGGATTGGGATTCCCCCGAAGCAAGTTTTGCAGCTTATATTAATCCATTTCCACTTTGCGGGTGCGGCATTAGCCTACTCTTTTTCGAAATCTACAAGGGTGTCTTTAACGTGCAAGAGATATGGCTCTCTCTTAACACGGGTCAGCCATTTATCGTCCCCTACCGACGGACTATCATCGTTTCCTCAAGATCATACTCGCAAATGGTGTCAAGAGAGAGCCGAAAATTCAGTCCCTGAAATTTTCATCCCGGAACAGGAATCGAACCAGCCTGCTGTTTGGCAGGTATCATCTGACCTTGACCACATTTTCATGGTTCATTGCTTAATGTTTTAGTTTCCATTGTCAAGTTTGTTTCTTTAATACTATAAGAAAGATGTGAACTATATTTTATGCATAGATTGATTGTAAGGTGTACATGCCCTGACCTTGACCTCATTTTCATAGTTCATAGGCCAATGTTGAATTTTCGTGGTTGGGTTCGTGTCTTAGAAATTGTAAGCAATTGATTAACTATGTTTGGTGTTTGGAATGATTATTAGGTGTACCTGTATTTCTGGTGTGGTTTATCTGACCTTGACCTTTATTTTATTTGATCATGTTAAGTTAATGTGATATTTGTTGTGGAGCTTTACATTTAGGACTATCAACATAAAATTAATGTTAATAAAGCAGGGAAGACATTTCTGTGTGCACTCTTATTTGTCGTTGTAAATGTTTCACAGATTTTTCAGTCTTATAGGTTTTGTTAGGCTCTATGGTGACCTATAAAGTCAGATAAAGCCCACATTGACTGTCATGTTTCACTGCACACAAACATTTCCAAGAGAAAAGCAAGTTGGACTTTGATTTCAGAACAATTTTCTCATCCCATTAATGATGAAGATCGAAAAAAAATATTCCCTTGAATTTGACAGTTGTAGGAAACTACATTTCATTGCAGTAAAAACAATCTGATTCATAAACATATATCTTGGGTGTTTTAACCCATCATTATTTTTTATTTGGCATTTCTATAGAAAATTTAGGACACTTGAGGTTATGGTTGCTATGCTTGTGCACAGCGGGAAAAAGGAGTGAAAATTGGTTAACTTCCAGTGATGTTTCAGGCCTAAAGTAGACTAGACATTATTATTCGATTGTGTTCACGTGAAATTTGCGAGAGAAAAAAGAAAAGAAAAAAAAGAGCCCCCCCCTTATATTTCATCTTCGCTAGTCAATGCATGGTTCCGATCCAGAGAGGAGGGAAGTGGATCGTAACCCTTGGCTAGCGATGCCCTTATTTGGGGTTTGGATGCTTATATAGAGAATCGCTGAAGCACGACTGTAGCGGGTCCCCTTTTACGGACGACAGTCAGTGCCCGGGCCGTCCCCCTCTTTATGAACATTTCTGGATCCGCCACTGGACAATAATATGACATTGTTTATAACAAAGATTCCAGGGGAACTTCTGTCAGGCAGAACAAATATACAGTTTGTACGTAATTAATGCTCAACGGTTTATCATAGATCCAAATGTATTTGCACCGTGATAATTTACTGTTTTGTGAAAATTTGTCTTTAATTTAAAAGTTTACCAAGTTCCATATTAATATTTAAAGTATATAATGAGATGCAAAAGTCCTAAAGTAAGCACATACGTTACTGAAACTCCATTTGCGCATTTTCACTGAACTACACATTTTTGTTTGCTGAGGCCGGGCAATTGATGCCCACATCCACCTGTGGGATTTTCACGCTGCGTTGAAGACCCGTTGGTGGCCTTAAGTGTTTTTTTAGTATGAAGAAAACAAATTGCAATCACTAAAAGAATAAAAATTAATGGACATCTCCATCACAGCAAATGTGCAGTTATCGGTTGTCAACCAAATGTCGTCAGTCTTTTGAGGGAGTAAAAGTCCGATAAAGTTACACAAGGTTTGTCTGCCAAGTTTTTTGAAATTTCACAAAGCCCGGGGCGCGTATTACTGTTCATAAAATAGTTGTAAATTACCCACAGCGTTCAGTATATATATAAAAAAAAATGAAACTACTATACGAATAAATAAGAATGGCCATATTACATCCATTTCATTTTAAGTTTGGTGGATAGTTAGTGGTGTCATTGGCAATCATACCATATCTCCTTATTTTCAAATCTTCATCACAGCAATTGTTTTAATTGTGCAGTTATCTGCTATAAGCACTATATTTACCGTGATTAAATATGTCACAGTTTGGCTTTCATCACTCGTCTTTTTTCAGTCATACCCAGAATATGTATAAATTTCATTTTCTTAAATATTAAATGCACTGTAAAGCGAACATTATGGTGTATATATTTATTTTGAGTCATTTATATTTCACATTTGAATTGTTTTCTTGTTTAGTATTTACAGTTATAAAGTAAATATGTTCATTTTGCCAATTATTGTACCGATTTTGCCCTTCGGTGGGTCCTCTATTAGAAATAAAATTTTATCATATGTTACATTGAATTATGCTGAGGAATTATGTAGTCAGACAGTCACATCTTTATCTATATCCAGGAACATATATATTATACTGTTCCCAGCTATATCTAACGTCTAGACAGAATTCAATTGGATCATGCTAAGAAACAAGCTTTTTGAAAAGCTAATATTTTTCGAGTGTAACGGCATTAAGCGCGGACGTCTTTGAAGACACCATCAATTATTTTTCCGTCTTGTTAATAATCCCTACGAGTTGTTGGTCATTTCAATTTTGAAATTGAACATTAGAACATATAAGTTAGTTATACATAAACCAGTTAAAACCGGCTAGTTGACTACGGTATATACAATTACTGAATACTTGGAATAGCTATTAAACGATAACAATTTACATCACGATCCAATTCTGAAATTTTCTGTCATAACAAATTACGGATAATTAAAAGCAGTTTCCAAAATTTTGACAAAATAGTCAAAACAAATTCTCTTCAAATATGAGGTGATCGATTGTTTAGAGATTTTACTATTGCATTGTGGGATACAACTATATAAACAGCGGGTCGTGTTAAACTTTAGCGTGGGTTAACAATGAAGTTTGCCGAGGACAATCAATTGACCATTAAGGACTTGTCATTTAACTCAGACGAAGAAATAAATAAGCTTGACGAGAATATAACCAAGTTAAAGGTAGGAATTTTGTTTACATTGCTTGTTTATTTTATTTTATTGCATTTTCTCTTGTTAAATTTCGATTCTCTTTCAAGTCCTTGTTGAATAATGTTCGTTGATTTCGACGATATACTGTAAACTACTGCTCATCTCATGTTGACTTGGTATGTCAGGCTCCGTGGCATTATCAAATCTAGTATCAAATGCGGTTTTTAACCGGTGTAGAAATGTTTTAAAATCCATTCACAAAATTTTCAGTTAATACTGACGTGAGCTGTTGTCCTGTCAAATGCTGCGCGTAGCAGAAACGGGATTTCGGAGAGAAACGGTTTATATACTCCGATTTTCAGATTTGTCATCTGATTTGCAGCAACCAATGAGATTCGCTTAAATGGACTAGTCCAGAGAAAATTGTTGACGTAAACAGGAATTCTCTATAGTCCATTTCTCAATTCTTTTTTAATCGACTGTGATTGGATAATTAAAATGGTATCGTCTCCTGGTTGATTTTTCACTTAGAAAAATAAAAATTCTCATCCTCTCATGATATGAACTTGAGAACAATATACAATATTGGAGTGGTTTTTAGTGAAAATAGAAATCAACATTTTCCTACCTATAAATGATTTTTTTAATCTAAGTTGTAATTGTAATATATCTTTCACACTATTTTCATTTTGATAATTCTAATCATAATATTACATTTTATCAAACCCTATACAATGTACATTAGTTAACAACATGTTTTTTTAAAATCCTTCACAAATATCCTAGATAATTTTACAAACTACTTAAATATGACATTAAGAAATCGAAATTTAATTTTGAAATTTCCCATAGAATATAAGATCCTCTCAACTATATGGGACCATTATACTGTTAGTGTGATAGTCTACTATATACATTTTTCAACTCTGCATTTGCAGGTTATTTTTTTTAATTATTTTTTTTCTGTGTAGGCTCCATAATATTCTCTTTATATCTTTTAGGGAAATGGTAAAGTTGCCCTTGTAATTGTGGCATGTCTTTTGTCATACTATTTTATACTATTTCAAAGCTGAAAAATAAATGTAAAAAGAATTTATTGTCACAATCAACAATTACATTCAAATAATTTAAACACACCAAAATGTTATTTAAATTTTTAAAAAACAACCTATTTAAGTCAAAATAGTTACATTCAGTGGCCGATCCAGAAATCTTCATAAGTGGGGGCCCACTGACTGACCTAAGAGGGGGCCCGTTCCAGTCACGCTTCAATGATTCCCTATATAAGCAAGGAAATTTTTTCCCAAAAAGGGGGGGCCCGGGCCCCCTCTAAATCCGCCTATGTAATGTCTTGATGAAAAAGACATTATATTTTTGTATTATTTTGTTTCAAATGGAGCATATTTTGTGTAATATTTAATATCTCATCTGGCCAGAATTTGGGAGATATGACCCTTTTAGTTATAGAGACATACATATTATATCTGGAAAGTTAACAAGTCTAGTTCTGACAAATAACTGTCAACTTATTTTTCAATGCTATTCAAATTATACCTTGAATATTTTAAGCTAGGCTTCAGTATGAATTTATGAAATATCCTCATCATGCAAAATTGCTGGACTTCAGTTAAATTTAAGGGTTATAAATGGTCTGAGTAAAACTATTAATTTATGGGCCAGCTGAGGCATGCCTTCAGGTGTGGGATTTTCTCGCTGTATTGAAGACCAATTGGTCACTTCCCGCTGTTTTCTTCTCTTTGGTCAGGTTGTTGTCTCTTTGACACATTCCACATTTCCATTTTCCATTCTAATCTTTATTTCAGGTATGTGGCAGTGGTTCAAGAAGAAACAGTTTGGAGGCTGCAAAGTCACCAAACTCCAGCAAAGGCAATGGAAAATGTGGGAGACCAGCCAACCCTATTCCAAGGCACAAAAGAGATTCCCATATTAAAGCAGAACATAAAAGGAGGGATAAAATACAGGTTTGCTTTTATAAACAAAGATATATCTTTATTTTTACAGCACTGGTATTTTTGCACTTATAAATTTGTAAATGTTCAGGACTATGCAAAAACAATTTTCCATTTTAAAATGCGAAACATTTTCCATTTGAAAGAAATGGAAATTTGTTTCTGTGTTTTTCTTACTATGCTTGTAACATACATATATATATATTTCATAAGTAGTCTATTTTTGAAGTTGAATGTGTATTTTAAGGTGTAAATGATATTATATTTGTTTATATATGATAATATATTTTTGTGATGCATTTTATTTATATTGCAGTATTTGAATATTTGCTATATGAAAAACTGCTGTCTGGTGCATGTTTTTTTCAAACACATATTTTTCTGAGGTACAAAAATATCTTAATTTCACCTGAGCTCCCAATACTTCTCCAATTTGAAAAAGGGGCATAAATCTTGAATAATGTAACTGAAATTCATTGCATCAAAATTAAATTCATTTAATACTTCAAAAGAAACATGGCAAATGAAAAAAAGTTTCCACTTTTTTTGTATATAGACACCCAAAGGTTCAGATGAATATTTCTATATCTATATATATACATTTATTGATTTATTTTTGTATAAAACATGATATACATTCTGATTTGCACAATCTTTTAAAGGCATGCATATTTCTGTGTGTTACTCAATGCATCATTTTTTCAGAATGAATGAATATTTTATGATTCCAAATGATTGAGGTTATTGAGTTGGTTAAAATCAGGGACCAAAGAATTTGGACCTTTTGAAAAATCTTAAAGCTTATTTGGGCCAGATCCCCATTATTCTAGGGTCAGGTAAAGTATCTAAGGTAACTGTATATGTGTGAAATGTTATAATTGTTGTTTATTTATTGAATATATGTATTGGCATTAAAAAAAAAATCATAGGCTTCTATCTTTTCAGATGGATAATGATTTTGTTAAAAAGCTGATTTCTGAGTTGAAAATAGTTTATACTCTTGAACATGTTTATAAATGTAAACTTTTTCATAAAAAAAGTGTGTCTGAAAGGGAAGAATTTCAATGTTTAGTAAATTACAAATCTATGATGAGAAGCTATGATATTTTTGGGTCAAAAAATTAATATAAAACTGCTTTTTGTTTATAACTGCAAACACAAAATTATTTAGCATTTGACAATTCCATACTCAAAAGTTCATCTTAATTAATACCTATCTAAGGGAAGTAACTCAATTGTTGCAGATGAAGCAAAAAGCAGGGATATTTTGATTTTGAAGTTATTGTTTGAGCTAATACCATATTTATTCTCAATAAGGAACTAATTTTTCTAATGATATATTTATTTCAGTGAAATTTGAATAATTTAAAATCTCAATTTTTCATGCCTGGGTTGCTTATTTTGTTTTCAGAAAGGCTTTGATTCTCTACGTGAGCTAGTTCCAGCCCTAGAAAATGTTTCCTCTAAAGAAAGCAAGTCATCAATGTTGTTTAAAAGTAGGTATTAGATATTTTAGTATGAAATATATGTAAAATTTAAGTTTATAGTTACTCTTGATGTGTTTTCTGTCTTGTTAAGATATTGGTATTTAAGGGTTGTGTCAAGTCTATTGATACAGTTACTAGTCTCGGTAAAAATTGTTTAACCATACAACAAAATTTGGACTTCTTTAAATTCACTATCATAAGTTAATTTGGATTATTTTCAAGAGACTTGTATAAGTATCGGTTGACCTGTCACATAAATTGTTCGCTTGTTTTTACTTAAGTTTTGTTGTGAAGCCTCCGAATTAATGGGGCACTCACCCAAAAATTCTGACCAATCTCCCTATTGTAGCTGCTGAATACTGTCGCCAACTTAAGGTTGAATCTAAGGCCGAGCAGGACGAGGCCCTTGCCCTGCACCATGAAATAGAGTCACTGGGTAACCAAATTCAGTAAGTCTAAAAACAATTATTATTTGTGTTGAATTTAATGCAAATGAATTGTAATGTTTTTAATGTAACGATACATTATTTTGTTTTTAAAACCTAAAAACATTGATGAGCGTATTTATTTGTCATGTTTGTATGCAGCAAGATATTCATACTATACTGCTAGAATTTTTCTTGATTTTCAATTTGTTTGACAATGGAAGACAAATAGAAAAAGTCAAAATTACTGCATTATCTCCCCTTGAATTGATTTTTGTCCAGCTTGTATCAACCAATCAAATCATTTTATCAAAATTTGAAGCCAGTTTATTCAAATGTCCTCACATGGAGAAGCTCAGTCTTTAACAGTAAACAAGAGCAGTTCAAGATCTGATTTTAAGCAGGTTTCTAGATTTTTCCTCATGTCAGAGGTTTGTACTTTTATTGATATCGAATTTGCTTTACCTTGCAAGAGGGAAAAAAAAAGAAAAAGATCTTGAAATCTTATTCAGATGAGAGATTATGCATGTTGTTTACTTATTTAAACATGATAAAGGTTCTGTTTATAAGTCAATCTTGCCTTTCACAGAAAAAAAACCATTTTACACTTGTGAAGTGGTTGAAAGCTAGTACATCATCTTGGGGAGATTGCAGTAACTTATATTTCAAAAATACAAGTTTGAAACTCAGTCTGTTTGTAAGAGTTATCACAAACTGTAAGCTTCTTTAATTAGATAAAAATTTAATTATTTAAGAAAATTTTATCATGTAAGTATCATTGGAGACCTTTTTATCTCCAATTTCCCCTTAGAATCCATTAGTATGGATATTGTAGATTTTTTGATTTTTTTTTTGCACAGATCCATATTTATATTAATATTGTTATTGTTTTAATTGTAGATGATTTACACTAATTTTCTTTTTTTTACAGGAGTATATGATATTTCACATAGTTTACAAATGTATAATTAGTAACGATAAATGTTCTAAATTATAAATGCTTTTTGAAGTATGAAAGCATTTAAGTTTATAGTTTGTGATGCACAAAATTCTAGCAGTTTAGTATACAACACATTTCTGACCAAAAAGCACAGGTGTGTTTGATATTTTTTTTAAAGATTTGTTATGCAAGAAGAGTAGAATTGGAAAGTGAATATTCACTCTTGCTTTTATTTTATTTTAAACAAATTCTCTGCTTTGGGTGTCAGAAATGTCCATTGCTTTAAAAAGGAGACAAATGCATTGAAAATATTTTTCAAAAAAAAGGCCTTGCTTTAGAGTTTTTTTCAGAACAGATATTTTAAAAATAAAAAAGATAAGATAAAAAGTTCTTGAAAATATTTTGTAAGTGTCTATTTTTAGATTAACAAAACTTAATGTACTATTATAAGAATTCTTACCTATGGAAATTTTATATGTTATTTCCAATGATCTTTACAAAAATAATCCATACTTGTATAAATTCTAAACTTTTCATTTTTGATGAGAATGCATTTGTCTCTTGAAATTAATTACCTTACCTTTTTTCCAGGTATATTTCATGTGAACGTCTTCTCATTTTGTGTACTACTTATTTTTTAGTATTCTACAAATGGAATTGCCTGCTGTTGGTATAAAACTACAAGAGAAGTCCAGCACTGACCTTGATGCAATGTTTGACAAGTATGTGAAGCAGAAAACACAAGAAAACTGGAAATTCTGGATGGTATCCTTTGGTTTTTATCTGTTATGCAGCGTGTTGTTATTGTCTCTCCTGAGATACATAGAGAGTAATCAGGCATTGATTAAAGTGTCAACATTTGTATAAATCTTTAGATTTCAAAAAGAGGAAGAGGTAGTTACTCCATATTTTGTATATGCCTATTGTTTCTGACATTATGCAAAGTCAGGAAGTAGCAAATTTTTATTAGTTCTTTAAACTAAAAGGAAGCCTCAGTTGGGAAGTTTTCCAATAGTTCGTCTTCAGTAATCACTAGCCTTTAATTGCAGAGTTTGAGAGTTTGAACCCAATCATGAGGATTGGCTAGTTCCTGTCGGAGGTTTTGTTTCTTTTAAGGTTCTCTGGCTTCCTACTGAAAAAAAAAGATTTTACACACACCAGTCAAGCAAAAGTACAACTTTACTATATGTTTTTTAATGAACGTATAAAATAAAGCTATTCGTAATTTTTGAAACTAAAGTATCAAATTATCTCCCCCTTCAAATTAAAGATATGTAGAAACCTTGTAATTTGGAATCAGAGTGAAATAAGATATCATTTGATTAAACTTAAAGCAGGTGGTTATTGCCTTTTACTAATAGAAAATTCAATACATTGTAATACAAGTAGTATATTTTGAAATAAGTGTAGAATAAGCTTTCTTCTAATTCATTAGTGACTTTATAAACCACAAGTTGCATTTGCTAGCAGCTCTTACCTCCCTTTTGTTATTTAACATTTATTTTGATAATTTTTAATGCCCTTTCTCTCCATTCTGTACTTTTATTTTGTTTAAAAGCACAAATTACTTTTATCCAGCTTTCATTATATTTTATTTACATGAACATGTTGCATGACAATTTGAGTTGCTTCCCTTGCAATGTTAAAATTTTGTAACAAGGGAAACAACTCTAATTAATTTAGATAAAAATGAATTCCTTAACATGTTGTCAGTTCCGCTTTTTGTTGAAACCATTGTTTGAGGCTTATAAAAAAGCTATGGAAGGTGTGACCAGGGAGATGTTTGTGAATTCAGTTGGAAAGTGGGTCGAAGAAAATATGTCCCTTATAAATCTCCGACCAGGTAAAAATTAATATATATAATTTAGTAATAGTTCTTTACTTTATACAGATGATACTAAACTTTAAAATTAACAAAACTACAAAGTAGAGATTGTCGTCTAAAAATGCTCTTCATTTTGTTCCTAACAGATGAAAAACATGGCCACCACAAGAAAATTAAATCTGCATCATATTTAAATTGCTTCAGACTGTGCAACAATTCTATCTAGTCAAGATATAATTCTGTATATGTATATAAAAACTACAAGTCTATTATATAAAATTATTTACAAATTAGTTAACACAGCATATTAAGACTGAAATTGTCAGTTGATCAATGAGATATAACCTCCTTAGTTGACAAATTAGTTATTGCTCATTGTTGTTGAACTGGTTCAATGAATGCTTACCATGGAGGCAACTATCATCTAAAGACCAAAAGATGAGGATTTGTAAACATTTACAATCTTTATTTATTAGACATACTACATACTAATCATTACAAGACCTCATTATACAAAATGTGAAACAATTCAAAAAAGAAATGTATGCTAAATGTTGATAAGAAGGCAACTACAAACGACAACCACTAAATAACAGGCTAAAACAAAAGAAAAAACATCTTGAATAATGAAAATGTAAATTTAAGGAGGAGGACAGCTAACTTGCAAGTAAATATATCTATTTTCCCTGTCAACTGTTTAATTTACTTGCATTGTGCAACAGTTCTTCAGAAACCCAATT
Source organism: Mytilus edulis (assembly GCF_963676685.1). NCBI lineage: Eukaryota > Metazoa > Mollusca > Bivalvia > Mytilida > Mytilidae > Mytilus > Mytilus edulis. Next base: position 44,198,453 of record NC_092353.1, on the reverse strand, counting down.
ATTATATCAATAACCCCTGACTTAAAGAATTTTTTATTATATGTAGATCTGAACTATTAAATTTTATAAAAAGAAGATTAAAGGACTTGTATTTTACAGCTGTTTTGTCAGCACTGAGGAAGGTCAGCACTAAAACCAAAATAATGGACAAACCAGAGGAATTTAAAAAGAATGTTGAGGAGATAATAACACATTTAGGTGATGAGAATGGTAATGATTCTTCAGAAAAGGATGCAGAGCTGAAATCCACAAATACATATCTTAAAACTGGACAACTTCCCAAAGAGCAGAGTAATTCAGTTATATCTTCCGCACCATATCATCATCTTACCCTGCCACCATCCCTCACTTTACGTACAAGTTCTCAACAAGTAGGATCGGACAATAAATTCAACCACGGAGATTCTAATTTACAATCATCATTGACGACGCCCTCTACAATTTTCCATCATGATGCACATGTGCAGTCATCGTATGATGCAAGTCTGCCAAACGAAATAATGAGCACTAACTCAGGACTTACCACAGGGGAGATAACAAATGATCATTCTCATGATGTTCCTATGACATCATTTGATCTGTGGGATATCCCGTCTAAACTTCCGTCAGTTGATTCCTCCTCTTCTCTTGTGGATATGGTTTATACAAGCGCTGAGGAAAACATATTATATGATTCGATTCTTAACTCTTTCAGACAAAGTGAATGTGTAAGCTCAGTATTTTCTTCGTCACATGATCTGATGCAGGTTCAGCCTCTCCATGACTTGTCAGATATAACACACGAGTTATTTCCTTCCTGTATAACAACGGCATCAACAACGTGTCATAATTCCACATTCCCTGTGATGTCAACAGGTTATGATCATACCGCAGTTGACATGTTGACACATCCGTCATTCTCTGACCTTGACATTATGCCATCATCAATGGAATCATCTGTTGATCCTATTTCATTCCTGTTGGATGCCGATTCAAAAGATAGCACGTTTCATTCATCTTCATTTTCAAATTTATGATGAACAATCAGTATTATTCTTCAGCTATTGTTAAAACTATTGTTACCCAGGCTAAAAACTATCGTTACCCAGGCTAGACTTTATTATTTCTGTTTGCATTACAGCATTACAAATAACCCTTGCAATGTTCAATTTGTAAAATTTAACCAAGATTAAATAAAAAAAAAATCAATACCAAAAAACAAACAAATTGAGAAAAAGAACGAGGGTAAAATGAATTGCTTTCCTTAATTTAGATACAGAGAAAAGAAGTTAATTAGTTTAAGGGTTGTCTTATCTAAGCAAATACAGAATCTTAAAAGTATTATTGCCAAAAATCAGGCACATATGTATTGGTTTATAAGTTATAAGAATTTAGTGTTACCGGTACTTTATAATTGTATATAGAAATACAATATGTGATATTTGATTTTATTATTATTTTCAGCATTTTTGAGTTGTTGTTATTTACCTGTAATCTGAAATGATTTTGTTTTTGTTCATTTTAATTATATCAGGTGTCTACATAAAGATGCAGAAATTGTTTTTGCTCATTATTTGCCATTTTCATGTCTAATTGTAATCAGTGGTCAAGTATCAATTTTCTATTTCAAACAGATAACTAATGAAAGATATCTTAAATTCACTTCTTGATCCAATTTTTGGTTGACATTTCAATAACAGGGAAATCATAATTTGCTGTTTTATGTCATCCTCAATATTGTGAAATATATGCCACTGGACCAAACAATCAATCAGTATGATACCTTTTAATTTTTATGATTTTTTTCATATAAAAGATACATGTATTCAACTGTTTTCAATCCTCTTTTATTCAATATGAATTAGGACCTACAAATGAATGTCTACAAGGAATTGATCCAATTGGTTAGGTTTTCCCCTTTTAATTTTGCATGTTGACAGTAAAAACAAGGTATTTTCAAAAATGTTTCTTCAATGAAAGAAAAAAAATTTTGTCATTTTTGGTTTTTTGACGACCATTTGGATTAAATATTTTTCATTGGATACCAATTTTCGTGGGTACAGGTGAACCATAAATTAAAATGTTCAATGAATTACAAATTTTCAATAGGCTGTGTATGCGAAGATTTACAAAACCATGAAATCAAATATCCATGAAAATTGCAAGTTTTCCTCAAACCACGAAAATTGATACCCAAGAAATTAAATGATCTACAGTATTCTTCAGATTCTTTGAATGTAAACCTTTAATTTGATATACTGGTTTCAATTTGATTTATTAAAAACTTGCATTAAGAGATTTAATATGTATAATATAATAAATGTGTCGGTATGTTAGACAATCATTTATGAATACTTGAAAAATATTCTCTAGAAATTACCAAGTAGTTTTTTTATGTAACTCATAAAGATTCAAGTAAAGGGCATTATAAGATATTAAAACAGTTCTGCATGAAGGAAAGATGATATTTTGTCAACTAGAATATTTACTCCAAGTGTAAAAGTAATACATTCTGTCCAACTCATTAATCCCTTAACTTACCCTCTATGATTTTCCTACTTGGATATTTAGAGAATGGACTAGTCGTTTTGTAAATTTAAATTCAGGCAGGCCCTTTAAATTTAAGATTATAAAGTGGCAGAGCAAATTATTTGGACCTCTACTTTAATATCTTACAATTATATACATGTTTATTTGGTAAATTTATGTTTTTATTTCACATCCGATATGTTATAATAATGTATATGCTGTAATTCAGAAATAATTGGGTGCATCGGATATTGTGATTTTTGAAAAATGGACAAAACAGTGAAACTTATTATCACAATTTAGAAAAATCTGAAAAAAGATTTAATAACAGATACCGCTAATCAAATTCTTGTCATTGCTGTACTATCCCAATCGCATTATTTGCATTCATGAAAACCTCAATAATCATAGGATACTGGGGGTCCTGGAGGGCTTGGGGTCCCCTTTAGTGGGAAAAATTTATTTGATTATATAGGGAATCACTGATGCATGACTGAACACCGCCCTCATTATAAAAAGTTCTGTATCTGCCAGTGATAATTTCGAAATTAACATTATTTGAAATAAAAAAGCAAAGAACATTTATATTCAGAAAATGGTAAATAAATGGCAAATATTCTACAGCCAACAATATTTAGAGATTTCTTAATGACACTTCTGAATGTGTTGTAGTAAAATAGAAAATTACTGAAAAATTTAAACTGTGATTTTAATTCAATCTGTATACATCCAACGGATTTGGTATAAAGACGCCATAAACAGTATAAGAAACGCATTACCTTGTGCAATGCCAAATTAAGATGCGATTTTAATTATTGCAATGAACTTTCTTTCAGACCACTGCATTTAGAAATATCATCCCAATAATTTCTGAATTCACATAATATATAATTTCTGTGGTTTATATTACTATTCACTTCAATTTAGTGAAGGGTTCTCTTGAATCAATGTTATACTTTTGATCATGTTGATGTGGCATTTTATTTTGTTGCCGAGATAAAAGAAATATTTTAAGAGCTCTTATTATTTTATACATGAATTTAGTGAGAAGACCAGACAACTTATTAAAAATGATAATGATATGTAAATATAAGGAGTTATGGTATGATTGCTGATTAGACATATATCCACTAGAGTTCAAAGGAAGTAGATGTTAGCAGTACAGCCTTCAACAACTGAGAAAAAATCCATACTGTATAGTCTGCACTGACAAGAAAAATGTGGAATAATTATAACAAAAGCACTAAAATGGTCTAATTCATAATAAAACAATTTTAGAAAAACAAATATGACAGACATGAACCAACAACAACCGCTGAACTACAGGCTCCTGACTTGTGACAGGCACATACAGAATTTGGCAGGGTTGAAATAGTTGTAAGCACTCAACCCTCCCTTAATCTGCTACCTTGATTAGACAGCAAAACAAGCTAGAAATCAGTATCAATTGGCTTTACTTAAGAGATGGGTTCAAGCTGGGACTAAAAGGACTAACTTAAAAAAAAAAACACCAATAGAAACAAAGCAGCCAAATAAGAGTATTATCAGTAACTGAAAGCTTGTTCAAAAACAAATTTTAACTAATAACTAAATCATGTTCTCGCACACTAAAGTATCAATCTAACAATCTGTACACATCCAACTGATTTAGTTCATAGCCGCTATAAACAGTAAGAGAAAAGCGTGATCTTGTGCAATGCCAAAATATAAAACAGTATCAGCATGATGTAGTATAATGAGTTATTATAACTCTACAATATAAAGAAAAAATTCATCATAGATACCAGGATTAAATTTTATGTCGGCCAGATGTGCGTTTCGTCTACAAAAGACTAATCAGTGACCACACCACTATAATGACTTCACTGTTATACTCACCAATATAATGAATTCACTGTATATCTCACCACTTCTATAAATTCACCGTATATCACACCAGTCATGAATTCAGTGTATTACACACCACTGTACTGAATTACCCTTTTTCACACCACTATAATAAATTCACCGTATTATTCACCACTAAAATGAATTCTCCATATTACTTGCCACTATAAATAATTCACTGTATTACACATCACAAATGAATTTACTGTATTACACACCAATGTTCTGAATTAACCCTTTTAATACCACTATAATGAAATCACAGAATTACTCACCACTAAAATGAATTCACTGTTTTACTCACCTCAATAATGATTTCATCGTATTACTCGTCACTATAATGAATTCACCGTTTTACTCACCACTATAATGATTCATTATATTACACACCTCAAAAATGATTTCACCGTATTACAACTATAATGAATTCACCGTATTACACACCTCAATAATGATTTCACCGTATTACTCACCATTATTATCAATTCACTGTATTGCACACCACAATTATAAATTCACTGTATTTACTCCCCACTATGAATTTCTCCCCACTATGATAAATTCACAATATTACTCACCACTAATGAATTCTCCATAATTCTCACCACTATAATGAATTTTCAGTATAACTCACCACTATGATAAATTCACTGTACTACTCACCAATATAATTAATTCATCACTAATGAATTCTTCATAATTCTCACCACTATAGTGAATTTTCAGTATAACTCACCACTATGATAAATTCACCGTTATACGCCCCACTATAATTAATTCACTGTACTACTCACCAATATAATAAATTCACCGTATTACTCACCACTATAATGAATTATCCGTATTACACACCACTGCATGGAATTCACAGTTTTAATACCACTATAATGCAATCACAGTGTAACACACCACTTTAATGAATTCATCGTATTACACACCACTAAAATGAATTCACTGTATCACACAACACAACTACAATGAAATTACAGTATTACACACCACTAGAAAAATGATGAATTCACCGTATTACTCACCACTTTAATGAATTCTCCGTATTACACACCACTAGAATGAATTCACTGTATTACACACCACTGTACTGATTTCACTGTTTTGACACCACTATATTGAAATCAAAGTATTACACACCACTATAATGAATTCACCGTATAACACACCACTATATTGAATTTGCCGTATTGCTTACCACTATAATGAATTCATCGGATTACACACCATTAGAATGAATTCACTGTATTTCACACCACTGTAGTGAATTCATCGTTTTAACACCACTATAATGAAATCACAGTATTCGAACCACTGTACTGAATTCATTGTTTTACTAACTACTATAACAATTTCACCGAATTACTCAACTATATAATGAATTCTTCGTATTACTCACCTATACAATAAATTCACCGTATTACGAACCATTATATGAATTCTCCGTATTACTCACCACTTTTACAAAATTCACCGTATTACACACCACTTATAAATTTACTGTATTACACACCACTGTTATTAATTCACCGTTTTAACACCACTATAATGAAATCACTGTATTACACACTACAACAAAGAATTCACCGTATTACTCACCACTTCAATGAATTCACCGTTTTACTCACTACTACAATAAATTCAAAGTATTACTCACCACTATGATGAATTCACCATATTACTCACCACTATAACGAATTCATCGCATTACTCACCACTGTGATGAATTCGCCGTATTACACACCACTATAATGAATTCTCCGTATTACACATCTCAAGAATGAAATCACCGTCTTACTCACCTGATTAATAATTTCACCATATTACTCACCACTTTAATAAATTCACCGTATTACTTACCACTATAGTACATTCACCGTATTACACACCACTGTACTGAATTCAATGTACAACACACCACTATAATGAATTCACCATTATAATGAATAAACCATATTACACACCACTATCAAAAATTCACCGAATGACACACCAGTATTATAAATTCCCCGTATTACTCACTTCTATAACAAATTCACCGTATCACTCAACTATATAATGAACTCACCGTATAACTCACCACTATAATGAATTCACCGTATAAATCACCACTATAATGAATTCACCGTATTACAACCATAATACTGAATTCATCGTATTACAACCATAATACTGAATTCATCGTATTAAAACCATAATACTGAATTCATCGTATTACAATCATAATACTGAATTCAACGTTTTTACACCACTATAATGAAATCAGCGTTACACACTACTATAATAATTCACCGTATTACACACCACTAATGAATTCACTGTAATACACACCACTGTACAAAATTCAACGTTTTAACACTACTATAATGGCCTCTATAATGAAATAACCGTATTACACAAAACTATTATGAATTCACCATACTACACAACATTTTAATGAATTCACAGTATTACTCTCTTCTTTAATGAATTCTCCGTTTTACTCACCACTATAAAAAAAAATCACCGTATTACTCACCACTAAAATAAATTCACCTTATTACACACCACTGTACTGAATTAACTGTTTTAACACCACTATACTGAATTCTCCTTATTACTCACCACTTTAATGAATTCACCGTATTAATCACCACTATAATGAATTGATCGTATTTCTCCTCACTATCATAAATTCACCGTTTTACTCACCACTATAATGAATTCTCGGTATTACACACCACTAATGAGTTTACTGTATTACACACCACTGTACTGAATTCACCGCTTTAACACCACTACAATGAATTTACAGTATTACACACCACTATAATGAATTCACCGTATTACACACCACAATGATTACTTCACCGTATGACACGCCACTATTATGAATTTGCCGTATTATACACTACCATGATAACAAATTCACTTTCTTACTCACCACTATAATAAATTTTCCGTATTACTCACCATTATAATGAATTCAATGTCTAACTCACCACTGTAATAAATTCTCCGTATTACTCACCACTTTTATGAATTCACCGTATTACACACCACTAATGAATTCACTGTAATACACACCACTGTACAAAATTCACCGTTCTACGCTACTATAATGAAATAACCGTATTACACAAAACTATTATGAATTCACCATATTACACGCCACTTTAATGAATTCACCGTATTACTCACTTCTATAATAAATTCTCCGTTTTACTCACCACTATAATGAATTCACCGCATTACTCAGCATTATAATGAATTAACCGTATTACTCACCACTAATGAATTTATTAGCCGTATTATACACTACTATAATAAATTCACTTTATTACTCACCACTATAATAAATTCTCCGTATTACTAAACACTATAATAAATTCACCGTATCACTCACCACTATAATGAATCGTCGTATTACTCACCACTATAATGAATTCACCTTCAGTATTACTCAACACTATATAATGACTCTATAATGAATTCATCGTATTACTCTCCACTATAATAAATGCACCATTTTACTCACCACTATAATGAATTCACCGTGTTACTTACCACTATAATGAATTTACCGTATTACACACCACTATAATGAATAAATAATACAAATGTATTGCCTAGTGGAGGGCTAAATCTTATTTTATAAAAATAAATTCTTTTTAAACAAACGTCTGAAACTGATATTAACAAGATGCTTGATTTATTTCTATATTTTGCTACATTTGCAGGACTTGTTTTTTCAACAAACAATCAGTATTACCCACAGGCACTCGTCTCAGATTTTTTCCCCTATATACCTTTATAGTGTTATAAAAAGGTATATAGGAATATAGAAGACGAGTGCCTTTGATATTACCAATGACCGACTCTTCATTTCGACTTAGTTCATACTAGGCTAAATTAATAAAGGAGCTTCTAAAAAATTAAAAGAGGCTAGCATTATTCTTTAACTTCACTATCCACTAAAAAGATGATGTTGACTCACTTAATATTTCAAAGTTAGGTGACTATGTTGAAAGCATCTATCCCATCTACCTTGAAATAACTTTCCCCGAATGTGACCTACCGAAACACGATTGGACTTATCACCTGTTTTGTACTTACATGAGTAACTCGACGGGTGCCGACGTGTGCTCCCCGGTTATCATCACCCCCGGGTTTCAGAAGAGTCTGCGGTACTCAGTCTCAAGTCGGCGTCGATGTCTTTTGGTATACGGTTGATTTTTATTTGTCTTTCTAAGTTTGAATACTCCTTCTGTTTTTTTTCAGTCTTTTGTTGAAAATTTCTGTTTTGTTGCGTAAACCCCTGAGGGTTTACGCAGTATATATTGGACGAGTGATGTAGTCTTTCGGAACACCGGATGTTAGTCGGAACACTTCTGGTCTTTCTATGACCACCTTTCAAATACATGCGCAATAGCTATGACCACCTTTCAAATGCATGCGCAATAGCTTACAAATCTGTTGAATATGCATTAGCATCTTAAGTTGCTATAGAGATATTTTACGTATGATCTGAAATTTATTAGTATATAATATTTTCTTGCATACGATTACAAGCTGCTAATATTAACCTACATGCGTAGTATTTTAATTAGTCAAACGATGTAACCAGCTGTGTTTAGATATGAGGTAAGATTTCATGTAAACAATGCGCTTTATATTCTGAACGAGAATAATTAAAAATAAAATCTTTAGAAAGAGTTTTAGTAGCATTTTATTTTAGATTTTACGTTTAGTGAAGATGTACATGTTGTAAAAAGCAAGCTATTTATTTTTTTTATACTGAAATTAAAGGGAAGTCTTTCTTGCATATGATTAAATTACAGTTATTTTTTTTGGTTAAATATTGCAACTTTAATATAAAAAAAAATGTTTATTAAAAATAAAATTAAATAGATATTGAATATGAAAAAATAAAATATTTTGAACGGGAACAATTAAAAATAATATCTTTAAAAAAAGTATTAGCACTTTTTGAAATTTTACGTCTAGGATAGACCAAGGACATGGAAATATAATCATAAATACGTGCCTCAAATAGGTGTAAAAACGAGGATTTTAAAAAAATTCGTTTATTGAAAATAACGTTAAAATTAATTATGAAAGTTATGTCCGTATTTATTTTCATTAATATTGCAAATTTAAAGTTATTTTCTTTGTTTAAATATTGCAACATTATTTACTTTTTTAATAACCTCTGAATCCTTTTCGTCATTAAAATGCGACTGATAAGTATAGATATTCAATATGAAGGGGGAAAAAATAACCGTGACTGAAATCTAAATCTAAAATTTATTTTAAAAAGATACACATTTGACCATGCAGATGTAAGAAATGATACTTCAAGCAATGAAACAACGAATTAAATGTGCCACTTTAATTACGACTGATAACCTAAAAATGAATCATGCATGCATTTTTAGCAGACTTAACCAGGTCGGCGATAAGATATCGAAAATAAAAAAAGAAGATATTGGGTTTGGTGTCAATGAGACACCTATCTGAAAGAAACCAAAATAACACAGAAATACAAACTATGGGTCACCATACGGCCTTCAACAACAGGCAAAGCACGTACCGCATAGTCGGCTATAAAAGGCCCCGAAATGACAATGTAAAACAATCAGTCAAAAAAGAAAATTAACAAAGTCCGTATCATCGTATGCGTAACTTAGTTGCTCACCAGAGGAACTTTACGCAAGCGTTTAAACACGCGTTCCATAAGTTTGAAGTACGTCGAAATGCAAAGGTATACGCTTTGTGAACGCTTTTACTTCAGGAAAATTTTAATGGAACATAAAAAAAATCATTCAGTTCAAGCGTTTGTCAAACGTATATACATGTACCTGTAAACTGCACGCACATAATATATACATGCTACACGAGCGTTGAAAACGCTACAGATAAGTTTTAGACACGTTAAGGGCACATTGCATACAAAAATACTCGTCGCCTTAAAGCTTTCATTTAGGAAAAGAAGTCCGATACGGGTGAAACTTCATCAAACCTACAGAAGATATTACACCCTCTCTAACCATGCAACATGGGACTAGACATAGAAGTACAGGAACTACTCACATTAGTTTGAGCTGTACAAGATCTACAAAAAAATCCCGCCTGCCTCAAAGGTGCATATATAGGATCGACCATGGTCCAGCACTAATGATACAAATACCAACCAGAGTTACAATGACGTGGTAGTAAGTCTTTAAAGGCCACCGAGCGGCCTCCAAAAATGAAAAAAAAACTACTATTTATTTGGCTATTAAATGCCCCGACCATTAAGATTTAAAAACAAAAATCAAACAAAACTAAACAGCCTTATTGATAACAAAATAATTTACGAAAACAACTTGACCGACATGAATTATCAACAACCATCACTGTACTACATGTTTCTGGCTTTAGAATGGACATTGGCACATAAACAATGTGGTGGCCATAAACCCAACCCTCCCAAATGAACCAACCCTTAAGGACAACACATCGCAAGAAAAAACTGTAAAATATCAGTTGCAATTCGCGTCCTTAAAATTATGGGTACGGTGCACAATAATCACTTACATAAAAACAATAGACACAAATCACTGAAGTTGGGAATGTAGGAAGACCAGGAGAAACGCTAAGGTACGCTTTACGCACACCCAATACACGCTTTAAGCTCGTTGTGCACACGATACAGATATGATTGACAGGTTGAATGCATCAAAATTACTAGCGTTTTGGTAGCGTGCATGATTTTTTTTTAAGCTCGGCCGACGTACGTCGGATCTATACGTTGATGTGTGTAGTCGGTATTACATTATTTAAACCGCTAAACAGGCAATGTCAGTTTCTAATTCTTATGCACAACAAAAGTAATATAAGACAATACATCTTTATTAAACAATTATCTAATATATATATATAATGCCAAACAAGCATTTGGGTTTACGATTGCATTTCTTTTTTTTAAAGAAAGCAACTTGTTCTTTGTTTCGATTAGAAGTCATTATGACAAGAGACAATATATGATATTAAAAAATATGGTAAACTTCTTCTTTTTCTATATCGTATATATAAGTGGGTAAGACGTGGGGTTTACACAATACGGATAATAATCGGAAACAATTATAAAGAATAAGAGAAAAATGGACAAAAAAATGAGACTACTATATAACATAGTAGTCTCAGAAAAAAAGAAAAAGAAAGAATAATGATCCCCACTGAAATGCCAAAATTTCGAGGCTAAAATATAAATAATAGAGAAAAATAGCCTTAAAATTAATGAATACAGTAATGATGGTCCCTCCCCCCATGCCAGAAAGAAAGTGAATATTTATTACAGCACATTTATATGAATGATTTTTTTTAGATAAATCCAATTTAAGATATATGAAGTATATATCAGGTGTAAACAAAAAGTCTTCTAACCTAGCTGTGCTAGGAGAGCTTGGTAGATTCCCTTTATATTTTTCAATTGTATTATCAATGCTAAAATATTGGTTTAGAGTAAAGAATATGAAAGATGGTTTACTGTATGATACCTATATGTGTAACAAAAACATGTTTAATAATAATATTGAATGCTGGTATTCATCCATACATTTCATTTTTAAAAAGATGAATATTCATAATTTGGAAGTGAAGCTCAACTTTTTTATCAAGTCAGTTAAGCAAAAACTTTGTAATAGTTTTTTAAAATTTTGGAACACAAAAAGAACAGATACACAGAGTAGTAAATTAGATACTTATTTCAAACTTAAAACTTGTTTTTCGAAAGAAATGTATCTATCCTTAAACAATTTTCAATTGAGAAGTGCCATATATGTAAAATTAGAATCAGTGCACATGATCTCAAAATAGAAAGAGACAGGTATAAAACATTATATATAGAAAGAAATCAAAGGCTTTGTAAGAAATGTACTCTAAATCTGGTTGAAGATGAACTACATTTTATAACTAGTTGTCCAGCATACAAAAATGATAGGGAGATATTTTTCAAGGAGATCAACTGTATTTGTCCTAATTTTATACATCTTTCAAATGAGGCAAAATTTGTTTGGTTATTTACTAATGAAAATTTGTCTGTACTTAAATATTTAAGGAGCTATATTATTACATGTCTAGATGTTAGACGAAATGTTAATTAATGTATGTAATAACAATGATAATTGTAATGATTTTATGGTTCTCATCCTGCCTATTAACTAAATGTAATTGATTTTTATAGAATGAAGATAATAACACCTATCTGAACTTTTTTAATGTTTCATTTTATTATGTAAAAATGTTTTTCTGTTACAAATCATGATGTATTGTTCTATGTGTACATGCTATGCTGCCCATCAAGGGCCCTTGATTGGAATAATAAAATATTCTTATTCTTATGAAAGAAATAGAACATAGCTACCGAAATGTAACGACTCCCAGACAGTGGTCCCATACTCAAAGATAAAAGGAGAAAGACTTAAGATCACTTAAATCAGAGACATATATATGTCTCTGCTTAAATATGATATAACTTGCAATACTGATAAGGTCAAAGCAACTATTACAATACAGTGTTAAAGTAGACACAGTGGCGGATCCAGCCATTTAAAAAAAAGGGGGGGGGGGGTTCCCAACCCAGGACAAAAAGGGGGGGTCCAACTATATGTACCCATTCAAATGCATTGATCGGCCAAAAAAAGGGGGGGTTCCAACCCCCGGAACCCCCCCCCTCCTGGATCCGCCACTGAGACATATATATATATGTGTATATAATATCCTCTTTCGTAACAAATTGTTTAAATGCAAGAAGTAATCTATTGTAATAGATTTTCATTATACCTTTAATCGTTTATTCACATATATATATATATATATATATATATATATATATATATATATATATATATATATATATATATATATATATATATATATATATATATATATAATTGTTTGTATTTTACTACCATGTATAGCAAATTTTTATCCATTCGGTCATTACCATTTATTGTAAATGCGTTTGTGCCAATAAAATATTGTCTATTGTCTATTGTGACGTCTATAATTATAGTAATTTCACTATGTGGGATATTGGGGTCAAGAGTATAATACTATTACTAGCTCATTCATAAAAAAAAAAATTTGTCTATTTTTTTTTGTTTACATAAATATCTTGTAATCCACTGCCGGTTAAAACAAATCTGTCAGAAAACAAAATCCTAAATTGAAACTAGATGGAATTCACCAAATTTATATTTACAAACAATCAAATGTCTCAACCGTGAACTAGTGAATAACTTGAACAACCAATCAAATGTCGCTGTATCATGCTCTCTTCACATGCCGTTTCTTACCATTCTAGTTAGTGGAAAAAACCGGTGAGTTCCGGAAAGACCGTTAAAAATTGGTTAAGGAAAACATATAATCTTATTATTAATACAATTTTGGGAAGCAGACAGTATCAAATTTTACGACAGTGACAAGATAACAGACGGAAAAGTTTGGTAAATATTTCTCAGTATTTTCATTATAATTACCGCGCACCTGCTAATTGATATTTTATAGAACATGATGCAGCGTCTGGTGTTTATGCAATGTGTGCATTTGACAGTTTATATTTGTTATAAGACACATTCACATTTCTACCTGCGCAGCAGTGCATATGACGGAGAACAGCCAGTGTTTAAATGAATTGTATTTAATTCAGTAACTGTTTTATTTAGATTTTGCAAGTAAAATAATAAACCCTTGATCAAACATTTCCTTATTTGCAGACGTATTCATAAAAAAAGCACAATAAGGGAGATAACTTATAAATTTGCAAAAAATGAACTTGCTAATTTTACCAGACAGTTTTGTGTATAAGTATAGACTGTCCCTGTTTTTAACAACTGGCAACAACGATTGTCAACATAGAAAAGTATAAGGAATCATAATAAATAAAAACAACTAGATGTGGTTTATACATGTACCTAAATAAAATTGCATGTAGACAACACAAATGGAAATACACAATTGTCAAAGGACAATACATGTATGTTGCATTTACTTCCTTAGCTCAACCATTCTGGGGCTGGCAATGTAAAATTTATCTACATATACTAAAGAAAACAATTTCGTTGCACATCCCCGCCTCAATAGTCATTCAAACATTATTTTTATTTATTTATTTGTATGCAAGTCGGTTACTGATCCAGAACTTTGTATAAATGTACAATGTATAAGGGGGGCCGACTGACTGACCTAAGGGGGGAAGGGGGTTCTATTCATGCTTCAGTGATTCCCTATTAAAAATCAACAAAATTATTCCCACTAATTTATGTAAGTACAATCTTTGTAAAATATAAATTAATAAAGTCAACATATCATTTATTATTTTTATGCCCCTGCTGTAATGGAGGGTGAATTTAGTTTACCCTTGTCAGTTAGTACATTGTTGGTTGGTATTCTACATTGGTATCTGTTCTCTAACTTTAGTTTGCCTAAATTAATTTTTTTGCAAAAGAAAACTAAAAATTATCATGAAACAAAACAACAGTCTTAGAAAGGGTAAACAGTTCCTGTTAAACAAACAACACTCCATGTACAGATGCTATTATTTTAATGTATTAACTGTCACATTACTGGTGGCATCAATACTATTTTGAAAATCCAGTGATGAATTTAATGTTCAGTTCAATGTACCATATAAACATAGAGAGGATGTGATACAGGATACCTACGAATAGAACATGGTCTGCTGTGACACATATTCTGTACATGTATAAATCAAGTTCTGATATTTGTAAAAAAAAAATGGATTTTCTCTAACTGTAAAACAAATAGAAAGTTTATTTTCTCTTTAATAACATTTGTTTAACAACAAGTGTTATTACTATTATAGAATGGTTTTCCCTCACCCTGCAGCCGGGTCTTTTTTACCCTTTGTGTCAACCTTCTTTTCTTTTTTTAAACAGCTGACATAAACCATCAGGTTTCTTTTACAGCTATAATCAATGATGCTAATGCTGTAGTTCAATATTGTCTAATTATGTCTTATAGAACATTTCATTTATCCTTCTTAAAGTTGAAAATAGCTTACCGGTATATCACAACTGTAGATCAAGATATATTGCCAAACAAGTTTTTTGCTAGAGTTTAATAAATATTTGTGATTTAAGGGAAAAAAACTCTGTACTAAGAGCAAAATTGCATGAACCTTGTGTTATTTTTCGCAACAACAATAAAAAAAAATCACTGTCTGCCATCCCTGTAAAATTTTCTTGGGTATTAAAGGGGAAATCAACATTTGGAACTTCAATTTCCAATGGCGTTATAGTTGAACAAATTATTTTTTTTCAGATTTATTAACTGAAGACTGATTTTTCTCTGCATTTAACAAGGCCATAGCTATTGAGAATGCCAGCAGTACCGGGTGATATTCCTGGAATTCCACAAGCCCAGGGACTGTATAATCCAGAATATGAAAGTGATGCATGTGGTGTAGGATATATTGTCAGTATAGATGGAGTCAAGTCACATAAGGTAAGGAAAGATCATCGAAATTGAAAAGACTAATCTTCACTTCTTACATGTACATTTGTATATACATTTTGTATGTAAATACAAAAAAAAAAAAAAAAGATGTGGTATGATTGCCAATGAGACAACTGTCCACAAGAGACAAAAATGACACAGACATTAACAACTATAGGTCACCGTACGTCGATTTGTACAAGGGTTAAAGCATCAGATTAAAGATTTATTGAATGTCCCTTTGCTCAGCCTCTTTCTGATTTCAGCTTTCTGGTTATCGGCTGCTTATTGTGATAGATCCCCTAATAAAAAACAATATTCACATCATATGTTCTTGTCCTTATATGATGATCGAAGTTTTTAAAGACCGTGACTGGCTATACAGCCCTCGCATGGTAGGCTTCGCCTTGTCCTTATATGCATACTTTTCATACTTATATTTGTCACTGGACTTTTGAATATTTCGCATGATTTTTGGAAAATATCACAAGGATATGAATATCTAGTTAACCACAGTATACAACCCAGTTACCACAGTATTGTACATGTAGAACAGTGGCGGATCCAGAACTTTTCCTAAGGGGGGGCCTGCTGACTGACCTAAGGGGGGGCCTGCTCCAGTCATGCTTCAATGATTCCCTATATAATCAACCAAATTTTTCCCACGAAAAGGGGGGGGGGGGCCCTGAATCCGCCTATGTAAAAGATTAGTGATAAATAAATACAAGATATATATGTACATGGTGTATATTGATCTTAGTGCATAGTGTACATTAGTGTATGTCTAACATTTTATATAATTAAGGTGTTAGTTCATAAAAGATGAATCATAATTCCTCTCTATTTCTCTTTTTTTACATTTTGTTTTTAAAACTTCGAATGTTTGTAACTTGCTTTACAAAACTTGTTTTACCAATAGATATTGATTTTTTGAATTCAATTTGAGCTTAACTTGGATTATACAGATTTACAAGGTGACTTTAGAAGAAAACTATTATGCAATATATTTGACATTCAACAAATGTTAGATTTTAATTAAAATTTGAAATGCTGGTTATAGAAAAAAAATTTGAACGTTTGGTGTTGTAGTAGTCCTATGTTTCTGGTAGAACGACAGGGGCGCATCCAGCCATTTTTAAAAGGGGGTTCACGACCCAGGATAAAGGGGGTGGGGTGTTCCAATTTTATGTCCCCATTCAAATGCATTGATCATTAAAAAATAGGGGGACTTACAACCCCCTGAACCCCCCACCTGGATCCGCCACTGAAAAGATTATCAGTAAAAAAGGGTGTCCATTGAACATAGAAAATGATAGTGCAGATGCCAGGGGCATCTGTGTTCTATAAACACATTCTTTTTCAAATATAAAAGGCCTATAATGATGATACATTTTGAAAAATTAAGCTGGTAATATATGAAATTTTCAAGCCATAAGGTCATATATTTATTTTACTTTTTTGACCTGAGGAATGATCAATAGTCCTATAATTACATTTCAAGTCATAAAATGCACATTTAACATGAAAGAGTGAATGTTTGAGAGTGCAACTTATTGCCAAAGATGGTATGAATATTTCATTTCATGTTCTGTTATGACATTCACAAACCAAGAAAACAAACAGACTTCCAAAAGAATGACAATATAACAGAACCTTTTAGTTAAAAAAGAGATGCCAAATGAAAAACTCTGTGCTATTGACATGATAGTGTAGATATACATCTATACGTCACTGTTATAGGTTTCTTGAAATATACCAGTAAAACAAAGCATGCTAGAAAAATCTGTTTTAAGGACCCATTAATGGGCATTATGTTTTTCAGTCTGTGCGTCCATTCATTTGTCTGTCTGTCTGTCCTGCTTCAGGTTAAAGTTTTTCGTCATAGAAGTTTTAAATAAGTTGAAATACAATCAACTTGAAACTAAGAACACATGTTCCCTATGATATTTAGGGGCCATTGGATTCCCTGCTAATTTAAACCCTGATAGGTTACAGATGTGGACACACTAGGTTTGTTGTTGTTTAAGATTAATCCTAATCTTAAGAAGGATATTTACTTAATACTTGTGATAAATTCTTTATTTCCTTCTTTGTAATTGTAATCGGCCAGTTACCTTAAGTGCTAGACATATTTACACTTAGTCTTTTAAGGCCAAACAAAAAAAGTAGGTGAGTTTACTGTCACATGCTGAAAAAAAAGGGAAGGTATTTTTTTTTCTTATACATTGTGTCTATGGGAGCAACATTGTGACTTTAACAGTGCTTAATTAAATATGTCAAAAATACTTTAGGTTAGGGGATAAAAATACTTTAGGTTAGGGGATAAAAATTTGGGTAGGTAGGGTACAGTAAACACACATACTTTTTTTTGGCCTAAGCTAAGTTTTTATAGTGGGGAATACCAGATTACATAGGTACATGTATTTAGAAAAGTGATAAATCTGTATAAGTCATAGTTAAGAAAAGAAATATCATATGTCATTCAGCTTCTGACAATAAGTAATTACGTGGAAAACAGGTTGACAGATATAAGATTACTTAAGTTATGAATATAGCTGTTAACTAAAGTGATACTTTAATATGTAAAAAAGTATACCTTTATTTCTGGTTACCTGACTGACTTATTTTTGCCCCTAACCAATTTGAGCGTCAGGCAGGTAATGTTTAGAATTTTTGAACAGAAGAGGTGGGGAGTATTAGTCCTTAAAACCTAAGAAATAAAGCAGAGTGTATCTTAACATTTTTTTTTAGAAAATGTTATGCATCAAGAGTTCATATTTTCCATTGTGAAAGGGTACACATTTTTAGGGGGAAAACAATGAAAGGGTTATTTACTAATTTAAAATTTGAATTCATAAGCTTTCTCATCTGCTACTTTGTCACAAAGTTATCATTGTATTTATTGAGTTTATTCAAGTGAATTAAATATATCAGTAAAAGTTACACATGTTACAGATATCTGGTGTTAATACACATGATGTGGTGAATAAAATTGAGAATGGAAATGGGGAATGTGTCAAAGAGACAACAACCCGACCAAATAAAAAACAACAGCAGAGGTTCACCAACAGGTCTTCAATGTAACGAGAAATTCCTGCACCCGGAGGCGTCCTTCAGCTGGCCCCTTAACAAATATATACTAGTCCAGTGATAATGAACGCCATACTAATTTCCAAATTGTACACAAGAAACTAAAATTAAAATAATACAAGACTAACAAAGGCCAGAAGCTCCTGACTTTGGACAGGCGCAAAAATGCGGCGGGGTTAAACATGTTTTCTCATGTAGTCAGTACTGATAAGATATCATTAAATAAAATCATTAAAAGACTACATTTCCAAATAGTTGATAAAACATTTGTAAAAAAAGGCAGTACCATGTGTTCATCAGGTTCTGTTTCAAATGTTGTATAACATGATGGCAATAATGTAATTATGTATTACTTCTAGTCTAATTGAAATCATAATGAATATCTTCACAGATGAATAAGAGACATCATGCTTTATCATGTTTATCATTACTACTGGATTGAAAAAAATGTGAAGATAGAGGTTGCACTTCTGTAAATATAGACTATGCAATTTCCCATAGGATACCCCTTTATGGCAAAAACTCTGCAACTTTTACAATGAAATTTCTTAAAAATATATCCTAGAATGGAAAGTTGATAAGAAACTTAGACACTCTTTTATTCAAAAGTAAAAATTGGGCTGTGCAGCATATTTTCAATATTTGTATGCCCCAAATTTCTAAGAGGTTAAACTTATATTATAATTCTGTACTGCCCCTCCCTTCACTCTGGGTCTTCCTGAAAATTAAATTTTGCCGCTATCCATCTGTTCTTATACTGGTAACATTTCCAAATGACTTCTATGAGATGAAACATAGAGATCATATCTGGAAACCAGTACCTAAACAAAACAAAATATCTATGAACATGATGAATATTTAATATATATCTGCCTAAAGAGGTGTGGATTTTGAAATAGCTGTATTTTCAATCTAGTCATCCTTAGTATCATTGCACTGCCTGGTAGCAAGTAGAACTGGTTGAGGAACAGTAATATTATGAAGCAAGAAAGATTTAATTTTAAAATGTTACATAATACTAAACATGCTAAAATTTGATTATAAAGTGAAGGAAAATCACTTTATTATCAAATTCTATATATATGTATATATAATCAATACTTGATGTGAAACATAAATACCAATTCTGACGTAGATATACAAGTATGTGGAGGAGTTTTAATGCCTTTCCATAATCAATAATAGCTTCTTTCTAAAATGAATTTGTAGAACTTTTTTATCATTGGTTCTAAGACTATTTAGGAACGTGTTTTGTCCCACTCAGGATAGATGAAACAAGTCTTCTACAATTAGTATAAAAACAGTGTACATGTATTGATTTTTGCTTCACTGACTAGATGAAATAACATTGATAGATATAGAAAGATAGATAGAATGACTTTGTTCTCTGGTGGCGTTACATTAATAGATTTAATAACTGACAGAGTTATTGTGATCATTACCATTACGGGTAATTCATAAATCTGTAATTCATAAATCGAAGTTTCTCAGATTTTAGTGTTGAACCTCCTTTGTTCTATTGAAGGTCTAATAGAGTTTACTAGTAAAGTATCATCCGTAGCAGTATGTGCAAAAAATATTGCTCCACACTCATATTGTGATACCCCTCCCCCCACACTTATATTTATTGTGATGCACATATTTGTAAGTGCCTTCATCCAATAGCACCTCCCTCTGTCCTTTATCCGTAATTTAAGTATATACCAGTTGACCAAACCTTTTGAAATTTCTATAGATTTAGGATTTTTCGTAATACAGTATTTCAGGTCTAAATAAATTTTAATGGTTTTGAAATTTACTGTTCAAGAGTTATTCCCCTTAATTACCTTCAAACTTCGTTCATTAAAAAAGTTCTCTTATTTTTTTCTTGAAGAAATCTTTTATTAACATGATTAATGCTGAATTTCACTCAGAGTCAATTTTATTCTGATTCACTAAATTTAGAGTAGGAATCCTCTCTCAAATTAAAGTTATCAACAAGACTTTGTAGATTGAATGATAGGTAAACAAGTATTCTATGAAGCTATTTTCATTTGAAGCTAGGTCAGTGGTACAGGTACATGTAGGTTCATAACATTAGGCCAATTAAAATTAATTGATAGATTTTCATCCCCGCCCGCCCCTCTGAAATCGTCCCGCCCCGATTTTTTTTATTTTGAAAAATTTACGATTTCCGGATTTTGTTCGTTTCTGTTACCGGTAACCGTCAATAATTTCGTTTCATTCTAACTTCCTGTTTCAAATTTCGGTTTTCATATTATTTGTTTCGGGTACTTCAAACCGATTATGTTGATAAATTCAGCTACTCAGTGATGACAATATCATCTACGGAGAATAGAGATAGATTACCAGAAGGGCATAAAATATTCGGCTTACGAGTGATACGCTGTGTCCAAGAACGTAAATTCACAAACTTGAAATTTCTGTCTGAGAAAACCGTTGATTTTTTTTAATAAAAATACATCGACGTTGTGTCGGCAAATTTGGGCTGTGGATGATTTCCAAAGCGCAAGAATCGTGGAACAAATTGGTAGAAAAAAATATAAACTCACCGTCTGGATTAAAGAAATTGACAAAAGCACGAACTTGTTAGATCTATATATATGACCGTATATTGAGATAAAAAAAGTCAGCAAACATAAATATTGTGTTATAGAAAGCCGTTAGATTTACCCATGGTTATTGGTTTTGTTTATATATGCTTCAGTCTTGCATAACTTGAGAATCTTAAAAGCGCCAACCCTACTATTCTCAACACTGTTTGGCTTTATAATATTTTGATATGAGCGTCACTGATGAGTCTTATGTAGACGAACCGGGCGTCTGGCGTACTAAATTATAATCCTGGTACCTTTGATAACTATTTGACTTCTCATTTCATTCATAATACTTCTGTTGCATACCATTGCATTTGTATAATTTTATGGGGACTATAAACCATCGCTTAGAAAGCAAAATAAATTTGGAGTTGGTAGTACAACTCAGAATAGAGAATTTCTCCATAATTTTACTGTTTACTGAAAATAGGTTTCTAAAGTAGCAATTGTATGTAGAACAGTCGGAAATTTATGTACAATTCTTTACATGTTTACACATATACATAATACAAGCTAATTACAACACTTGCATATATATGAAGTTCATGTCACAAGAAGGTTTTATATTAAATAAAATTTAAAATATAAAATCCTCCCACCTGCCCCATTTTTTTCAAAACTTTGGATGAAAATCTACTAATTAGTTTTAGTTGGCCTTAGGTGCAGTAACCACTTATAAACATAAATATGTATATTTGTTGTAGAAAACAAGTATTCTCACAAAGACAAATAGAAGTTCACTAAGCGGTAGCCTGGAGTTGTTCACCTTCTTTCAAATTATGTTATGTAAAGGATAAGGCCACATGAAGAAGTTTGTTAAGTTGAAAATAAGGCCACATCAAATTTGTGCATGCAGTTCCTTAGAATCGTTGCTCCAAATTTTTAAAAACCTGAATTTTTTTTTTTACCACCATTCCATGAATACTTCTTGGAAATCAACTATTTCTATATATACGACCACAAAAATGTGTTTAGGAAGAAGGGGACGAGAAAGAGATCTAAAACAAGCATTTTTCTTGTTCAAGGTCAATAACTAGTGTACATGTGTATGGATCTCTATGAAATTGTACCACAAGGTTCCTTACCAAAAAAAGGAATGTTGGGAATAATTATGGGGGTTAAGGCCATAATTGATTGATTGATTGATTGATTGGTGTTAATCATCACTTTCAGCACTATTGTGCTATTACGTGCCTGTCAAATTTTATTGATGGAAGATGCGAGAATGAGGCTGCAACTCATAGAGCATTGAATGGATTCTCAAACACAAAGATGACTTAAGGACATATAACAAATATGCACTTCCAATTTTTATACAAGATTGATTTTGGCATTCTGCTAATACCAATTCTTCCACCACTTTTGATCAAAGTGTGATGTGTGCATAATCCCAATTATGAGGAATTTATATAACAATTAACACACAAATAATGTGTTGTACAGATAAAAATGTTCAAGTAAATACAAAGTGATTTATATTAAGAGTGCTCTGTCTGCACTTTGTGATGCACAGATACATGTATGTTTGTATTACAATTGATAATGGTATCACTTAAATTAATCAGGTATGTAGGTAAACTGCCATTTGTGTGAATGACATACCTACTTTTACTCAATATGATAACCTATTTCTTCCTTCATCTATAAATGGTCATAGAGTATGTTTACATGTATTTATAAACATGGAAGTGATTTGAAAAGTTCAGAAATAAGGCATGCTATGGTCATGTTAGTATTACATGCATATGAATCTGTTATGAAAGGGTATTTTTGCTGACACTGCAATATTTTTTAAAGTACCGGTACTTAGTTTTGATTTTAGATCTTTTCTGAGCAATTTAACATTTTCAAATAAATTTTTCAGTTAGTATTGCATGCATATCAATGCATATGAATCAGTATTGTTATGGAAGGGTATTTTTGCTTACACCCCAGTTCTATTGTTATAATTCATAGTTTCTATTTTTATCCAGACACACCTTTCCCTCGGTGTATAACTATTACTGACACTACAAAAAAATTTAAAGTACTTAGTCTTTTCTGAGCATTTTAATAAGAACTCTCAGATAGAAATTTTATATTATGTAATCTGTTATTTTATGAGGATCAATCTTGAAGTGCAAATATATGACAGACAAACTTCTACTAATAGTGCTCCATCTAGCTACATTTCATGCTTCATTGACTTTAAAGCTAGTGAAATCAATACTTTGCCTTGTTCAGTTACATGTTTAATTGAAAGGTTTGCTGAAGATAGTGTTTACAGAGTCATTTAGGTTTAAATCATATTAATGGGTTAGGAACTTTTTCTACTTTTCCTTAATAATATTTTGTAACTCCTATGAATAATTCATAGGCACTTCTGAATTTAAAAACTTGCATATTAGCCCAATTCATTTTTATGCTCACTGTGCAAGAGGAGGCATTAGGTTTTACCCTTGTCCGTCCCTACGTCCATAAATCCATACGTTGCAAAGTTGGAAACTTAATGAAAATGCTTATAACCCCAAAACACAAATCAAAGATGAATTTTGGTGGTATCACTTTAACCATAGAGAGTTGTGCCCCTTTGCAAATGGAAACATTGCTGAATTTTTTGTTTTGCTTCTCTAACTTAAGTTTGCCTCAGTGTAATTTTATTTTTAATAGTTTTAAAAGACCTTGTCTAAAATTCTCTTTTGAATATTTTCAAATCCCAACTTTAAGCATATTTAAGTAAAAAATCACCAAATGAACATCGTCTTATACAGTTCCAGATTACCGAATTCACTGGTCAGCTTTGAAAAATTAGGAATTAATACCTGAGTTTGGCTTCTAGGCATGGAAGATTACATTTTTAGGAAAAAAACTTGGAGTAGAATGAGTAAATTTTCATCCCATTAGCCATTAGAATTGATTATAGTTATATTGATTAGAAATGTTTCTTTGATTCTATTGCAATTGGAAACTAGTTATAGACAGTGGAGATATTCCAGCTCATCTCCACACAATATAGATTTAATATAAGATAGAAATAAACTTATTTGATGAGCTTTATTGATGAAATATTTGTTTTCATTTTCAGATATTACGAGATGCCCAGATTATGCTTCAGCGTATGGAACACAGGGGAGCCTGTGGGTGTGACAACGATACTGGAGATGGCGCCGGTGTCATCACAGCCATACCCCATGACCTCTATGCTAAGGAACTCAAGTAATTATAGAAAATAAAATGGAAAATTCAGTTGGTGCATGCAAATGAAACTTGGTTTTGAAGTAGACACTTGTACTTATCATATTCAAATGATGATACATGTACAAGATATTCTAGGACAACTTAAAGGTTTACTCTGTGTTGCTTGATGGCTAGACCATGGACATAACAAAAAGTGTATAAACCTGCAAAAAAAGAGTAGAAAAAAATATAGTATAATGTAAACCCAACATTTTAAAGGGGTAGGGGTTTAACTGACTGCATCAAATAAACATATACATAGTGTAGTTCATCATAACATGTACTCATAATTCTGGGTTTTTTTGCTTACACATGTGTAGGAATATGTGATAATAATACAACGGAAATTTGTACATTTTCTCTCACATCTTAATTGAACATCTGAAGGGGAAAGCCAGTTTCTCTCTTTGTACTCGGGCTTCCCCCACCAATAAAAACAGCCCACTACAATTTATCCTAGGTTGTTGACAGTGCCTTAAAAATCCAATTAATTTAACATATATTTACAGAGCAGAACAGAGTATTGAGTTACCAGAAGCTGGGAGCTATGCCACAGGAATGATGTTTATAGACAAGGATAAAGGTCCAGAAATCAAATCTATTTTTGTGAAATTTGCTGAGAACTTTGAATTAAAGGTATAAAATTCTTTCCTTGGTTTAAGTATATTTTTTTGTGGCTTTGAATTTGATTTAGTTATGACTTTTCATTAGTTTTGTCTTTTTTCAGAAAGATAAGTCGTTTGTAAATTTCTTGTAGAGTTTTTTTTTGCCATTGATGAATTGTCATTTAGTGCTCAGTGGAATACAATGGGTCCATGTTCAATAGCTTAATTGGATTAATATTGAACTAAATATTAATAAAAAAGGGATCTGATCATGAAGTATAATTCATTGAGACAGCAAAGCAATGACACAAATAATTGAGAGTTCTAGAGGTCAACCTAAAGTTCTAGAGGTCAACCTAAAGTTCTAGAGGTCAACCTAAAGTTCTAGAGGTCAACCTAAAGTCTTCTAATGCACAAATATCAAAGTCAAAATCTTTTAAGATAGCAGTACGCAAACAAATACAGAAACCATTAAAAATCTGCCTTCAAACAATATAAGAACATATTTAATTTAGAAAAAAGATGAATTTCAGTTTACAAATACAGTCTGGCTAAATAACAAATATTGTAAATAGATGCACACTGTCACTGTTGATTCTCATCTGAAAGGTGTGATACATCAATTTTTGATCATTCAATTTTCTCGAGTGTTCACCCCAAGGACTTATCGCACCAAAGTCATGATGGTGCTTTCTCAATAGATTTGATAAAAGATTGTACTGTCAATTCAGAAATTACTGCAAGGTTTTTATGGATGCCAACAATGGGACTGTTCGAGTATTGCAATTATAAGACCTTGCATTCTAATATCAAATACATATACATGTAACAGTATGCAGATATTTATTAAATTGCAATAATTAATCTCTCGTTATTGTCCTTTCTTCAATAATCACAATAATAAATGTGTGCAAT
The DNA here is from genome assembly GCF_963676685.1 of Mytilus edulis. Taxonomy (NCBI): domain Eukaryota; kingdom Metazoa; phylum Mollusca; class Bivalvia; order Mytilida; family Mytilidae; genus Mytilus; species Mytilus edulis. Next base: position 44,172,145 of record NC_092353.1, on the reverse strand, counting down.
ATTTTCTAATTTGACAGTACATGTATTACAAATATGGAGCTATTATTTAAAGGAAACAGTGCTATTTGAAAGCCATCATGCTATTAGGTTAATATAGATACATTCTGAAAGTGAAAATTTTCTGCACTTTAAACTTTTAAAACTACTAGTCCCAACACCTATATTCTGAGATATTTCTCATGTGTCTGAATAAATTTTTTCAAATACTTACTGGTCCAAATAAAATTTTACTAATCTTGAGGAAAACAGTGTAGACTGAAATAAACAAGCATTACAAATACTACATTTATATTGAAAAATATATCCTCTATTTGAAACAATAAACAGAACTAAAAGGAATACAATGAACAATTCACCGTTAATTATTATTCACATTAATCATTTGTTAATATAAATTGACAATGTAGGTAATAGGATGGAGAAGCCCACCAGTGGATAGATCGGCTATTGGGAGTATTGCTCAGACCACAGAACCATTAATATTACAGGTAAATATACAACAATAGAATTAACAAATAGTGTGAATTTAAGAAAAAGTTAAATGCAAAGATAATTTAAAAAAAGATGTTATGTCAGTTCTAATATGAACTTAATTTAAGTTTTTGAGTAAGATGATGTTTTAGGACTTTTCATTATTAAGGACATTTGATTGAAGCCATCACTTGGTATTTGTCATAAGCAATGGTTTGTTTAGTTTTTTGTCTTTTATGAAAAAGACATTGAGACATAGGAATTCTAATATGGCAGGGACAAACATAGAAAGTGATTTAAAGCTTTGCATTTCAGGAGTCTTTTTCACAAAAAAAAGGACTAAGATTGATCTATGCTGCATTGTTCATCACTTACAATCAATCTTAGTCGTAAGTTAATTTGTGAAACAAACTCTAGAAGGTTGAAAATACAGATCCTCCTATTATGAGTGCAAATGGCTTTTTGTCATTAACTATAATCTGGCATAAAAATTATGTCAGCTATGACCTCATGAAGACTTATTTATGTTAGTGTTAAATTTATTTCATTTTTGTTTAGAAATTGGTCTATGGAATCACTGTAATATGTCTAATATTTCTGAGTTAAAAATTCAATGGTCAACTTTTATTTAGAGCTTTTTTGTTTTCTCAATTTCTATGATAAATTTCAGGTGTATAAAATCATTGTTCGGTGGCCATTTCCAGCTTTCAGTTTTTACCAGTGTTTGACCAAATTTTCATTATTATCTGATCAATTTTATCATGTACAAGTAGTATTAAGGAGGTCAACTATATTTGGTGTATAAATGCTGACCTTCACCTAATTTTAGATTTTCACTATAGATGCAGTCATGCAGACAGGCCTTTTATCTCCAATAATGTCAACATATCATTCAATTATATAGATAATCAATAAAGCAGGCAAGACATTTTAGTCTGTCCTTCTCGTTTCATTTTGATTGAAATTTATGAATTAAACTTTGTCTCATATTTGGGCATCTAGCATGATTCAGTATTATGGTGAGCGATTCAAATCTCTTTACAATGAAGAAATGGTGCATCTATTAAACAAAGCATTGATTGTTATGGATGAAAAAGCTTTGGTTATAGGTGTTCATTATCAATAGCCAGTGTTAAAAAAAAGATATACATATTTTACTGTAGCAACTTTGTAGGATATATAGACTAGGTTAAAAAAAAAACCTTGAATAAATGATACCATTTTCAAATGGAAAACAGAAAACCTGAAGGTTATTTTCTTACTGAAATGAATATTTGAACTAAAAAAATATATTGAATAAAGTTTATACCTATTAGTTTCAATTTCAAAATTCTTAGATATTAAACATCACAAGTAGGCATGATGATTTGAAAAGTACATTGCTTGTTATTTAGTTACATGATGGAAGTTTTTAACGACCTTGACTGGCTACACAGCCCTTTCACGGTCGGTTTAGCTACATGCAACCCATTATTAGGCTTTGACTTTGTTTATCAATAAATAATTCAGGTGTATCCAAAATTTGCACTTTTGCATAAACCTTCACATTGAACTTGTAGATCATAGATATAGCATACAAATTTAGTGTCCCCATTATATCCATTTCATGTTTATAAAGTTAAAATAACATCATTTAAAAACTTTAAATATTTGTTTGCCCTTTAAAAGATATTTGTAGGTCACAATTATGACCAAATTAACAATCATTGTATAAGGTTAAAAAAGCTTTTGATCTCGGTCCAGTCTGAATTATTGAATGCTTACATGAATATTTGATATATTAGACATAATAGTATAGTTTAAAGTTTTATTGATTATAAAATACCTGCTTTTAGAGAAAAATTACATGTAAACTTTAAATACATGATCTGTGTACATGCATTAGATCATGTTGAAATCATGACCAAAATAATCTTAATGTAGTTTAATGGTTTGTTAAACAAATGAAAGAGGCATAAATTATTACCAAGTTAAAACTTTTCCAGACAAAAGTATGGGATTATTTGGCAAGTTTTAATTGATTGAGTCCCTATACTGATACAGTAATACCCCATACTCATTTTAAAGTGTACTTCCAGCTGCCAAACTTTCCATCTCCACTAAAAGGTTGGGGTTTGGGAGGGGGGGGGGGTTGGAGATTATGCATTATAGAGGACTTTTTTATTCTAAATTTTGTATTAATTTAAACTTTTATCCCAAACAGATACAATTTAATTATCTATCCCTTGATTTAATTAGTGACAATAACATTTGTGATGGCCTTGAAAGTCTTTTTACTATGCAAATAAGCAATATTTTAACAAAACAGGGAAAAACAATAACAGAATAACATTTGTGATGACCTTGAAAGTCTTTTTACTTTGCAAATAAGCAATATTTTAACAAAACAGGGAAAAACAATAACAGCAAATACTATATCCCAAACTCTAGTGATGAAAGAAGGTGATAAAAAGGGTGATTTTTGTTAAAGAGGGATACTTTAATCTGCCTTAAAGGTATCACGCCCATAGCGGGGATGACATGTAGGTCAACACTATTTAGTTGATAATGTGAAGAAGTATGAATACGTGTCTGTTTGAAAAATGATACACATGGTAATGTTTTGAACTCTTGACCTCATGTTCATGCTTCAGATTTTAATTTAGATTTATATCTATACATGGATGTTAGAATAATTTGTATGGTCATTCATTTCATTTTCATAAAAATGCATCTGACAGCTTCATATCACCTCAACATCTTTCAGTTCTAATTTGTCAAAACTTTTTTTCCAAGTTAAACAAAATTGCATTAATTTGTATCATAATATTTTATGTTAAAAGAAACCTTGTATTCATAAGCTTTCCACTTTGCCCTTATCTGCCTTAAATCTCAATAAAATATGTTGTATCCCTATGAAGAATGTACAAAGTTTATTAAACATACAAGCTGTTGCAGTCATGATTTTAATGTTATACATAGGTGATATAAATTTTCCATTGCAAACATATTAATGATGTTCAATCCACTAAAACATAAAAATTACTAGACTACATCTTTAAAAAGTTATTAGTAAAGCATACTGTTTCTGAGTTGCTTAACCTCCATTTTTGTTTTTATCTTCAAATGATTTTCTTTTTTCTGTATTAACATATGTAACAATATTTCCATATTATAAGGAAAAAATTACTTTTATTTATTCCAGTAAAGAAAATATTCAGGCTGTTTTCCATTGGATTTTTTAAATATTTCGAATACTTCTGACATGAACTTGTTTAATTATGAAAGCAATCTTGTGGTCTAAATTGTGTTATTGAATTCTACTTTTATTAATCATTACTGTTAACAATAGATTATATTGATATTTTTTGTTATTCTGAAAGTACAAAATATATTCTGGATCTGTTTATTGTTAATAATTTGGACATTAAGTATGCTGATATAAAAGGAAAATCCATCTATCTGAAATGGACTTGATTCTAAAATATTAGGATAACAAAATTATTTTCTTTGAAGTATTGACAACTTGATCCCTGTCCATGAAGAGCAAAGGAAAGAAAACTATTTTCCCTTTTAAGTTATTTAAATAAAATTTTTTGAATGAGCAATGTTTTGTAGTGAACACGATATTGCACAGTTTCAATCTTTTAAGAATATTAAGAAACAATTTACAGAATTTGAATTTCTTCCATTGCTCTTGCATGTGCAAGGAACCAGTTGTTGTCTTATTTAATGAAAATTAAAGCTAAAAATTGTTTACTATGCAAAATGCAACAATTATCTACGATATAGTTTTCATCTACTGATTTGAAAATATGAGCATCCTTATTAAATGTCCATATTTCACACATTTAAAGTGTTTTATTGAAGTTATTATGTACTGCTATCTGATAATTGTGTTCTACATGTTCATTTTTGTTGAGATATGCCCTTAGCACATGAAAAGTTTCTTTGTAGGAGTAGCCAGCCATCATATCTGGCGGTGAAGAGTTCCAAGGAAGGGAGGCAACTCAGAAATAAGTGTTTACTAAGTAAATGAATAATGACCATACTTTTCTATTGCAGCATAAATTTATAAACATGGACTTTGTATTTAAATCACATAAACACTTAAAACACATTTACATTTTGAAGAGAAAAAAAAAATATAATAGATTTATTTATAATGGAAACGTAATGATATAAATGTTGCTGCAATCCTCATTCAGTGAAATTCAAATTTGAGAATAAAAAGGTAGTAAAAGGCAATTGTATGTTTTTAGGTGCAAAATATTTACTAAACAGGCAGCCAGATCAAGGTTGCTCTTCAATTTGGATTTATGCTTCATAACTTGATCTAAGGGCAACATTCATATTAACAGAACATATCCTGATCTAAAGGCAACATTTATAATAATAGTCTATAACAGAGCATATCCATGTCCTAATCTAAGTGCAACATTCATATAATAACATGACATATCCTGATCTAAGGGCAACATTAATAATAACAGGCCATTTCCTGATCTAAGGGCAACATTAATAATAACAGGCCATTTCCTGATCTAAGGGCAACATTCATAATAACAGAACATATCCTGATCTAAGGGCAACATTTATAATAATAATAAACCATATCCATGTCCTAATCTAAGGGCAACATTCATAATAACAGAACATATCATGATCTAAGGGCGACATTCATAATAACAGGACATATCCTAATCTAAGGGCAACATTCATAATAATAGAACATATCCATGTCCTAATCTAAGGGCAACATTCATATAATAACATGACATATCCTGATCTAAGGGCAACATTAATAATAACAGGACATATCCTGATCTAAGGACAACATTCATAATAACAGAACATATCCTAATCTAAGGACAACATTCATAATAATAGAACAGGACATATCCTGATCTTAGGGAAACATTCATAATAACAGGCCATTTTCTGATCTAAGGGCAACATTCATAATAACATATCCTAATCTAAGGGCAACATTCATAATAACAGGCCATTTCCTGATCTAAGGGCGACATTCATAATAACAGGACATATCCTAATCTAAGGACAACATTCATAATAATAGAACAGGACATATCCTGATCTTAGGGCAACATTCATAATAACAGGCCATTTCCTGATCTAAGGGCAACATTCATAATAACAGAACATATCCGAATCTAAGGACAACATTCATAATAATAGAACAGGACATATCCTGATCTTAGGGCAACATTCATAATAACAGGCCATTTCCTGATCTAAGGGCAACATTCATAATAACAGGCCATTTCCTGATCTAAGGGCAACATTCATAATAACAGGACATATCCTAATCTAAGGGCAACATTTATAATAACAGAACATATCCTAATCTAAGGACAACATTCATAATAATAGAACAGGACATATCCTAATCTAAGGGCAACATTCATAATAACAGGCCATTTCCTGATCTAAGGGCAACATTCATAATAACAGGCCATTTCCTGATCTAAGGACAACATTCATAATAACAGGACATATCCTGATCTAAGGGCAACATTTATAATAACAGAACATATCCTAATCTAAGGACAACATTCATAATAATAGAACAGGACATATCCTAATCTAAGGGCAACATTCATAATAACAGGCCATTTCCTGATCTAAGGGCAACATTCAAAATAACAGGACATATCCTAATCTAAGGGCAACATTTATATTAACAGAACATATCCTGATCTAAGGACAACATTCATAATAACATGACACATCCTGATCTAAGGACAACATTCATAATAACAGGACATATCCTGATCTTAGGGCAACATTCATAATAACAGGCCATTTCCTGATCTAAGGGCAACATTCATAATAACAGGACATATCCTAATCTAAGGGCAACATTCATAATAACAGGACATATCCTGATCTTAGGGCAACATTCATAATAACAGGCCATTTCCTGATCTAAGGGCAACATTCATAATAACAGGACATATCCTAATCTAAGGGCAACATTCATAATAATAGAACATATCCATGTCCTAATCTAAGGGCAACATTCATAATAACAGGCCATTTCCTGATCTAAGGGCAACATTCATAATAACAGAACCTATCCTAATCTAAGGGCAACATTCATAATAACAGGACATATCATGATCTAAGGGCAACATTCATAATAATAGAACATATCATGACCTAAGGGCAACATTCATAATAACAGAACATATCATGATCTTAGGGCAACATTCATAATAACAGGACATATCCTGATCTAAGGGCAACATTCATAATAACATATCCTAATCTAAGGACAACATTCATAATAACAGAACATATCCTGATCTTAGGGCAACATTCATAATAACAGGCCATTTCCTGATCTAAGGACAACATTCATAATAACAGAACATATCCTGATCTAAGGACAACATTCATAATAACAGAACATATCCTGATCTAAGGGCAACATTCATAATAACAGGACATATCCTGATCTTAGGGCAACATTCATAATAACAGAACATATCATGATCTAAGGGCAACATTCATAATAACAGAACATATCCTAATCTAAGGGCAACATTCATAATAATATATCCTAATCTAAGGGCAACATTCATAATAACAGGACATATCCTGATCTTAGGGCAACATTCATAATAACAGGACATATCCTGATCTAAGGGCAACATTCATAATAACATATCCTAATCTAAGGACAACAGTCATAATAACAGAACATATCCTGATCTTAGGGCAACATTCATAATAACATATCCTAATCTAAGGACAACAGTCATAATAACAGAACATATCCTGATCTAAGGGCAACATTCATAATAACATATCCTAATCTAAGGACAACAGTCATAATAACAGAACATATCCTGATCTAAGGACAACATTCATAATAACAGAACATTTCCTGATCTAAGGGCAACATTCATAATAACATATCCTAATCTAAGGACAACAGTCATAATAACAGAACATTTTCTGATCTAAGGGCAACATTCATAATAACATATCCTAATCTAAGGACAACAGTCATAATAACAGAACATTTCCTGATCTAAGGGCAACATTCATAATATCATATCCTAATCTAAGGACAACAGTCATAATAACAGAACATATCCTGATCTAAGGACAACATTCATAATAACAGAACATATCCTGATCTAAGGGCAACATTCATAATAACAGGACATATCCTGATCTTAGGGCAACATTCATAATAACAGAACATATCCTAATCTAAGGGCAACATTCATAATAACAGAACATATCCTGATCTAAGGACAACATTCATAATAACAGAACATATCCTGATCTAAGGGCAACATTCATAATAACAGGACATATCCTGATCTTAGGGCAACATTCATAATAACAGAACATATCCTAATCTAAGGGCAACATTTATAATAACAGAACATATCCTGATCTTAGGGCAACATTCTTAATAACAGAACATATCCTAATCTAAGGGCAACATTCATAATAACAGAACATATCCTGATCTTAGGGCAACATTCATAATAACAGAACATATCGTAATCTAAGGGCAACATTCATAATAACAGAACATATCCTGATCTAAGGGCAACATTTATAATAACAGAACATATCCAGAGATCTTATGAACAGATTTATATTTGCAGATATTTAAACTTAATTATCATTCATTCATTTCATCTGTCAATCATTTTGTAAATATAAAATATAAAAATAAGAAGATGTATGATTGCCAATGAGACAGCTCTCAATAAGGGACCAAAGACACAGAAATTAGCAACTGAAGGTCACTATACAGCCTTCAACAATAAGCAAAGTCATACCACATAGTCAGTTTTAAAAAGTCCAGAAAAAATAATGTAAAACAATTCAAATGAGAAACAGCCTAAGGTAGCAATACACAGTTAGGAAAAAAACTTAAAATTGACACTCATAATTTTTAAACATCCTCTTTCCCCTCCTGTCTAACAAAGAAGGCTTTATATGTGTGTTATGCATGTATATACTTATAGAAAGAGAATCTTCCATAGATTTCATTTCTAATGGTCATAAGGGTGAAATATAATCCCTCTTGGGTGTAACCATGGCAACAATCTGCATTTCTTAGATACAAAATATAGCAAAAAAGGGGGGTGAACATGTCACAAAAGTCTCCAAAATTTGGTCTAAAGGAAAATTTCAATCAATTACAGTGATACCTTTCCTGAATCCATAGGTTAATATCTATCAAGTGGTCCAAAAAAAATCGTATGCTTATCTGCTCGTTTTTCCATAAAATTGAATTGAAAAGATCGAGCGCAAAATCTTTGTTGATAAACACTACAATAATTTATGGACCTATGAACGGTACGGATAGGAAAATACGGACTGTCAATCATATAAATGGCCTATAAAACATGTTAAAAATAATCAAAATGTTCATATAAACCCACTAAGAAGGCTATATTATTCTTCAATTATCTAAAAATCAATTTTATTGTACAAAAACTTTCATATTTAAAAAATTCACAGGGGCCATAATGCGAAACTAAACTTCTAACTGTGTATTGCTACCTTAAGGATTAACAATTTTTTTCCCAATTCCACTTTAAATAGATTTCTGTTTTCTACTAGCTAAAACGAGCAAATTGGCCTGCTAGTTTTGAAAATCGGTTCAGAAATAAATATTTTATGAAGGTTAGCAGTTGACACTGAAATGCAACAAAAAAGTGATTTTATGAAACATGCCATGTCAAAGTGCATTTTCTCCTTTTTTAGTCAAATTTCTAAAACTTTACCTTCTAAGCCTGTCTTTTCTAGTTTAAAAACTTAAATTAACCTTAACAGTAGACAAATTATACAAGTTAAAGCTATTTTAAAGCTCTAGAATGTCAATTTTGTTGTGTATTACCATACCAAAGCCTTGGTTAAAATTTAGTAAATACTGAATTCATTTATAACAGCTGGAAAAAATTTAGGCTAAATTCATGCTAAATTGTGACTTTATACTTGCTAAAATAATAAATTTGATTTAGTCGCATGAAAAAATATAAAGCGTTTCCTTCTAAGGTTTCTACATAACGCGCAATCTTCTTTTCCAAGGGGTAGCCAATAAAGTATCAATTTATGACGGAACCAAGTCTTTGTGTCAAAATGTCTATATTGGTTGCTAAGGACAATAAACAACAAAACTAACATATATTGTCATTCTAAAGGTTGTTTCTCCCTCAGCATTGTATCTATAACCTAATTATCAATAGATTTGTGGTATGATTTGTCTTAAAAAAAGCAATTCTTTGCTTTGCCAAATGCCATAAGGTAGCAATACACAGTTAGGAAAAAAACTTAAAATTGACACTCATAATTTTTAAACATCCTCTTTCCCCTCCTGTCTAACAAAGAAGGCTTTATATGTGTGTTATGCATGTATATACTTATAGAAAGAGAATCTTCCATAGATTTCATTTCTAATGGTCATAAGGGTGAAATATAATCCCTCTTGGGTGTAACCATGGCAACAATCTGCATTTCTTAGATACAAAATATAGCAAAAAAGGGGGGTGAACATGTCACAAAAGTCTCCAAAATTTGGTCTAAAGGAAAATTTCAATCAATTACAGTGATACCTTTCCTGAATCCATAGGTTAATATCTATCAAGTGGTCCAAAAAAAATCATATGCTTATCTGCTCGTTTTTCCATAAAATTGAATTGAAAAGATCGAGCGCAAAATCTTTGTTGATAAACACTACAATAATTTATGGACCTATGAACGGTACGGATAGGAAAATACGGACTGTCAATCATATAAATGGCCTATAAAACATGTTAAAAATAATCAAAATGTTCATATAAACCCACTAAGAAGGCTATATTATTCTTCAATTATCTAAAAATCAATTTTATTGTACAAAAACTTTCATATTTAAAAAATTCACAGGGGCCATAATGCGAAACTAAACTTCTAACTGTGTATTGCTACCTTAAGGATTAACAATTTTTTTCCCAATTCCACTTTAAATAGATTTCTGTTTTCTACTAGCTAAAACGAGCAAATTGGCCTGCTAGTTTTGAAAATCGGTTCAGAAATAAATATTTTATGAAGGTTAGCAGTTGACACTGAAATGCAACAAAAAAGTGATTTTATGAAACATGCCATGTCAAAGTGCATTTTCTCCTTTTTTAGTCAAATTTCTAAAACTTTACCTTCTAAGCCTGTCTTTTCTAGTTTAAAAACTTAAATTAACCTTAACAGTAGACAAATTATACAAGTTAAAGCTATTTTAAAGCTCTAGAATGTCAATTTTGTTGTGTATTACCATACCAAAGCCTTGGTTAAAATTTAGTAAATACTGAATTCATTTATAACAGCTGGAAAAAATTTAGGCTAAATTCATGCTAAATTGTGACTTTATACTTGCTAAAATAATAAATTTGATTTAGTCGCATGAAAAAATATAAAGCGTTTCCTTCTAAGGTTTCTACATAACGCGCAATCTTCTTTTCCAAGGGGTAGCCAATAAAGTATCAATTTATGACGGAACCAAGTCTTTGTGTCAAAATGTCTATATTGGTTGCTAAGGACAATAAACAACAAAACTAACATATATTGTCATTCTAAAGGTTGTTTCTCCCTCAGCATTGTATCTATAACCTAATTATCAATAGATTTGTGGTATGATTTGTCTTAAAAAAAGCAATTCTTTGCTTTGCCAAATGCCATAAGGTAGCAATACACAGTTAGGAAAAAAACTTAAAATTGACACTCATAATTTTTAAACATCCTCTTTCCCCTCCTGTCTAACAAAGAAGGCTTTATATGTGTGTTATGCATGTATATACTTATAGAAAGAGAATCTTCCATAGATTTCATTTCTAATGGTCATAAGGGTGAAATATAATCCCTCTTGGGTGTAACCATGGCAACAATCTGCATTTCTTAGATACAAAATATAGCAAAAAAGGGGGGTGAACATGTCACAAAAGTCTCCAAAATTTGGTCTAAAGGAAAATTTCAATCAATTACAGTGATACCTTTCCTGAATCCATAGGTTAATATCTATCAAGTGGTCCAAAAAAAATCATATGCTTATCTGCTCGTTTTTCCATAAAATTGAATTGAAAAGATCGAGCGCAAAATCTTTGTTGATAAACACTACAATAATTTATGGACCTATGAACGGTACGGATAGGAAAATACGGACTGTCAATCATATAAATGGCCTATAAAACATGTTAAAAATAATCAAAATGTTCATATAAACCCACTAAGAAGGCTATATTATTCTTCAATTATCTAAAAATCAATTTTATTGTACAAAAACTTTCATATTTAAAAAATTCACAGGGGCCATAATGCGAAACTAAACTTCTAACTGTGTATTGCTACCTTAAGGATTAACAATTTTTTTCCCAATTCCACTTTAAATAGATTTCTGTTTTCTACTAGCTAAAACGAGCAAATTGGCCTGCTAGTTTTGAAAATCGGTTCAGAAATAAATATTTTATGAAGGTTAGCAGTTGACACTGAAATGCAACAAAAAAGTGATTTTATGAAACATGCCATGTCAAAGTGCATTTTCTCCTTTTTTAGTCAAATTTCTAAAACTTTACCTTCTAAGCCTGTCTTTTCTAGTTTAAAAACTTAAATTAACCTTAACAGTAGACAAATTATACAAGTTAAAGCTATTTTAAAGCTCTAGAATGTCAATTTTGTTGTGTATTACCATACCAAAGCCTTGGTTAAAATTTAGTAAATACTGAATTCATTTATAACAGCTGGAAAAAATTTAGGCTAAATTCATGCTAAATTGTGACTTTATACTTGCTAAAATAATAAATTTGATTTAGTCGCATGAAAAAATATAAAGCGTTTCCTTCTAAGGTTTCTACATAACGCGCAATCTTCTTTTCCAAGGGGTAGCCAATAAAGTATCAATTTATGACGGAACCAAGTCTTTGTGTCAAAATGTCTATATTGGTTGCTAAGGACAATAAACAACAAAACTAACATATATTGTCATTCTAAAGGTTGTTTCTCCCTCAGCATTGTATCTATAACCTAATTATCAATAGATTTGTGGTATGATTTGTCTTAAAAAAAGCAATTCTTTGCTTTGCCAAATGCCATAAGGTAGCAATACACAGTTAGGAAAAAAACTTAAAATTGACACTCATAATTTTTAAACATCCTCTTTCCCCTCCTGTCTAACAAAGAAGGCTTTATATGTGTGTTATGCATGTATATACTTATAGAAAGAGAATCTTCCATAGATTTCATTTCTAATGGTCATAAGGGTGAAATATAATCCCTCTTGGGTGTAACCATGGCAACAATCTGCATTTCTTAGATACAAAATATAGCAAAAAAGGGGGGTGAACATGTCACAAAAGTCTCAAAAATTTGGTCTAAAGGAAAATTTCAATCAATTACAGTGATACCTTTCCTGAATCCATAGGTTAATATCTATCAAGTGGTCCAAAAAAAATCATATGCTTATCTGCTCGTTTTTCCATAAAATTGAATTGAAAAGATCGAGCGCAAAATCTTTGTTGATAAACACTACAATAATTTATGGACCTATGAACGGTACGGATAGGAAAATACGGACTGTCAATCATATAAATGGCCTATAAAACATGTTAAAAATAATCAAAATGTTCATATAAACCCACTAAGAAGGCTATATTATTCTTCAATTATCTAAAAATCAATTTTATTGTACAAAAACTTTCATATTTAAAAAATTCACAGGGGCCATAATGCGAAACTAAACTTCTAACTGTGTATTGCTACCTAAGCAATATGTAAGTTGGTCTTGGTTGTAATAGGGTTTATCTAACCTGACTTTTAGGCAAACAGATATCTGAATAAGGATCAGTATATGTATGTTTTTGAAATATTGCACTAAATTTTCTTAACATCATGTAGTGCATATCATTAACCTAAGCTCTACACACTTATTCTGGAGAAGATGCAGCATCATTTTATATTTACTATTTTAGTTTCGAATCCACCATTAAGGACTAATACATTCACTGTGGATTCATAATTATTCGTTTGATACCAATTTTCATGGGTTTCGTGGATACAGGTGAACCACGAATTCAAATATTAAACAAATAACATTCTTTCCATAAGCTTTGTATACAGAGATTGGCTAAACCACGAAAATCAAATATCCACAAATATGAAAGTTTTCAGCAATCCACGAAAGTTGGTACCAAAGAAAATAATTGAATCCACAGTATATGAAAGTTATTTTTTTTTACTTTGTAAATATTAACAAGCACAAAGTCTATGGTTTTGTTACCTTGTCTGTCTCTCCCTCACTACTGTGTGTGTGTAAAATCATTGTCCGATGTAATTCAATGGGGAAGGTGTGTTAGAAATGCTAGAAAATGTACATGGATATATATGCCCAGCAACAGATTTTTGGTTTATTTGTGTTGTTTACTTGTCCTAGATATTGATTATGCCCAAATGTGAACAGTTATAGATAGGTTTCAAATAATGAGGTAATTTGAGTTTAATATTGTTCCTTGGCCACCATTTTGGAGTTCTAAATTGTTGATGTCTTATTTTGTTAACCAAATTAAAACACACATTTGATATGAGATCCTTGCTAGATGATAGTTATAATTAAGCAAGAAATGATAATTGTTTTGAAAAGTCCTTTTTTATTACGACCGCAAAAAAATTTTGCGTTTGTATAATGGTATGATGTTGTCGTCAGCGTCTTTGTCGTTGTTTGCGTCGTTGTCGTCGTCTGCGTCGTCTGAAGACACATTTGGTGTCCGGACAATAACTATAGTTTAAGCGAATGGATCTCTATTAAATTTAAGGAAAAGGTTCAATACCTCAAAAGGAAGGTTGGGATTGATTTTGGGGATAATGATCTAAACCGTTTTGGAATTAGGGCCCAAAAGGGGCCCGAAACAAGTATTTTTCTACTTTCAGGATATCAACTTGTGTAATAGTATTTCAATTGCTCTGAAATTGTACCATAATGTTTAATACCACAGTTAAAAAGTTTGGATTGATTTTGGGGGTTATGGTTCCAAAGGTTTAGGAATTATGGGCAAAAAAGGGGGCCCAAAATAAGCATTTTTGTAGTTTTCAAACAATAACTTGTGTTTAAGTGTATGAATCTCTCTGAAATTATACCACAAGTTTCCATACCATGAAGGGATGGTTAGTATTGATTTTGGGGGGTTATGGCTCAAAATGTTTTGGAATTAGGGGCAAAAAAAGGGGAAAAATTAGGTTTTTTGTCAATGGACAATTAAGACAATTTAAAAGCAGTGTAATGGAGGTAACTCAAAAACATTCAACATACAATGTTAGGTATGTTCGGATTTACCTCCCTCACACTACTTGTAAATTAAAAATGTATAAAGAAATGTCAGGTTTTGGACTAATTGCAAAAAAAAGGGGATGGTGGTAGTTTTCAATTTTTTTTTTCCAAATTTCTCAAATTCCAAATTTTTGAAAAGTTTGAAGAAGATATCTTTAATTGCACAATATTGTGCAATAGATTTGTAAGATTTTGACATTTGTTTCGTGTCAGAAACTGAAATTATGTGAAAAATTTGATCACAATCCAAATGCAGAAATGTATCAAGCTTGAATGTTGTGTCCATACTTGCCCGAACTGTGCAGGGTTGGACTTCTGCAGTCGTATTAATCTGTGCCCTGCGGAGCACCTGGTCTAAACTAAAGTGGTCAGTACAAGTTGAATTTGGTTGATGCACACTTAAACATCCCAGCATTGTGATAAAAGGGAAGTAACTCAAGTCAAATTTGTGTCAATGGAAATTTTTCTGGAGGGCACATGAATTTTTCCAAACATGCATAATAGATATGAGCATAATGAATATGATGGCAGATGTGGTATATGTTAAAGAGACTGTTCCTAAAAACATTCATTGGCTTATATTAATAAAAACATCAACACCAGCAAACACCCTTTGACATGAAAAATACAGATATACTCCAATATTGAGCAAGAATTGTTATATATTGCTAGTGATATAATATAGGTCACATTCAAAAATTGAAACTGAATAAAACTTGTGTATGCACATCAGTGTATTATTTAATGTTGTGAGACAAAAACATATTATTTAAAAAAGAATTATAGAAAAAAAAAAGTATATTAATTTGATTTGATGATGACTAGTTGTTATGAATGCTGTTGATGGCTTAACTATCCTACTAGAGAATGGAAAACTAAAACATCTTTCTTTTTCAGGTTTTTGTCACTGGTAAAGAGGATCCAAAAGAATTTGAAAGACAGGTGTGAATTTCTTTCTGAATTAAGAGTAAACTATATATATAAATTAAGTTTTCTGTAACAATAAATGTAATTTTCACAAAACATCTGGATAATATATTTTCAATTTCCTCATGGTGTGAGACTTTTAATAATCGTCAAAAATGATATATAGTTGTGAGTAACTCCATATTGCCAAAAAATTACTTTCAACCAACTTATTTTTGCGAAAGCTTTATTTTGCAACTTTCATGAGTAGAATAGTAATGAGAATATAAATCATTGTTAATATGAAAAATTTTGATCTTTCCTTATTAACCTTCACCAGTCAAACTTGAAAATCATGAAAGGAGTAGGTCCGGTAAGGACCGATTTTGGCCTCAAATTTCAGGTTCATCTGACGAAAGATTTTGACCACTTTTTAAACACTTAAGTGTCTATTTTATTTGAATTAATTAATTTATGTGAAAGATTTTAACAGATTTAGTCATTAAAAACGATCCGATTCAAGCTCAAATATGAAAAATCTACCTAATATGCCGAAAAATGTCACTTTTCAGATGGTTTTTGGTAAAAATGAAAGTGGCCGCATCCATGTTCATCCTCAAACTTTATATATGTTATGTATTATCATAAAATACAACTTACATTTCAATATTAAGGATGAACACGAATGCAGCCACTTTCGTTTTACACGAAATTCGTCTAAAATTTAACTAAAATGCTAGAATTATGAGGATTTCAGTAATTTAGCATGACTTAATGGTGCTAGTACCGGATATATGTGCATTGTATTGTCAAAAACAGCCCATATTTATGTAGCAGAAGCATTCTACTGTCCAAAAGATAACTAAAGGTTTACATTTTAACAATTTTGTAAAACTGCTATATTTTGGGGCCAAAAAGGGGTCTTACTGAACCTACTCCTTTATCTGCAGCTAAATTTACTGATAAGGGTTAAAAGCGAAATATAGTCTTCTCAAATTAATTTGGTTTATATGTGTGTCTTACTGATCAGATAATATTTATTCTCTGTATTTACAGGTGTACCTACTGAGGAAGTATAGTACTCATCAGATACCTGAACGTGGATTGAGATTCTACTTCTGTAATCTATCTCCACAAACTATCATTTACAAGGTAATTCACTTACGAGTATAGTTTTCATCAGATACCTGAACGTGGATTGAGATTCTACTTCTGTAATCTATCTCCACAAACTAAAATTTAGAAGGTAATTCATTTACAAGTATAGTACTCATCAGATACCTGAACGTGGATTGAGATTCTACTTCTGTAATCTATCTCCACAAACTATCATTTACAAGGTAATTCATTTACAAGTATAGTACTCATCAGATACCTGAACGTGGATTGAGATTCTACTTCTGTAATCTATCTCCACAAACTAAAATTTAGAAGGTAATTCATTTACAAGTATAGTACTCATCAGATACCTGAACGTGGATTGAGATTCTACTTCTGTAATCTATCTCCACAAACTATCATTTACAAGGTAATTCATTTACAAGTATAGTACTCATCAGATACCTGAATGTGGATTGAGATTCTACTTCTGTAATCTATCTCCACAAACTATAATTTAGAAGGTAATTCATTTACAAGTATAGTACTCATCAGATACCTGAACGTGGATTGAGATTCTACTTCTGTAATCTATCTCCACAAACTATCATTTACAAGGTAATTCACTTACTAGTATAGTACTAATCAGATACCTGAATGTGGATTGAGATTCTACTTCTGTAATCTATCTCCACAAACTATCATTTACAAAGTAATTCACTTAAGGATGTATTCTTCTGACTTTTCAGTCTCGCTCAGTCTTGTTGAAATCTCGTTCTTGAATTATTTCCAAAACATGTGATACAAGTGAAAAATATCAATGAATTTTAATAATATTATAATTAAACATAACTCTTTGAAAAAATTGTGTATTTGCAATGAACGGTTTTTGAGTAATCCAGTTTTCAAATTTTACGACCAATCAAGTCAGTATTTTTGGCCAAAATTTTGGGAAAATGGGTGAGGGATACAAAAATTATTTAACAAGAATCATGTACATCCCATATCATTTTGGTCTCTTCAAATTACTTAGATATGTTTTTTTTCGATCATTTATAACAAAAAAGTTGAAATAATATGCATTTTTGTTCTTAAAACTGAGAAAAATTACAAAAATACAAAATTGACATCATGGTAAATTTTACACAAAAAAGCGTCAAAATATTATAAAACTTTCTTATATTAACACCTACATATAGTTTTTTTTAAGTACAATTTATTCAGATTGGTCCACTTCATCTTTATAGAAAGTATGAAAAAAAGTTTAATTGTGGAACTATGATTTTTTTAAAGATAATAGCCCAAAAATAGGTAAAAATCGATGAAAAGTAGGAAAATCATCAATATTGGGCATTTTCAAAGGGCCGTAGCAAAAAAAGAAGTGCACCACCATATAATTTTTCTTCACCAATTATTTTGTTACAGTCTTATAAACCCAAAAATCTGGTTAAGAAAAAAAGTTTAATTCTAGAAATATTTGGCTCCTCAGAGGTGTACATCCTTAAACAAAGTAATTAATTTAAAGGGTTGGGTTATACAGGGTTATACATTTATATTATAAAGTAATTTATTTATACTGCTATTCATTTGCCAAGGATAAAATTGAGAATGGAAAAAGGCTGGATCAAAGAGATAACAACGTGACCAAAAAGCAGAAAACAGCTTAAGGCCACAAATTTAAATGGGTCTTCAATACAGCTAGAAAAATGTGGCGGGGTTAAACATGTATTTTAAGATCAAATCTTTCTCCTTTTACCTCCAGCCAATGTAGAAAAAACAAACATCCTGAAATACACACATTAAAACTCAGTTTAAAAGAAGTCCAAGTCTTATGTCAGAATAGGATCTGAATTTATTTACAAGGTCATTCATTTATTATACAAACTTTTTTCAGGGACTGTTCAACACCAGTCAGCTATGGAAGTATTACAAAGACCTGATAAATCCAGAGTTCTTAACTCATTTGGCTTTGGTTCACAGCAGGTTTTCAACAAATACATTTCCAAGCTGGGAAAGAGCCCATCCAATGAGGTATGTACAAATATCAACAGTCTAAGGGAGATAACCTAAAACAAATGTTTAAATTTTTTTATCATTTTCGAACAGTTAAGTTTGTGTAATTTCACCAGATGAAAAAAAGTGGTTTACCAGTAATCCTTAAAAAAAATCTGGTTATGCTATAAACCTCCTTGCATATGTTTGTCAATATCAATTAATAATAGAATTATTTTGAAGTAACATACTTTATGGAAATGATAGTTACTGTGAAAGTTACCTTTGACCATTCCTGTTTTTGTGGTTTGATGAAAAATTATTTATTCCAGGGTCTTTTGATAAATGTTCAGTCTCTGAACTGTAAAGTTTTTTTTATTGCATTCTCATTGAAATTTACTGTAAAAGATGGGCGAAAGATACCAGAGGGACATTCAAACTCATAGATAAAAAAATAAACTGACAACGCCATGGCTTAAAAAAGACAAAGACAAACAGACAAATAATAGTATACAAAACACAACATAGAAAACTAGATAACTAAGCAACACGAACCCCAGCTAAACTGTATAATGTTTCTGCAGATATCTTGCCCACAATGGAGAAATAAACACACTAAGAGGCAACAGGAATCTAATGAGGGCCAGAGAAGGAGTGATGCACAGTGAAAAGTTTGGAGACAAGTTAAATCTGCTCTATCCTGTTGTAGAAAAGGCCCAGTCAGACTCTGGCTGTGTGGACAATGTACTGGAATTTCTTTGTTTTGCTGGAGGAAGAGAACTACCTGAGGTACTTAAATGAATTTTATATAAAAATCTGTACTTACTTGTCTGAAAAACATTTGCAATTACCCCTTGGTAACCCCACTCAATCTCCCTTTAACAATCTCCTGAATAGAAGATCACTATACCTTAGTTGGAAAATGTCTACAATTAAACTGCATTTTGGTGCACACAATTGTTTAAAAATAATATACAAAAGATAGACATTGAGTGAAGAAAAAGTTATTGAAGATAAGTATAAGAGTTGTGTAAAATCAATGTCTTTTCTGTTAACATCAAATGTTGGATATTTCCTGCATATGAGCCACTCCATGTGAAAAGATACGAAAAGTGTTTCTGTTAAACACTACAGGACACGTAGTTTAATTTTGTTGAAATATTTTTAAAAATGATTTTAACCATAAAATTTGGTATTAATGTCAACATTCATAAAATGGTCAATTCTGTCCTGAATTTATCAGTTAGAACAGAAAAAGATGTAGAAATATCTGACTTTTAATGTGCAGAAAACTTGATATGCAGACTCCTTTGATAGTATTGCATATATTTTGAAAGTTGTCATTTAAGCTAAATTTCACTTTTATTAGTACCAATTAGAACATAATTAAATCTGTTGAATAGTTTGGATCCATATTTAATTCATATTAAAATATTATAAAAGTTTCAAAATAAAAACTTGCCAAAGCTATTGTGACTTGAAAAGCTGTGATTGGATGACCAGAAAATGAATAGGGTGTCTTGTATTGTAACATTGTTTTTTTTATATCATTAGGCTGTGATGGCTATGGTACCTGAAGCCTGGCAGAATGACAATATAATGACCAAGGAGAAGAAGGACTATTACAGGTGGAGCGCCTATGCTATGGAGCCCTGGGATGGACCAGGTAATGTTAAGTTATTTGAAATTAAATAAATCAATGAATGAATGACAATGAGTTCTGTTCCATTAAAATATTATCGCACTAATATGAGAGTTTTAACTAAAATTGAGAATGGAAATGGGGAATGTGAATAACTACTTTATCAAGAGTAAGTGCCTTCTAGCAGTATTCAGTGGATGTTTTCCTGAATCAAGTTTCCTTGCTTCTAGAAAAAGAACTAAGGATTGTATGAATAAAGCTGTTAAGGAAATAAATTTGACTGCTTTAAATAAAATCTACAAATATGTATCCCCCCCCCCCATAAAAAAAAATCTTGCACCTCTTCAAATGTTTTCTTAGTGTAAGCTTAACTGTAAGAAGTATTATTCATATATAGATAAGTTTTGGATGTCAACATAATTATTCTGTTTCAGCCTTGTTGACATTTACTGATGGTAGGTTTATTGGAGCTACTCTGGACAGAAATGGTCTACGTCCATCTAGGTTCTATGTGACCAAGTCCAACCATATGTACATGTCTAGTGAAGTAGGAGTTGTTGATATAGACCCATCAGAGGTTCTACAGAAAGGTCGTCTTAAACCTGGCAGGATGTTGTTGGTCGACACCAAAAAGAAAGTTTTTATGAATGATGATGTACTGAAAGCAGATATGGCAAATCTGAGACCAGTAGCAAAATGGTTACAACAGGTACCTATCAAATAATCTTATGGTCAAGAAATTATCTTATGGTCAAGAGTAATAAATATAAATTGTCTTTTCCTGATCAACTTTTTAAAGAAAATATGTGTAGCGGATATTTAAAATTGAAACTTATGGTACGAAGGGGAGGGAATGAGAAATTTGTATTTCATCAATCTCCTTGATATTAAAAATAACTTTAGGTATGTGTTTTCCATCAACATCAATAAATTTTTGACATTTTTATCTAAAACTGAAAAGATTCAGATTGATCAAATTTTGTCAGGAAAAATGTGTTATATGCCCTTAGAAAGTCTGATCAGACCAAAAACCACTTATATCAAAATGCAATTCTGGATTCTGTTTTCAGCAAATATTTAACTTAAACACCTAGCTATATAGATTAATGAATAAGTGAAATGATCTTAAATATTGTATAAACTTTTGATGTCAACATTCCTGTGATAAATATATTGTTAATACATTTGTAATTCTTAGCTCACAATAATGATGGTAGAATAAAATTGAGAATTGAAGTGGGGAATGTGTCCAAGAGACAACAACCAGACAAAAGAGCATATACCGGTTACCATTTCATGGTTGAACAATGTATGTTTTTGATATGCTTGTTTGCAAGTTTCTTAAATTGAATAATTATTATTATTCCTGGATATTTCAGACTGTGACAATAAAAGAACTGAGAGCTGTACATGATCAGAAGAAAGTAGTCAGGGTACCAGTCACACGTGTTAAGTCAGAACATGGTGGCTGGATGGAAGAAGATCCTAGATTATCATTGCATGGATTCTCGGTGGAAATTGTCAACTTACTGATCCTGCCCATGGTTAAAGACAAGTAAGTTTTTTTTCATTGTTGACATTTTGTAGAATTTTTAATTTTCGAATTCATAATTGAATTTGGTAGTTTTTGTCCTTTATTTTGAGTAATTATGATATCACATTTATACAAGACATACATGTATATGTCACATGACTACTTGTTCATATTATTTTGCATGCTGTCTACCAGAGTACATTTACATATTTTGTGAAACTTTGTTTTAATGAAATGAATCAATATTGCTATTTGTAATAGAAAATCAAAGGATAGGGGGTATCTATCCCTGACACAAATTCAAGCAAGTCACAGCAAAAAACAGCCAAAAAGCAAAGGGACAGTGCTTGCATTGCTGTTCTTCATCTCAATGAGACTTCAACATGGACCAAATAAAAACCTCTCACCTCACTGCAAGATTAAGACTCCCCTAGCACTGGCTTGAGTGAATTTCTTTGCAAAGAAACTTTTGATAAACTTTGTAAGATGTAACACCATCAAATAAGGCCCGTCCAAAAAGAACATACACATAATCTGTTTTCAAAATATATACACTTCAAATTCTTAGCCTTAGAAAAATATTTATTGAGGAAATTGATGGATGATTTCATGTAAACAAATAGAATAGAACAAGAAAAAACACTCTTAAAAATTACAATTAAAAGTTACAATTTTGCTATTTATTGCAGGAAAGAGGCATTAGGCTCCATGGGTAATGATGCTCCACTTGCCTGCCTGTCAAAGTACAATCCACTTATATTTGACTATTTTAAGCAGTTGTTTGCCCAGGTTACTAATCCACCTATAGATCCATTCAGAGAGAAGATTGTCATGTCATTGGTAAGAGTTAATACACATGCATTATATTTAAATTTTCAATACAAGAAAAATAATTTGTAAATGTTAAATGATTGAAAATAGGAATTAGCTGTACTAAGCTTAATTCATGCAAATATTAGGGGGCATTATGTTTTCCCAAAAATAAAAGACTTTTAAGTGGAAGTATTTTTAAGGAGGAGAATTTGTAAAAAATAATTCTGTTACCAGGATTGTATTGTAGCTTGTTTTCTTGCTGAGATACTTTTACTAAAAACCTAAGTGAATATTAACTGTAATCAAAGCTGGATATGTTTTCAATTAACATAAAAATGAGCATTCATGATACAGATTATGTGCTTTGATCGAAACAAATATTTTATTGTAGGCTTGTCCAATAGGACCAGAAGCTAATATATTGGAGCCCAGTGAACAACAATGTCAAAGGATCTGGCTGGAACAACCTATTCTGTCATTGCCTGACCTTGAGGTTCTTAAATATGTGGATCATAATGGATGGAAGGTACAGTTACTACTGATGATTAATTTTTATGCCACCTCTGCATTAAGGTTTACCCTTGTCTTTCTGTACATACATCTCAAAATTGTATTCAGTTCTCTAACTTTAGTTTGCATTGAACAAATGTCATTAAACATATACACAAATACTTATTTCATTTTGATTTGACATATTGTTGGTTTGGAACTAATAGTATAAGCAACAGTTGTTAGAAGAAGTCGTAAATATGATGAGAGACCATTTAGCAATTTTTTTTTTATATAAGTATAAAAATAGCATTACAGAAAACAAATATAAGTTAGAACAAAAAATAGATAGAAGGTGTCGTATATCTCTCTAAGTCTACAAAATATACTGGTTTGCTTCCATAATTGGTGAAAGTTTTGAAAAAATCTACATTGTTTAACAGTGAAATATTTGTTCTTTAATTTGTTATTTATTGCCATAAATTATCAAAAATTGGAAAGAACTTATTTTACAGACAAAGGTAATAGACATCGTATATCCAGTATCTGCTGGATTTGAAGGACTGGTTCCTTGTCTAACTAGAATCATGAAGGAAGCAGAGGAAGCTGCTAGCCAGGGTTACAAACTTATCTTGTTGTCAGACAGGAAGACGTCTAAGGACCATGTGCCTGTACCGTAAGTTCTATTATGGCTTTTAATAGCTTCTACAATGGTAATTCTATAGTTATTGCGAAAGATTTTTTTATTAATATTAAGACTTCATTTTTTGGGGTAAGAAATGACAAAGTTACATAACTTAGGAAAACACAAACCCAATGAAATATTTATGCCATGAATTAAAACATATTCCTTACTTTCAAATATATTTAACAGGAGTTTGTTAGCTGTTGGTGCTGTACATCACCACCTGATTGAAAAGACACTGAGGTTAAAGGTTGGAATCATACTGGAGACAGGAGAGGCTAGGTAAGAATATACATTGAGGATTTCTACAACTACAGTTTTCATATTGGCTTTCTCTGTGTTAGTGTATTAAAAATTGTATATTCTTTTGAATTAATTATACCCAGCTTAGAAAAAAGTGGTGGTTTACTGTTTTACCTCTGTCTGTCCATCTTTCCGTCAGTCGCTCCATCCCATGAATATTTTCATCACATTTTTCTCAGGAACTACAATACAAGGATTTCAGAAAATTTGGTTTCAATGTTTATATAAGTTAGCTATACCATGTGATGTGTTTTCAGATTAACCACTTAACAACTTCCTGTTTACTAAAATATTTTGCAGGGGTATCATCAGTGAGCAGTCACTCACAGTTTCACTTGTTCAGTTAAATTTAATTCAAATCATTTTAAAATCTTTAAAAAAAAAAAAAGTAAACAAAACCATTACAGGAGAACTTCAGCATTATCTGCCTTTAATTATTTTGGAAATAAGAAAATAGAGATTGTTTCAATATTAGAATATTTTCTTTGTATGTTGCTGCTAATGCTCAAAGATGCAGTGTTGGAAATATATACTATAAATTGAAATCAGTCCTATGTTGAATTTATACTGCAATCAGTTTATTCAAAATTGGTGATGAAGTTGAACTTGCACAAAATAGTACTTGGGTTTTTGATAAGAATGTTAAGAATGCCCTCAAAGTCTGTATTAAATTACCACTATTATTTCATTCTTTCCATTTCTTTTTCAGAGAGGTTCACCACTTGTGTACCCTTCTGGGTTATGGATTAGATGCTATTTGTCCTTACCTTGTATTTGAGACAATAAAACGAGTCAGAGAAGATGGACTTCTAGACCCTCCATTGTCTGATCATGAAATCTATACCAACTACAGGGATGCTTGTGCTAGGGGAATATCTAAGGTCATGGCTAAAATGGGAATCTCAACACTTCACAGTTACAAGGTATATAAGTATTATAAACCTTAATGCTAGGGGAATATCAAAGGTCATGGCTAAAATGGGAATCTCAACACGTCACAGTTACAAGATATCTAAGTATTACAAACTGTACTATATTATTTATGGTGATTTTATTTTGGCTGATCTTCAAATGAAACTTCATTCATGAAAACAAAATTTAGTGAAGTAATAATATGTATGAGGTGGATTAATTGTAAAAACAAGAATTTTCTTATTATAATTATCATTTAAAGAAAATGTGACAATGTTCAAAGCCTTTTTCTTAAGGTTTAATAGTAAATGATAAAAATATTGGGTTAAAACTTGAATTTGTTTTTCTGCTTTTAGGGAGCTCAGATATTTGAAGCAGTTGGTCTACACAAGGAAGTGATTGATATGTGTTTTGAGGGTACAGCATCTCGCATAGGAGGTTGCACTTTCAAAGAACTGGCAAAGGAGGTATTGAATATTGTACACAAATAGTTGAAGAATGAACAATTGATACCAACATCATGGGTTTTCTGGGTTCAAATGTTCAACAAATAACATATTTTCAATAGACGTTGTATACAGAGATTCTGAAAATCATGTAATAAAATATGCACAAACATGCAAGTTTTTATAAAAGAAAAAAAAAGTTTTCAGCAATCCATGAAAATTGATACCCATGAAAATAAATGAGTCCACAGTACATATTAAAACTTCAGTGCTTTCTACTCAGTACTGGTAAATAAAGCAAACCCAAAGTTTCACTCTGTTCTTGGGAATACTTTATTAACAAAGTTAAAAAAGAAACTAGGAAAAGTTTTTCTGTATCCAGGATTAAAACAGATAGAAATGCATGAGAACCGAAAACAATATTTAAAAAAAAAAAGAATATCAAAGCCCTCTGAAATATAAGTTTTTTATTTTCAGACATTCAACAGACATCAGTTGGCATATGAAGAGAGAAATTGTGACAATCAAGTTGTGATGAATCCAGGTCTTTACCATTGGAGAGATGGAGGAGAAAAGCACATGAATGACCCTATGACTATAGCCAATCTACAGGTAAGGTTTGCCATTGGTCAGATTTTACAATTTAATCAATGATATTTAAATATTTAAGATACTTTATTTTGAAGTGTCAGAATAAATATATAAAAAAAGAAGACAGATATGATAGCCATTGAGACAACTCTCCACAACAGACCAAATGACACTGAAATTAACAGCTATAGGTCACTGTACGCCCTTCAACAATGAGCAAAACCCAAACCACATAGTCAGCTATAAAAGGCCCTGAAATATAGCTGTACTCTTCTGAACATAATTAATCAGTAACACAGGCATTTCTTTTATGTCAAAATTAGAACCAGCTAAACACACAGTGTAATTTGATATAGTTTTGAATATTCCCCAATTCCAATTTAGGAAAAACCAAAGATACATGTTAATTTTGAAAAAAAAATACTGCAAAAGAATATTCCAAATATGTTTGAGATTAATTTTGGTCTGTCTACTGGTTATAAGATTTACTTTTATTAATGTCAGTTACCTCAGGAATAGATTACCATAGCTGTATTTGGCAAAACTTTTATGAATTTTTGGTTCTCAATACTCTTCAACTTCGTACTTTATTTGGCAGTTTTAACATTTTTTTATTCAAGCGTCACTGATGAGTCTTTTGTAGACGAAATCCTGGTATCTGTGTTGAGTTTAATAAAATTTCTACTTTAAGGATGCTGCCAAGAACAATAACACAGATGCTTATGATAGATTCAAAGAATCTTCTCAGGAGAGTACACAGAAATGTTCCTTACGAGGACAGATGGACTTTATATTTGGTGATAATCCCATAGATATATCAGAAGTGGAAGAAGCCAAAGAAATTGTTAAACGATTCTGTACAGGTAAACTTATTTCACAATCAAAATAAGATTTTTCATGCACAAACTTTTAATGTCAGTATATCTGAAATGTTATTTTGGATCCTTAATGGGAAATAATAGCAACAGATGGGACAATAACTTATCCTTTCTGGCAGTTTAATTATACCCCCGCTTTAAAAAAGGGGGGGGTATACTGTTTTACCTCTGTCTGTCCTTCCGTCAGTCCATCAGTCAGTCAGTCAGTCCGTCCCATGAATATTTTTCGTGGCATTTTTCTCAGGAACTACAATACAAGGATTTCTGAAATTTGGTTTCAGGGTTTATCTAAGTCAGCTATACCGTGTGATGCGTTTTCAGATTGATCACTTGACAACTTCCTGTTTACCGAACACTTGTATGATTTTACACATGATATCCAAGTTGAAAATTTTCGTCACATTTTTCTCAGGAACTACAATACAAGGATTTCTGAAATTTGGTTTCAGGATTTATATAAGTCAGCTATACCGTGTGATGCGTTTTCAGATTCATCACTCGACAACTTCCTGTTTACCGAACACTTGCATATTTTTACACTATTAATATTAATATGCGGCGGGGGTATCATCAGTGAGCAGTAGCTCGCAGTTTCACTTGTTGATTGACTTTTGTTTGCCACATGACAAGAGGAAATTTATTCATTTATATTCAGGACTATTTAGCTAATTAACCTCTAATTCCTTGATAGATAATGATGAATATATTCCATGTAATTTTATTTTTTTGGGGCAGGGTGTATTGTAAACTAACAGAAATTTGTCATTTTAGGGAAACTTTATGTCAACAAAAAAAGTATTACATGTAGTTTTGCAAAAATAAAAACTCATTTTAAATTTTAATAAAATTATTTGGTGAAAAGAAATTAATCTTGCATTCAAGTTAGGGCTATTCCAGAAAAAATGTATGGGGGGGGGGGGGGTTGGAAGGTACATTATATTAATAATACATGGGTGATGGGTATCAGAGCAATTTTTCACACTATAATGCACTATAATTCTCAATTACAATTGTCTGGGTGGCGGGTGCTGACAAAAACTGCCTTCCAACCCCTCCATACATTTTTTTCTGGAATAGCCCTTACTGTAGAACAGTCAAAACAGTAGATGCATGCAACAATTTCTGAATTTACAGTATTTTTAAATATGTGATTTGAATTTGTATTTTCAGCTTATTATGTTTTTTTGTTTTATAGGTGCCATGAGTTTTGGTAGTTTATCTATAGAGGCTCACACCACTTTAGCAATAGCTATGAACCGGGCTGGAGGGAAATCAAACACAGGTGAAGGTGGGGAGGACGCTGAAAGATATCTCAATGAAGATCCTATGTTTAACAAAAGGTCAAAGATCAAACAGGTAAGGAGCACTTAATATACAGGTTGGAATAGGAATGCTCTGTGATCAAAAGTTCAAATATGAATTGCAAATTAGGATATTAAAGGAATGGGTACAAAATGAGCAGTTGTTTTATGTTTCAAGAAAAATAACCTATGTCAAGTAGCTGCATAAATTACAGAAAAGTCAGATTGACTTTTATTATAAAACAAGCATTTGAAAACGAATACCTAGATTCACAGTGTTAAGTTTTATATTAAATTTTGATTAAAACATATGTCTTCTCAATTATTTAATTTGTCTTCTTCAAAATGAAAAATTGATTCTAAATTCAACAGATTTTTAATCTTACTTTTTGTTGTTTGTTAACAGGTAGCCTCTGGAAGGTTTGGAGTTACCAGTTCATACCTAGCCAATGCTGATGAACTTCAAATAAAGATGGCACAAGGAGCTAAGCCAGGAGAGGGTGGAGAATTGCCAGGACATAAGGTAAGATGGCCTTGGGGAGAAAAACATGATTTCATTCAAATAAATTAAATTGGATTGGGCAACAGGCCTATGTAAGCACTCTCCACAAAAATAGAGTTTAGATGACATAAGGTAGAAAAGGGCAAGGAGCTTAGCCTGGAATTGGAAGAGAATTACATTGTTAAAAGATTACAAAGCAAAGGGTTCCTACCATGGAAACTTCCAAAATACTGAAAAATAAAGCCATTCTTGATTGTTATGCCATTCTCAGCAGCTTTCTTGCATATTCAAGAGGGATATTTTATACATGTCTATAACTATAGCAAGGACAATGCATTCTTTATTATTGGTTTGAACATAGATAGCACTTCATCACATAATACCAATCATATGTTAATCAGTATTTTTTTAAATTTCAGGTGTCAAAGGAAATAGCGACAACAAGACACTCCATACCAGGAGTAGGACTTATCAGTCCTCCACCTCATCATGATATTTATTCCATTGAAGATCTGGCAGAGGTAATTTTGTTTTACTGCTATAATATAAATAAACACAAACAATTTAAGAGGTTTTGGTGGAGGTAGTGAAAAAATGGATTTATTTTAATCAGCCCAGCTTAATGTATAATAAAAGATTAATGGATTGATTAATGGCTAAATAATGTCCATCAGCAAATAATTTAATTTTGGATGTAATGCATCTTCTGATTGTTACACATTGTTTTGTTTATCAACTCATAGACATAATTATGTCATGTGACCGTGACTGTGACGTGATCAACGTTTTTTCATGGTTTACTCTGGTTTAAAATGAAATTTAGATTTAATTTGTAAGAAATGACTGTATAGTAATATTTTTGTATTCGAAATACACAGGTTATTCAGTGTGGGTCTCATTGGGGTCTAAGCATGACGCTGGATTGCCGACTTTTTGTTAGTGTGACATGTGAAAGTCAAATTATTGTGCCGTGAAAACGGGAAATGAAGTCTAGCGGGACATTGGAATTCACAAATAAATGAGAACTGCTTACGTACATAGTGTAAGCAGGATAAGGGAATCTGACAAAACAGTAAGCGGGATCCGGGATCAGAACCCCCCCAATGAGACCCCCTTCAGTGTGCAACACATTTGTTATGTTATTTCTTCATAGACAGAAAAAATATTATAGTCATTCCTTAAATATTGCATATTTTAAAATCATGATTAGAAATTAATAAAATCAATAAAACAAACCTAAAAATTCTTAATTAAATTTAAAAAAAAATGAAACAGAAACAGAAAAAGCTGATACAAATGTAGGATATATTCATATATATATATGTATTTGTATTACTTCCATCAACTATATCCTGAATAGAACAATTCGTATTTTACAGCTAATTTATGATCTGAAATGTTCTAACCCAGAAGCACGTATAAGTGTAAAGTTGGTATCAGAAGTGGGTGTAGGAATTATCGCAGCTGGGGTGGCCAAGGTAAGTACTGGTTTCTTAAAAAAAATAAAATCTGTGACTTTGTAATTTTGTAATTTTAGTGGAGGAATGATAGCATTATGGACTATTGTAAATTCAGAAATGTTTGTATTGTTTCAACTATTGTGAGGAATTGTGATGGATGTATAGATTTTTTAAAGACAGGATGCAAATTCCACATTTTAAGAGAAATTTTAAAAAAACCTGGTAGACATGGGAATTTTTAAGCTATTTTGACACAGCATATCTATGGTTTTTTTTTAAGTTTAAATATATTTAGTTCCTGATAAAGATTTATCCAGAAACTCACAGAAATTTGTTGAGTGTTATTTTCAAATATTTAAAGTTAATTTAATTGTAGGACAGCATATTCAGTAAAGTTCATTGTATTCTTTCATTTATACAGTTCATTTGCAATATCTTTTAAATTATAATTATGATAGGGTAAATCAGAGCACATAACAATATCTGGTCACGATGGTGGTACTGGTGCAAGTAGCTGGACAGGGATAAAGAATGCTGGGTTACCATGGGAACTAGGAATCAGTGAGACACATCAGACACTTGTCATGAGTGATCTCAGATCCAGAGTTGTGTTGCAGGCTGATGGACAGATCAGAACTGGTAAAAATTTTCTAGTGACAAAATATGTATTTATTGTAGACATTTGATAGACTGCACAATAAACTAAACAATATGGTATAGATGCAAAAAATATGTTTCAAGTTAACTTAGTAAAGGATTTTATCATCATCATTTAATTGTGATCATTTGTTCACATATTTACAAATTAAATTAAATAATAATAGTATGAGAGATTAAATCATCATTGTAACAATATATATAACTTGCAAAGTAACTCTGAAAAGGGGGTAACCGTAGAATATTGCAATAAAGGTCAAAATCACTGCTTTGTAGGTTTCATCAAGATTTTCCTGAAGCAGCCTTGATACAATTAAAGTGATGAACTATATATTTAAAATATTTATGATTTGATTAAAAAGAAGTAATGGTTTGATTAAATTTGAACAGGTAAAGATGTAGTGATAGCTGCCATGTTGGGAGCAGATGAGATGGGATTCAGTACAGCACCATTGATAGCTATGGGATGTACAATGATGAGAAAATGTCACCTCAATACCTGTCCTGTCGGCGTAGCAACTCAGGTAAACTCAATAAATGATTACCTCTATTTTATTAATAATTATTTTATACTGGTCTTTGAAATAAAGGTTTATTTACGTCAGATTTTAGTATGTTAATGTTAATCCATATAAAAAATTCTTTTTATGCCTTTTTTTAAATGTCTTTGAACTGTTTACATTGACTACAATCCTGGTAGAGTTTTGTTCCCTGAAACCAAAAAAAGTTACTTCAGATCGCTTTCATCTGACTTTTAGCACAAGTACAAGATATTTAGGTTTTCATAATTCTCTTATTTTTTCATATTTTTCAGGATCCTGAATTGAGAAAGAAGTTTGCAGGAAAACCAGAATATGTTGTCAACTATTTATTCCTGATTGCAGAAGATGTAAATATTTTAAAACCTTGTCAACCGAAAAAAAATCTGTATTAATCCAATATTTTTACCTCCACCCCCTTGTTTTAATCAGGTAGTATAAAGTGATAAATATGTGCCACTAGTGTCCTTCTTTCCCACTTGAGTGTCCACTATTTATCCTAAAATGCTTGACAGAATTTTGTGAAACTTTCACTAAATCTGACTCGTATGATATTCTTTGCAAGTTTATATTCCGTTTTTTCATCAGAAAGATTTTTCCAAAATACCTTGACATGACTTTAACTTTGTCAAATCCACAGAATACATTGCACCTTTGTATCTAATTTCCTCCTTTTAAAACTTTTGATCAGATTTTTTTTTGTTTTTTTTGTTAGAATCCTCAGCATATTATTCCCTTGTGCACGTCCTATTCTGTATCAATTAGCCATTTCAGAATCTAATGCATTGTGGGTGAAGCATACACCTAAATATTTTGATTGGTCTGGAAACAATATAAAGTAACATCATTGGCCAAAATTATATTGTTCTTACAGCAAAATTTCAAGAATTATCATTTTACCCATAGGCTGTTAGTTTCAGAAACGGCAAATTGGTCAATATTTTCTGGGGTTCTTTTTAGAATAGTTATGTTAAAAGACAAACATGACGATATTATAAAATGATGAAAATATGAATTATTTGGTCTCTGAGAAAACATATATATCTGTTACTTTTTTTACAAAATGGCTGCAAATTGGGTACTTGGTTCAATTTAGTTGCTTATATGTATGGATAACAACTAGAAAATGGTGGATTGAACCTGGTTTATAGCTATCTAAACCTCTCACTTGCATGACATTCACTTCAAAATCCATATATTGACAATCATGTGTGAACAAAGCAAACAGACAGAATAGGTAAGAATATTAAAAATAGGGGTACAACAGTCAACATTGTGTTATAATTATAATGCTTTATGTCTATTAAAGGTAAGAAGTATACTGGCAAAGATGGGATTTAGAAGGTTACAGGACTTGATTGGCAAAACCGATAGATTGAAATTTGCACCAGACCCAGAAAATCATAAGGCTAAATTGCTGGATTTCAGTAAGATCTTAAAGAATGCATTAGATATGAGACCAGGAATCAACATTAAAGGAGGCAGTATACCACAGCTCTTTGAACTAGAGAAACGATTGGTATGATTTGCTGTTAAAATGAAATTGTTAACAGAGCTTTCTTTTTAAAATCTTATAAATTTTTGGACAAATGTGGATTAAAAGAAGCATGCCCTTGTGAACATATTTGCCATCAGGTATAAATGATAACAAAAGTTGTTAAATTTTAAGCAGTCATTGACAGTATCATGTGGAGAGTTTGGCTATGGTGAGCGCTTGAATCTCAGTTAATTTATATATGAACGATCAGGAGAGAAACAAAATCAGCCATACAAATCATTTAGCAATGCAAGATGATACTCTTTCTGTGTTATTGTAAATCTTAAAAAAATAAGATATTATATTATGATATATTTTGCAACTTTGTGTTTTTAAACGCTTTTAGTATGTGTTATACTGCACCCAACAAAATAACATTTCTGTTAAATGAAAATAAGTTCTTAATTTCTGCTTGATAATCCCTATTGTGAAATTCAGTTTAAATTTAATCTATTTTCTCCTTCAAGTCAAAATATAGATATAAAATTAATATTGTTGAAAACTCCACCTCACATATTTTCAATGTTTGATTGATTCCAGGACTATAAAGTGTATGCACAAGCTAAGGATGTGATAGAAGGACTGAAGAAAAATGTTGAAATAGAGATGAATATTACCAATGAAGATAGAACATTTGGTTCTACTCTTAGCTACTACATATCTAAGTAAGGTTAATTACAAGAAATAAAGGATTTTTGTGAACATAAGCAACTTTAGAAAACACTTAGAATTTATTGTTTATAATAAAACGTTATTTTCATTGATTTGCTGAAGTTATTCTTTCTTTGGTTCTTAATTTGGGAAAATGAAATCTATTCTGACCTAATTATTTTGCAACTTTGTATTTTTAAGTGCTTTTAGTATGTGTTATACTGCACCCAACAAAATAAAATTTCTGTTAAATGAATCTATTTTACTAGTTCAGAATTCAGTGTTTCTGTCAATTGATTTAACTATTGGTAGTTTAGATTTTATTTGATAAATATCTATTGCTGATTCTTTTGTACATATTCACTACATGTCCTCATGTCTTATCAAAATGTTAGATTTTAGCATAAGTTTATGGTTCTTGAGTTAAGTTAAAGTTTCTGAAAATGAATGTTGCTTAACATTCACATGTTGATATTCTTTTTTCAGAAAAACTGTAGAAGCAGGTCTCCCTGATAAGAGTATTGTTCTGAAAATGAAGGGGTCAGGAGGTCAAAGTTTCTGTGCTTTCCTAGCCAAGGGTGTTTATGTTGAACTTGAAGGAGATGCCAATGATTATGTTGGAAAGGTAGGTTTTTATATTAATCTTCTTCACTTTAAAATGCTATATTTTAATTGACTAATACGAGGGTGTTAATTTACTCCATAACATGGCTGAGCGGGTGACAATTTATTTGAATGTCACCCTCTCGTCCATACCAATCAAAAATTGACAATTCAAAGAACAATAAATTTAATTTACATCAAATAATTAAAGACAATGCTTAAGGTCTATGTTTTTGCTCAGATTTTATTATTTGACTGTCAAAATAAAAAAAAAAAAAACATTTTGCTTAACTTCTGTTGATTTTTCTAATACCTGTAACGTTATGTACGTGATGTCAAAGAAAATACTTTTATATTCAATTCATCATTAGAAGACATTAATGATAGGACATTCAGTATAATAAGTTAAATAACACATAGCTGAGAGGGTGATAGAGCATATTGGTACCTTCGAAAAAGCATTATCAACCATGGCTTCGCCATGGTTGACTATGTTTTCTCGGGGTAACAATCTGCTCCATCACCCTCTCAGCTATATGTTATTTATATATTGTCTCAAAGCTTTAAACACAGCACCAACAGAAAAAAATAACACATATTGATTTTTCTTTTAAAATGGCACATGTCTTTATATAATACAGTTTAGGTAAAGTTGGAGTTACCGTTGAAAAAATAGAAAAAATACTTTTTCTTTGATCGATAGTGATGATATAAGAAGTATTTGTGCTATGAATGAGGCAAATATTAACATAGTTATACCAATTTGAAAATAAACAAGTGATTTATATGTCAAAATTTTCACCCAAAAAATAATGACAAGCTAAGTTTAAAAAAATGCATATTGAATCCATACTGAAGATTGTAAACACAAACATAGCATGCTGTATACTTTATATAAATAATTTCTTTTAAGGTTTATGTACCCTTCTGTAGCCATTTTTGTACGAACTTTTCAAACTTCAATTGTATCAAAACTACAGATATAATGAATAATAGAGATAGGCCATTTTGTACATATTCCAAGGGGAAACTTGATGCAAAGCATTATTTTTTACTGTTCCATTGCATTTAATAGAAAAAGAGGACTTTGTGGAAAATAAATCAAGATTTTTATAGAAAATCCACAGCCTTTATCCTTGTACTTTCATATTTGGCAATTTGATAACTGATACATATAGGATTATTGCATGCAGTGCTAGCATTGATTTCCTTAAAACAAGTTTATAAATGTAGTTATTGGTTAAGACAAGTATAAATATGGCCAAAATCAAGTACACCTTTTAGGGTGCGCTCGACTTTAGTGACTCAACACGAGGTGTTTTGGAATTTACAGGTTACTTAGAACTTTTTGTAAAAAATAAACACTAGCACATCATAGAAAATCAAGTGAGTAATTTATGTTTCAAATTTTATAACAAAAATCTCTGTATTAAAGGCTGTGGATTTTCTATAAAAATCTTGATTTATTTGCCACAAAGTCCTCTTTTTCTATCAAATGCAATGAAACAGTAAAAAATAATGCTTTGCATCAAGTTTCCCCTTGGAACATGTACTAAATGGCCTATCTCTAATATTTATTATATCTTTAGTTTTGATACAATTGAGGTTTGAAAAATTCGTACAAAAATGGCTACAGAAGGGTACATAAACCTTAAGGCAAAGACAGATACCAAAGAACTATTGTAAATTGAAAAGAATACAAACAAAAGCACTTCTGCTATATTATTACAATAAATAATTTCTTTGTAGTATCACTATTCTTACAACTATTAAATGTTACTCTATTCATTCAAGAAGACTTCTACTTTGAATAGTATGACATCAATGCACAATATTGATATATTACAGGGCCTGTCTGGAGGAGAGATTGTGATCTATCCACCAAAGAATATATCGGAAGGATTTCAATCTGTCAATAACATTATAGTTGGTAATGTAGTGTTGTATGGAGCCACATCTGGCAGGGCATTCTTCAGGGGACAGACTGCAGAGAGAT
Source organism: Mytilus edulis (assembly GCF_963676685.1). Classification (NCBI taxonomy): domain Eukaryota; kingdom Metazoa; phylum Mollusca; class Bivalvia; order Mytilida; family Mytilidae; genus Mytilus; species Mytilus edulis. Next base: position 44,135,819 of record NC_092353.1, on the reverse strand, counting down.
TCTGTGTCAGGAATTCTGGAGTTACAGCTGTCAGTGAGGTATTTTAAAGTTAAAAAACATCTTTACTTACTGTAAGCTTAATTTGCCTAAAGATTTTATTAGTGGGTCTCATTGGGGTCTAAGAGTGACACAGGATTGCTGATTTTTTGTAAGCGGGACATGTAAAAGTCAAATTATTGTGTCTTGAAAACAGGAAATGAGGTTTAGCAGGACCCGGGAAATGACAAAGAAATGAGAATTGCTTAAGTACATAGTGTAAGCGGGATACAGGAATCTGACAAAACAGTAAGCGGGATCCAGGATCAGAATCCCCAATGATACCCCCTTATTAGAATCTTATCTACTGTGGATTAGTTTAGTTTCGTGGGTGCTAATTTTGGTATAGTGCGTAACACTTGCCCTTTTTTGTGGATATGTGATTTTATGGTCTTGCCAAAGTTTGCATACAACCTGATAGAAATTGGTATTTCATTGAACATTTTAATTTGTGGTTCACCTATACCAATGAAACCCACAAAAATAGGTATCCTAGGAATAATACTGATTCCACAGTATTCTTTATCAAAACTTTGAATCACACTTTGAATTCCTAGTCTTTTATGAGTAGGAAGAAATCATACAATTTTTGAAAAGTAGTCTTTTAAGTTTGAACAACTAACAGACATGATAAAAAGTAGTTGTAGAATTATATTAGTCAACTTTGAGATATATATAACAGATGAATTAATTGAGTTATCTATTTGTCAGGGATGTGGAGATCATGGATGTGAATATATGACCGGTGGTAGAGTGGTCATCCTTGGTCTGACTGGACGTAACTTTGCTGCTGGAATGTCTGGTGGAATCGCCTATATATATGATAAGTAAGTACTAAATGTTAACAACTCATTTATAAATGCCTGTTTACGGGACATTTTATGGTAAACTGTTGTCCATCTGTCGTCAACAATAACTCAAAAACGCTTTAACCAGTTTGTATTAAACTTTGGTGAATTGTTTATATCTATTGACGTGAGCTCTCTTTTGATTTTTATATTTTTCAGATTTTACTTTTCAGTGTTATGTAATTTTATTTTGTTATGTGATTTTATTTGGTTATATGTGATTTTATTTGGTTATATGTGATTTTATTTGATTATATGTGATTTTATTTGGTTATATGTGATTTTATTTGGTTATATGTGATTTTATTTGATTATGTGATTTTATTTGGTTATATGTGATTTTATTTGGTTATGTGATTTTATTTGGTTATATGTGATTTTATTTGGTTATGTGATTTTATTTGGTTATGTTATTTTCATGTCAGGAAAGTAATTTATTCATAGATAGACTTTAAAAATATATACAAACAGACCTTATCTAGTATTGATCTTCATTTCTTACGCTGCATTTATTTTGGAAAGAGTTCCAGAATTATATTAGACTAGGTTTTTCAAGACCAATTGAAATACATCTGGACCTGTTCCTGGATAATTGTTAAGACATTTTGAAGAATTCTGCTGGATTCTCTTAGTTATTTTAGGCACTGACTATGGCAGAGACATTTTCACATCAAAACTACATATTTTTATCATAACTACATTATTAGGATAAACTTAATATAGTTTGATTTATAAGGGTACTACTAGTAAAGTCATATTTCCTTTTTCAGAACACAAGTGTTTGCCAAAAAATGTAATATGGAATCTGTTAGCCTGAATCCTTTAGATCTTCAGGAAGATATGACCTTTGTGAAGGACCTTCTGGCAGAGTTCAAGGGTAAAACAGGGTCAGATGTTGCAGCATTCATACTAGAAAACTGGGAAACAGAAAGAAAATGTTTTGTTAAGGTAAAAATATCTTAGATTAGTAAACTGATATTGTGACCTTGAAATCATCATTTACTTTTGTATAGCTCAAAATGTACTAAAGTATTACAAACAAAATGTAATAAAATTGGTTATTCCCCTGTTTTTCCATACCCAATATGCAATAATAAGGTGTTGTCCATTAGATTTAATTATCTGGTTTATATTTAGAAAAAAATTATTTTTATTACCATTTACTTAACCAGGTATATCCACATGAATACAGAAGAGTTGTAGAAGAGAAAGCTGCAGATGAGGCGGCTGAAAAGTTGAAAAAGGAACAAGAAATGAAGAATGGATTGGTGAATGGAGAGGAAGATACAAAGGAATATGATGAGGATATGATAAATACAATAGAGGAAGATGATGAAGGGGAAAGCAAGGTATTTAATTCACAGAATGCTTGAAATCTTTTCCCCCTGGTGGTCCTCACTATTATTTCTTTTGCAAAATACTAAAATTGTGCTGGTTCTTGCAAATTTTGGTGGTATGATCCCTAGAACCACTTTTCAAGAACTCTGCGTTCAAAATAATCATTCAAACTGTCAATTATTGTTGAAGACCCAATGGTGGCCTTCAGCTGTTTTTTTGTCGGGTTGTTGGCTGACACATTCCTCATTTCCTTTGTTTTTAATCTAACTACACCAAATTACATACTGTAAATTTAGAAATTATTGCGATGTTTTATTATTGCGAAAAAATGCGAGAGGGTTATAATCGCAATTCTTCTGTTAATGCAAAAATTATAGCCTGCATTTATTATTGCAATTCATTTTTATACTAAAACGCGATTTTAATTTTTGAGATATTGAGAAAAATCCTGTATAATTCAAAAAGATTAAATTATTGCAATTATAACTCTGTTGCACTTTTTGCAATAATAAACACAACACAATAATTTCTGAATTTACAGTATTTTATAAAGGGGTACACATTCAGTATGATTACAGCACTATTTTCATAGTCTTCAAAGTTAAAACTCCATGAAAAGTTTGATTTCGACAACATTTTTATTTATTTTTAAAAAGAATGTTTTATGGTGAAATTATAATGAAATGTTAGAGTGCCTAAACATCCAAAGTTATGTTTGCCTTATTGATGGTGAATATTAGTATGAAAATGTGATTCTGTTCCATGGTGAATATTGTAGATTAGAACGAAAGATATTGCATACCTAAAAAACATACCTGCCAAGTTTTGAAAGTGCCCATGGGGGTTTTAGTGCGCGACAACAATTTCAAAGGTTACAATTCTTTGCGACGACTATTTTGCGTGTGCTGTTTTGTGGTCTAGAAAAAGTGTCATATTTGTAAGATGAGCTTACATGCCTTTTCTAAAGTTTATTTGCATGATTCTAGTTATTATATATCAGTAAAAAAGATGAACATGTAGCTACAAGACCAGGAATTAATTTCATGTGTAAGGATATTAAATAATTGTTGACTTTTCTAATTTAAAATTATGCACAAAGAAAGACCTTTATCAGGTTGGGAACAACACCTAGGGGTATCCCCTCAATGTAAGGACATTAAAAACCACTTTTAAGTAAAAATGAGCACATATTCTAATATTCATATCATTTGAAGAAACTTTTCCCAAAGAATTATACATCTTATTATCTATCTGGTATAATATGGTCAACACATGTCATCTATCTGGTATAATATGGTCAACACATGTCCAAGAATTTTGGTATGTTCTTGGCCTAATATATCATGTATATCTTCTTTATTTTTCAAAATAATTGGACCCTACATTTAGAAATGTAGTTCTAAATATAATGTCAGAATTTCCCATTTTTTAGTTAAATAAAAATCTACATTTTTCATTTTTATTTTTCACAGAAGTAAAATTCCCCCTTGACTAAGGGAAATCCCTCATTTAAGTGATTCCTCATGTGGGGTTTTTTGTTTTGTCCATGTGAAAAATACATATCATTTGTTACAGCAAGAGTAATATCAATAAATTAAAATGTCAATTGTTCTTGAACAATTGAGAGGTCTTTCCTTTTATAATGTAAAATACATGTTCCAATAGACTTAAAATGTATTGAAAAGCTTTAAAACACACTGAAAATCCTTTAAATAAGGTCAAAAACACATAATTAGCTATACTTGACTTGACCTTGACCTTTGACCTTTTGACCTTTGTCAAGGTCATTAGTCCCCAATGTCATTGCTGAAGACCCCATGGGTCTAGGACCTTTTGTTATGTAGTAAAAGCTTATTTTGTCTTTTCAGAAACCTAAAACAGGCTTTATGCCCCTTAAAAAAAGGTCAAATCTCTTCGGTTAAAATGTAACAAACGTGCGCCGTAATGACCCAAACATTTTCCACTATTTAAAACTTCTGTAAGTATAATGGTTTCTGAGATTATCCCATAACAAGGTGTTAGGTCAAAGGTCAAGGTCAACATACAAATTTGACCTTGAGGTATTTTGCAAGGAAACATGAATTGATGATGATTGGTGAAAATCCTAGGTGTCTACGACTTACGGTTTCTGAGTTTTGGTGGCCAACCGACACCGGTTAATTTTAATAGGGACATAACCCTACCAATGAGTCGTGGAATCTTTTCGATCCAAATGTAACGAAGAACCGGGGTCTGGTCCTGAACAAATTTCACCCTTTGTTTTTTGTCTACCTATTACGGTTACGGTGTTGGAACGATAACAAGGTTTTTGGGTTTCGGAGGGATTACTCCGAACCGACAAAATATTTTGACTCACAGGGTGAGTTCCAGATAGGTATTCATGACACCTATACAAAGTGTGAATATGAAAGCGACACTTCTTACGGTTTACGCGGCTAAATTTGTCAAAGTTTAACGGAAGAATAATAATAATAAACAGAAGAAATACAGTAAGGTCTTTCCCTTTAGTAAAAGGAAAGACCTTAATAATAATAATAATCAGAAGAAATCCAATAGGTCTTTCCACGGAAAAGTGGAAAGACCTAATAATAATAATAATAAACAGAAGAAATACAGTAAGGTCTTTCCCTTTTGTAAAAGGAAAGACCTTAATAATAAACAGAAGAAATACAGTAAGGTCTTTCCTTATAGAAAAAGGAAAGACCTTAATTAGTGAATAAACTACTATTTATTATCTTTATGGTAGTACTGCATCATTGAAGTTTGTCAATCAGCCATGCTTTTATTCTTATTCTGTATAAGAACCTCATTGCAGGTAAAAAAAACAACATTTGCCATGTTCACGATTTTAAAAAAACAGAGGAAATCAACACAAGTTCAAAATCTAGGATGTTAGAATTATCTTGAGAGAAAACGGTTTTGATTGGCTGATTAATTTGATCATGAGAAACATAGAATTTGATTGGCTGAACACAAATGTCTTCCTTGGACACAGTTCAAAATCGGGAACCGTCATATTTTTCGTGTAGATTTTCACAAAATCGTGTTTTAGAGGGTTTTTCACGATCACGATCGTGCAATCGTGACAAAGGGTCAAAATCGTGTAATACACGCCTAAATCGTGAAAGTTGGCAGGTATGAAAAAATTTCCTGAGAACTAAATTTTTTTACAGCATGATCGTACTTTAAATTTCAGGTAAAACCAGAAGCCAAAAAAGTTGTAGATATAGAAGATGCAATCCCTGATGGCGAAATGAATCAAAAGAAGCTTGATAAGTTAAGGCAAGTATGACTCTGAAATAACAATGTACATCCTGTGAAATCATTGTTATTTCTGGGATACCAATTTTTGTGAATTTAATGGGTACCAATGAACCCCAAATTTTCTGTTGCTTTTATTTCAGATATTGTAAAACTACAAAATGAAATATAAAAAAAGAATAGATTTTTTTCCTTAATCCACAAATTTGTACCTACAAAAAGTAAATAAATTCACAGTGTATTGTATACAGTTTCAAATGAAATAATTTTTATAAAATAGTTTTTATTCCATCTGTTCTTTAATTTTTTTATGCTCCTCAAGCATACAGGCTTTTTATACAACTTTGTGGTCAGATATTGGTATCACTTTGTCGTCGTCATCATCATTGTCATCCTCAATGTCGTCTACATATGTTCTGCAAGTATTATTAAGCTAAGTTTAAATGTGAGACATAAATATTTTGAGATTTAATGAGAATTTATGATGTAGAGGTTTTATGGGAATTTATATGTTTTAGAGGTTTAATGGGAATTTATATGTTTTAGAGGTTTAATGGGAATTTATATGTTTTAGAGGTTTTATGAAGTATCCAAGATCATCAAATCAGTACAGGGAAGTGAATACAAGACAGAAAGACTGGAAAGAGATCTACAATCATAAAGGTGTCAAGGCAGGTCTAAAAGTACAGGCAGCAAGGTAAAATATTTTATGATCGTTTTCCAAATTTGCTTTTATGGGCCATTAGAGGCCAAATTTATGCTCTCAAAGTTCATTCAGAATTTGAATTGATTACAAACTTAAGAGTAAATCAAATATGCCAAATTTCCATAGAAAACATTACCCATGAAACTGGTTGACCTTGTTATAATTATAAACGTAAACCAGCTTGTTAACTTAAATCATGAATAGACAGTATAAGCACTTGCAACATAGTTCCATTACATAGATAAAAACATAAATTAAAGTGAATCATTTATTCATAACCTGAATAAGATTTCTTTTTTCTGCTGATGCCTTCTCTAGTCTTTTCATTTGACATTTGTTTTAATCACTGCACGTGCATGTCATATGTGCACACCATCTCCAAATAAGGTTAAATCAAAAGTTACAGAAATACAGTTCAAGTGAGGTTAAATTACTGATTTGCAAGCTAGTATTACATCACCATTGTTTTAGAGTTTAGACAAATTTAGATAAAAGTTACTGCTAATAGTGTTATATTATTTCAATTTTCTGCTTGTATAAATGTTTGAAATTAAATTTAACACTTAGGGTAGTACCTAACACTACAGGGAGATAATTCCATAAAGTCAGCTAAACGTTTTAATTACATTGTGTTGTTAAGGAAATATTAAGCTTCTCAATGAACAAAATTGGTGTTTGTCAAACTGCTATATAATCAGTGTATTTTTTCTGATAAAGTGGTTGGTTCAAAATTTTTGAAATTTTTATAATTTTGTTAAAGGGTCAAAGTAAATACTTTTTCAAAATTTTATGAAAATTAAATGAGTGAAATTGATTTTAGTGAAAGTGTTGGGTACCACCTCAATTGAATTATGCACCTACAACCTTGCTTATAAGTTCTGTAAGCCAATTATTATGGTATGATAATCTATTTTTAATGTTTTGTTAGATTTTGTAGGTAATACTAATTTTTTGTTTTATAGATGTATGGAATGTGGTGTACCTTTTTGCCAATCAGATCATGGATGTCCACTCAGTAATATTATCCCTAAATGGAATGATCTAGTATTCAAGGTGGGTACACAAAAAGTCTATTAAAAAGTAGAAAAAGCCAACTGAGCCTGTCTGCCAGGTGCAAAGGAAGATATATTCATATCTTCTCAACTGAATGTGCATGTGATACATTATTTTCCTGGATCGTGTTAAGTTTATATGATAGTTGTAGTAAAGCTTAATATTTAAAACTCCAAACATAAAATCAATGGTCAGTAAAGAAGGCAAGACACTTCAGCATGTAAACTCTTGTTATATTTTAGTATGAAAGATATTGAGTGCTTTATGTTAATGAATATTTACAGTCTCTTGAATTTTATGTATTTGTTTTAGAACAATTGGAAAGAAGCTCTTAATCAATTGCTGCAAACAAACAACTTCCCAGAATTCACTGGTAGAGTTTGTCCCGCCCCTTGTGAGGTAAGTCTTTACTATCTTGTTTGATTTTAGCTGTTAACATTTTGTGAGTTGATCTAAATATTGTGAAAGTACTTTTATTTGTGTGGTACCAATTTTGTTGAATTTCGCGGATGGCTTTATTCACGTATTTAAGAGTCCATTGAAAAATTACAACTATTGTCCAAATCAAGATATGGAAAGATCCCATGTAGGTTTAACTACATGGATACAGCCATGATAAATTGAGAATACATCAAATATCTTTATTGGTCAAATTGAATAAAATAACTTCCCTTTTATGTTAATGTATATTTTAGATATAATATTTCTTTAGTATGAGTAATTATTTTGTTCCAGGGAGCTTGTGTATTAGGAATCAATGCTCCAGCCGTAACCATAAAGAACATTGAATGTGCTATCATTGACCATGCCTTTGAGAAAGGTTGGATCAAGCCTGAGCCTCCTGTAACTAGAACTGGTAAAACAGTGGCTATAGTAGGAAGTGGACCTTCAGGATTGGCAGCTGCGGCTCAACTTAACAAGGTAAGAACCCTCCTGTGCATTTTAAATATGGTTAGGGCTATTCCATTAAAATGTTAGAAGGGGGAAAGGTAGGAAGAAAATTTTAATATTGAATGTGGGTCATTGGTCTTTTTCTGTATGTGTCTTTTACCATTTTGCAAAGTTATCTAATTAATGGTTGTTGGTTTTTGGTTTTAGGAATATTTTGAAAAAGAAATGTTGGGTTGACAGACAACCACTCATAGTCTCAAAATTTAATTAATAAGACATTAGGTGAACAGAAAATAGTTGAAAAAAGTGATCTACAATGTAAATTCATAAGTGCTACAGATCTAGACACAGAAAATTTTTGTTGTACCCAGAAAAGGATTTTAGCCCTAATTTTCCATATTTAAAACCTTTTGAGAACAAATGGAGGTTACAACTCCTTGAACTGCCATCAGGGTCTGCCCCTGTCCTGGGATATTTATTTTGCAATAGCGGATAACCCCTGACTACTGTCATGACCAGCACTTACAAACTTTTATAATTTTAGGCCGGACACACTGTGACAGTATTTGAGAGGAATGATCGTGTTGGAGGATTAATGAGATATGGTATACCAACCATGAAGTTAGGCAAAGATGTAAGTACAAGGACATTTTGTTCTGGGATGCTTTTTAATATTAATACTTAGCTAATGTTATATGAAATTGAATGAGACAATTAATTTACTGTAAACCAACAAATGTTTGAGACTTGCCAGTAGAAAATAATGTGAATAAATGATCATGAATGTTTAAAACTAGGTTCTCTTATAAAAATACACAAAGAAAGTTAAAAAGTTGTGAAAATAAGTTGCTGCTATTAAAGCCAGATTGAAAGGACTTTAAAAAGTATCCACTAAGATAATTTGGTCTACAAAATTTGCTTAGTTTTTGTTACAGAACTGAGCTGTGGAAACTAAAATAGCTAACTGGAAAACTGTTTCCACATAAAAAAACACAGGCTACATTATAGTGGGTCTCATTGGGGCCTAAGCGTGACACAGAATTGCCAAATTTTTTGTAAGCGTGACACATGAAAGTCATCAATTATTGTGCCCTGAAAACAGGAAATTAAGTATAGCAGGACACAGGAAATTACAAAAAAATAGAATTGCTTACATACATAGTGTAAGCTGGATACAGGAATCTGACAAAACAGTAAGCGGGATCTGAATCAGAACCCCCCCAATGAGACCCACTTTATAGGAATGATTGAGATTTTTATAACTCTGGATCTTTGACACAAATTTAAAAGACAACTTGAGGTCAACATAGGTCATCAACAAAGTGATTTTATCTCGCTTGTTCTTGAATGATTTTTAAGAAAACAACTTGGATTTCAACTAAGTGCTTACTTTATAGAAAACTCATAATTTACCATTTTCCTGCTATAAAATTTATTTCAGTCTGTTTCACTTAACTTTTTAACTTCAGGTTGTGCAGAGAAGAGTAGACCTGATGGAACAAGAGGGAATAGAATTCCAGTGTAATGTTGAAGTAGGAAAGAATATGTCTGCTGAAGATCTGATGAACAAATATGACAGTGTACTGCTGTGTCTAGGAGCTACCCACCCTAGAGATTTACCTATACCAGGTAATATAATAATATAATAATATTAATAATATTTTATTTAATAAAATATCAAGCATATTTATTTCTACAATACACAATATACCGGTATACAATACATAAAGACAATACTCACACATATATGGTAAAATAAAACAGGTAAGTGTTTGATACCAAACTTTTATATTACCCATTCAAGGAATTTAACTGTATGCTGTGTGTGATACCTGACCATGGGGTATACTTTAAAAACCTTCCTGTACCAGTTGAGTATTTAATCTTCATTATCAAATGTAAATGAATTCGAAAGAATAAACTATCAACTGATTTTTATGGCCCCCGATGAAGTTGTCGGTGCCATATAGTTTTACCCTTGTCCAAAATTCCATAATTCCGTAATCATTTGTGTAATTCTGTCATTCCGTCATTCGGCAACAAACCATTATACAGATTTTTTTTCTGAAATCCTTCAGATAATGGACTGATTTTTGGTATGTGAGTTAACCATGATGAGTTACAGATCAAGTTTACGTTTCTTTCTGCTCTATTACTTTTTTGCCAAAATTACTGGGTTTTGACTTAGATAAGTTGTTGAAAATCAGTTATACGGTCTTTTTTCTAAACGCTTTCAGATATTGGGATGATTTTTGGCATGTGAGTTAACCAAGATGAGTTACAGATCAAGTTTAAGTTTTGTTCTGCTCGGCTAATTTTTGCCTAATTCTAAAAGGAGCTAAGGACTTTTGATAAATTGTTGAAAATCACAGTTATAGAGTCTTTTTTTCTAAACTCTTTCAGATATTGAGCTAATTTTTTGGTATGTGAGTTACTCATGATGAGTTACAGATCAAGTTTAAATTTCGTTCTGCTCGACTAATTTTTGCTGTAATTTCGGGCTCTGGACTTTGATAAATTTTTGAAAATCACAGTTATACGGACATTTTTTTTTTTAAATGCGTTCAGATATTGGGCTGATTTTTGGTATGTGAGCTATACATGATGAGTTGTCAACGTATATTTGTTCCACCTAACAGAAGTTCCAATGGAAACTTTGTTATAAACAATGTCATAATATCTGTTCCTGTTGGAACAAATATTCTATACCATTTATTCTGTTAGGAACATTTACTGTAATATTTATTCCAGTGGAAATAAAATTCCAGAATATTGTTTCCATTTGGAACTTATATATTATGAAAGAACTTCTTTACCGTGACAGAGTTACAGATCAAGTTCAAGTTTCATTCCCTTCTGCTAATTTTTGCCAAAATTAAGGGTTTACAACTTTGTGAATTGTTGAAAATCTCAGTTATACGTTGTTTTTTTATTACACGCCTCCAGATTTTGAGCTGATTTTTAATATGTGAGACTACCATCATGTTTCTGTCCACATATGTTATTGAAATTACAGATTTTTCAACTTTTTGAGACGGGGCCATTTGTGTCGCTTTGACACATCTAGTTTTTTTTTTAAATTAGTAAAAAAACAAAACAAATATGAAATACAGCAATAAACAACAACCACTGAATTACAGACTTAACAGTTACCAGGATGTATGTTTATATCAATATTATCACATTTGTTTTCAGGCAGGAACTTAAATGGAATCCATTATGCCATGAGTTTCCTTGAGACGTGGCAAAAGAAGCAAGAAGGAAATGATATAGAATATGCTAAGATGTTAGCCAAGGACAAGGATGTGGTCATTATTGGGGGAGGGGACACAGGTTGTGATTGTATTGCCACTTCCCTGAGACATGTAAGTAGAGTCCAATGTGTGCATAACAATAGGAATACTATTAATTCAGAAATTATTGCATGCATTTATTACTGCGATTTTGTCATCAAAGGCCGAAATGCAATTTAAATTTTACGATTTTGAGAAAAATCCTGTTTTTAATTCATATAAAATATTTCAAGTTGCAAGTTTAAATTATTGCATTTAAAACTCTGTCCCATTTTTCACAATAATAAAAACCTTGTAATAATATCTGAATTTACAGTATTAAACTAACTATTTTATGCTCTTATAATATACTAGATTATGGAGTGTGTGTCCGAGCGAGAACTGCTCTAATTCATAACTTTAGGAATATTTATCAAAAAGTAGTATTTCAATATTCAGCCCCATTCTACTATTTAATACTGATAGCGTTTGACATTTTTAGCCGAACAAATTTATCCATTTTATATACTTCAATTATTGTATGCTGTATACAATTTGGAAATTAGTATGGCGTTCATTATCACTGGACTAGTATATATTTGTTTAGGGGCCAGCTGAAGGACGCCTCCGGGTGCGGGAATTTCTCGCTACATTGAAGACCTGTTGGTGACCCTCTGCTGTTGTTTTTTTATTTGGGCGGGTTGTTGTCTCTTTGACACATTCCCCATTTCCATTCTCAATTTTACCCCATATATGATAAGCATTTTGGATAGAAGGTCACTATGCCGGCAAAAGAAGGTTGTTGTGACCTATTATCTATCCTATATTGAACCGGGTTAAATTTTGTGTTGAGTTAATTTCTTTGTAACTGTAAGTAGTTGGATTGTCTGAACTTGTGATGAGATGTATCTTGGAAAGTAGGTTAGCTTCAGCAAGAAAGGTCAATATGACCTAGATTTTATGAAAATTAACCTTGATTATGTTTGAAGTTTTTAGTTGTGAGTTTAAAAATCTCTTTACCTAGTAAAAGAATCGTCCATGCTTGTGTAGAAAAGCATCTTAGGAAAGAAGGTCAACATCAAGGCAGAAGACGATCTCTCTTACCTATTTCCCAAGCTTTCTGACATTCAATCATTTAAACATTGTCCATAATGAGGTGAACCCTGTAATCTTAGATTTCTTATGTTGATTTATATTGTTTTATGAAATTTCATTTAACAAAGTTTTAATCCAAATTGTATAATGTTTTACTGTTATTTTTTTAGGGTGCTAAAAGCATTACATCATTTGAAATCTTGCCACCACCACCTCCCAGCAGAGCACCTAATAATCCTTGGCCTACATGGCCCAAAGTCTTCAAGATGGACTATGGACATGAAGAAGTGGAACTGAAGTTTGGTAGAGACCCAAGAATCTTCAATATCAAGAGTTCTGTAAGTGTTCAGTATGATCAGTTAAAGATATTATGGTATTTTTTAACTGTAGATCTTCTTATCTCATTCTTAAAGAGTAATATCAATATGGTTGTTAAAGTGTCAATGCTTGAAATTGAATGAACTATTTCCTGCAATTGTTTAGGCTATTTTTGGGATACGAATGCTTTTAAGTAATCTGTAGACTTATACCATTGACTCAGGGCCATGCCCTCACGTCAACCGTTTTATTCTAAACATCAAGGAACATCTCAGATTCTTGAGATTGTCTTGCTTTAAATGGTATAAAAACCAAAGGATTGAATTTAAACAACTGTCCTATAATGTTCTTCTCATAATCTTCATGTTTCGATATTTCCCTTGACTTGTATGCATGTTTTTAACAACACGGAAAATCAGAATTAAGCAGTATTTATAGTTAGTGTTTTTATAAATTTAGAAACACGTCAGAGGGAATCCCCCAGTTTTGATAACATGCGAGAGTTCTCTGAATTCCCATCTTTAAATCTATTTCTGTCATATAAGAACAAAAGTGGAGTATCTTATATGTCACCGTTATGAAACTGATATTTGATATTGTACTTCCATAAAGAAATGGTGGTCGTTTAATTAACATTTAATATACGTCCTTGCTACAAATCACAAGTCTAGGGTTTGTTTAGGTAATTATGCACATGCATATAGTTTTCTTGACTTGAAGGGGTATCAGATTGAATGGTTGCTCTAGATTCCCAACTCCATTGATTAATTTAAAACTTATGAGATCTTTTCTATGTATGTCTGCTATTGAGGGTTATTGTTGTTGCATAATTTTAAATCATATGCATCATTGAAATTAAAATAAATGTAGTCCACAAGGTAAAGGTGTAACTAGAACACCCCTTCAGCTAAAATGAAGTCTTCCATATTATCGTTTCGAGTTGTCTCCCTTCCGTAAGTAACTTCTATCAAACAACGATACGTCGAGAAAAAATAACTCATTCTGTCGATAGACATTGTATTATGTTAAAACCGATTGCAATTTAAACAGAGGAATGTGTACAGAAAGGAGTCGCTGACCTCAAGGAAGTTACATATTTAAAGAGTTAGAATGGGGTTCCACCTATAGTCCCCGTCACGTAAAATTGGCACAATGTTTTTGGTTGAAAATTTTTAAACTAACAACTGCATTCATTCAAGATGACGTTTTTCATTTAGGGGAATCAAATATCATTCCAAAAAACAACTACTGTCCTACCTTTTATTGTGTTTGCACTGTATAATCCTGACCTTAACATAATCCAAGATTATTTTATATGGTGGAATCCGACATTGTTATTACCGGAAGTGTTACCGTGGAACTCCATGTACTGTCCATTTTCTCCTGTCTCTCGGAGCTTTTCATCATCTTTATGCAAAAAGTGTGGGAAATTGTATCATCAATGACAATGATATTACCGGAGAGTAACAAATTTTATGTAAATCAGGTATCCTCGTAGAAACCAAGATGGCGGTTTTACAATGTAAATAATCTTGAAAAATGTGAAGGGCAGGATTATACAGTGCAAACACAATAAAAGGTAGGATAGTAGTGGATATTTGGATTGGATTTTTCTTCCGCTAATTGAAAAACATCATCTCTAGTGAAAGTGGCTGATATTTTAAAAAAAATGACAAAAATCATTGTGCCAATTTTACGTGACGGCGACTACAGAATTCATGTAGGAAAATAGGCGATACGGTACGAAGTGAAATACCTTCTCTCACTCTCAGTAACTGCTGTGGAAAGTAAACTTGGAATTGATAGTACAAAAATAAAACACAATAAGTACATTGTTCATACACTTGTATCCAGGATTGGCTAATTTTAAAGTTGAATAGCCATTCAGATTACGTAAATTACATTTTACACGTGCAGTTGAATTATTTTTGAAAATAATAAGTACATGTATCAATGAAAACAATGGCAATCGTATCCCTCAGAGCAATCTGCTCTTTGATTATGGAATAACCACCATCTATCAAGAAATGCCTCTATGCATGTAGTCATTATGTAATGTATGATTTGTAATGATAATGGTCAAATAAATGCTAATTAACGATTATAACTGAAAAATAAGGGCCACATTATTGCCTTATTTAACATACTTTTTTTTTTTTTTTATCTAAAAGTAAACTTATAAGGTTTGTTTTGTGATATCATTTGTGTAATCAAAGCTAATGTTGTTTTTATGCCCCATTTATTGGCATTATGTTGTCTGGTCTGTGCCTCTGTCTGTCCGTTCGTTCCGCTTCAGGTTAAAGTTTTTGATCGAGGTAGTTTTTGATGAAGTTGAAGTCCAATCAACTTGAAACTTAGTAAACATGTCCCCTATGGTATGATCTTTCTAATTTTAATGCTAAATAAGAGATTTTATCCCATTTTCGCAGTCCACTGAACATAAAAAATGATAGTGTTAAGTTCAGGTTGAAGTTTTTGGTTAAAGTTTTTGATCAAGGTAGTTTTTGATGAAGTTGAAGTCCAATCAACTTGAATCTTAGTAAACATGTTCCCTATGATATGATCTTTCTAATTTTAATGCCAAATTAGAGATTTTCCCCCATTTTTACGGTCCATTGAACATAGAAAATGATAGTGCGGATGGGGCATCCATGTACTGATGACACATTCTTGTTAATGAATTAGTTTAACCTCTGGAGAACCACCCCTTTTATGGATATGACCTGTCAATTTCATGTTTGAATTATGTTAATGTGAAAAGATATTCTATTGTGTAATTTTAGAATTTTGTTGATGATGGAAATGGAAATGTTTGTGGTATAAATACTGCATTGGTAGAATGGGTAAAGGATGATGCTGGTCGCTGGAACATGAAAGATGTTGAAGGTATACAAAAATTATTGTCAAGATTGTATGTAATTTGATGATTCAATTTTAGGGGTACAACTTTTTAAGGTTTTGATAAAGTAACCAGAGGGACACTTGAATCTCTTAAAGTTTGTATTTACAGAAACATTCCTGATGATCTAAATCCGATGTGTAATATATATCAATGAGACAGCAACCACCAACAAAATAAACAAAATAAACATTTAGAGATCTATATACAGACAAACAGTGCTGTGTATATATAGATTATACCACTGTATAGATAATGATACAATAATTATTCATTTTAGACAGTTAAATTTTAAAATTAAAACATGAGGCTCGCTGAGTGCTTTAAATGTTTAAAATTTAACTGTAGAGAGTCGATAAATATTGTATTGCACAATTTTTTTTAGTGGATTCTGTTTCTCTAATGATTTTTAAATGATGTGCATGCAGACAAACTCAATCCTTCCTTTCAATTGATCTTCAATAAGAGTACTTTTTTTCTATGAGACTTCATCAGACATGGTCGCCTTTTTTCATCACATAGCAATAAGAAATTCAGAGGAAAGCAATAAACCTTGACGACATAATCTAATTTTGACCAATAAACAACTGAGATCAAACAGACCACTTTGATTGAATAAAAATGATCAACATGTAAAGAAGGGATAAATAGTGTAAGGAAAGAGAACTCTTCTTATACCACATTCTATCTTGATATTGACAATCTACCATAATATTTTTTAGGATCAGAGAAATTAATTAAATGTGATATGGTAATGTTAGCTATGGGATTTTTGGGACCAGAGAAGAAGATTGCAGATGAATTATCAGCAAAGCTTGATGCAAGAGGAAACTTCCAGACTTCAAAGAACAAATATGCGACTAGTGTACCTAGGTTATACGCTGCTGGAGGTTAGTATAAGTGTGCATAGTAGGTTGACATTCTGGACAAAAGATAAAAGAATTGGTCAACATGCCTTTTCAGATAGACCTTTTAGGCTTTCAATAAAAGATAGACTTTCTTTGAAGTATTTGAATGTAAGTGGAACCAGTCCAGTTTCGTTATTATTATTAGATAACCTTGAATAAAGTTAGTATTAATAGAATATATAATCATAAATGTACTATTCATTTGAATTAAGATTTTTTTGTCATATAATTTACACATACAGCACATTACCTGATATTAAAGAGCTCAAATAATCTTTAATTTGTGAAAGTGAGATTAAATATTTAATGTTATAGATATCTTTAGGTTTTATATCAAGTGACCTCAATTCTTTTAACATTTCTTCATCTCAGCTGTTATGATATATTTAACCAAATGACCCAATAACAGTAGATATAGTAAATTTTAGCTCAAGGGAATTGTTTTTCTTACAGATAATCCATGACATACTGACATACTTGGTTTATCTTAAAATAAAAACTAGATTTTACTAGATGATCAGAGTGAGTCATTTACGACATGAATCTGTTAACTGTGAAAATACTGTCATCTTTTTATACAATTTGACACAAGTTAATCACTCAAGTATTTATTAAGTACTTTTTCTTAATGCAAAATGAAGATAAAATGAGATGTTAAATCGGTAATATACAGTTGAAAATTATGATAAATAGTGATTACACGTAACAAACGAGCCTTTTAGCGATTCGTTTTCTTTAATTATTCTATATGTGTTTTCTTAGACAAAAGAATAATTATACCACTTCACATCTTTACAATTTTTTTATAAGAATACCTTATTTTAAGAACCACGTTACAATATTTAAAATACTAATGTAGATGCTGATTGTGATTCCTTCCCAAAGATTTTTTTTTCGTAATATTTATCTATTTGTTTACGGGCTTTATACAACATCAAGAGATAAGGAGTTATTACAATTATCTTTTTTAATTCTAAAAAAATCATGTACATTGACTTTTGTGTTACCAGGTAGATCAACAATTGATACTAGTTTGCATATATATATATATATATATAATTCAAAACATTTTTCTAGGATAAGAAATTCAGATTGATATTTTCTTCTTATGACTAATTATTTTGTCTATTACAAGTTATAGATTGTAGAATAAATATCATATTGATATCTCCTTTTTAGGACTAATTATTTGGTCTAGTAATAGATTGTAGAATAAATATGAAATTGATATCTCCTTATTTATGACTAGTTTTTTGTTCTATTAATAGATTGTAGAAGAGGGCAGTCACTGGTTGTATGGGCAATAACTGAAGGTCGTCAGGCTGCTAGGCAGATAGATTTTGATTTGATGGGACATTCTTCTCTAGCTGGTCCAGGTGGAATAGTTTATCAACCAGAGGATTAATTTAAAAGATCAACTTGACAACTAATGATGCACATTTGATGTGCATTTGAACACACAAGACTGGTGCATCTGTGGCTTCAGAACATTGGAGCACTCTAAAGAACATGGCTTGGTGTCGTGTTTTGTTCAATGTAAAATGGATTTGTTAATCAAATAGTGTTCATTGGTGACTCGTATTGAACAACTTTACTATACTTAAAAGGATATGAGTTAACATAATACTAAACTTTTGACCTAGTTTCACCAACATCTAGGTCACTTATTACTTTGTGTCATATCATATGTCAATTCTGTGATTTGTTATTATATTTGAGCATAGATGCACATTTATAGTTTATAATTGTTATTGCGTTAATGACTGTTTTTATATTGTAAGGGTTTAAAAATGATTGAAATTTTATCAGCTTTTATTTGTGTACAGCTTTTAGAAAATTTGTTTAAGCTTGGTTTAGTATTCTCTGGAGAACATATGATATATGATTTAAAAGATATTGATGAATAATTTATTAAGTCGATTAGGTATACAAAAAGCAAATATAACAATGTGTTTGTCAGAAGAGTTATTGGATAAATGTTTAGCTCTATACTACTTTATAAACAGTGTGCTGTGTAAATATTGCTATGATAGGATATTTTCCATTTAGTTACTAAAAAAATAACCCTGACCTATACCTAAATTGTAGTTACTTTTTGGAAGGAGGCCTAAACATATAAATTTGACCAAATTTTGGAAGACCTTTTTGTGTACATAAAATTTCTGTATAATTGTAAGACAGTTTTACAAGGGATTTGCTTTATTACAATAGCAATATAAGTTTGTCCCTCATTACAACTTTCTGATGAACTTTTTCTTGGAAAGAGCATTGAAACCATTTTAAACAGAACATTTGTTCATTAAAATCAACAGGGTATTTTAAAGTAATTGTTGGTACTACATGATTGTCAAAATATATTCTGCAATTATTTGAATAAGTAATAATCTTTATTACATATCTGTACTTGTCATAATAACAACTACTGTAGCAAAATATTTTCTCTTTATAAGCGACCGTAACATTATCTTTTTCATTGTAAAACAGGTTTCTTTCTTCATATTATATTATCAATCAAGTGCATTGCTTCTTTATCAAAATTGATTATTGCATTCAGTTTCTTCCTGTAGAAAACTCCAACCTAAGTCCTGATCACTGCACACAATGACATTAAAAATGCATTATTGAGTTTTCTTCTGACCACTATTTACATTTTGCTTAACGGGTTTTTTTTTTTTTTTAAGAAGCTTACCATGTTCTTTAACATGATGTTTTACATTTACCCCTTTATTAAATCCCACAATGACCAGCACTATTTCAAAACATATAACACTAAACTTAAAAATATAATGTGAATATTGTTAAAAATTGTTTCAAAACCTTATTGCTTTACATGATGCATGACTTTTTATTATGATATATTGATTAAATGTCTTTTATAGAGATATGACAATGAAGAATGGTAATAACTGTTCATCATTTAGAATCAGTTATTTTGTTTTTAAGACTGTTGACAGTATATAGTTTTTGTTTTGAATAATAATTGTTGTTTTGTTGATGTTTTTTATTGGAGGTGTTAGATCTCATATCTATCAGGATTTTTTCAATTATGAGAATATTTAGATGTTTTCGAAGCTATAGTTCAAATAGCAATATTTTTGCCAAAGGCATATTTTTCACAAGAGTAAGCATACTACATTAAGATAATGGAAAAATAATATGCTTGTTTTTGAGATCCAGACAGTTTGATTATAATTAGAAAAATAATCAGATATCTTTTAGTTTTTATAAAAGTTTGCACATAGTGAGCATTCATGTTTAAATATTACATTCATTGCTTGGAATACCTCTTTTTGCTTTGAGATTTACAGATTTGTTAGCCTTACTTCTTTAAACATACCTGCTATCACTGTCTTATCTTGAGCGAGACTTCAGAAATGAGTATTATCTCCTCCAAAGTTTGGACTTCAAAAGAAATGGGATTAACAGCTTAAACAATAAACACCAACATGTTGTCATTTTATCGAAAACTAACAGAATTAATCTCATCTAAAGTTTGAACCTCTAAGGAAAGGAGATAAACAACTTTAACAATAATACTATGTTGTCATTGTATTAAAAAAAACAGTTTTTTTTTATACTAGGCATAGTATTGAAGTCATACTTTGAATTTTAATGGTTACTTTTACAAAATGTGACTTGGATGGAGAGTTGTCTCATTGGCACTCATATAATATCTTATATCTATAGGACATAGGAAAGAAAATTTTACACTATAGGTTTTGGCTAGAAAATACTATACTCTTAAATATTTTTTTAGTAAAATACAAGTTTGTCTAAAAAAGATCATTGCACAAATTGTCGTCCAAAGGAAAGTTGATAAAGAAAATTTCTAATACAACTCTTGAATGATGGCAGGTATGCTTAAAGAATAAAAGGATCATTGGCATTATCCCTCTGTCATGTAATAGTACTTTATGAATTAAAAATATATTAAAAATTGATAAACATCTTGTTATTTTTTCAGCAAAATGTACTGTTGGTGACCTTCTGCTGTTATTTTTTTCTATGGTCGGGTTGTTGTCTCTTTGGCACATTCCCCATTTCCATTCTCAATTTTATTAGATTGATGCATTTTCTCCACTCAAGTTTTATTTTGTCTATGAAAAATACCAAATCTGTGTTGATACTGACTTAAACATGGGAGATAAAACCATATGATAAGAGTGAGAACAGGGGTTTATTCAGAGGATGTTGTTGATGGCAGCTATTGGTCATGTTTGTATGTCATTTATTGTTTTGCATATTAATTAGGACATTGTTTTTTTCTTAATTGTTTCACATTTTGTCATGTTGGGAACTTTTATTAAATTGACAATAAAAATTTGTGTCAATATGACCATAACCCTACCAAAAAACATAAAACAGCACAAGGGCACCGATTGGTCTTCAGCACAGCTAGCTAGTCCCTACACATGTTTTGTGAGGTCTCAAACCCTCCCTTATATATTTAGTCAATGTAGAATAATCAAATACACAGCAATATGTGCAGTAAAACACAGTTTAAAAGAAGTCTTGAGTTTGATGTCAGAAAAGGTAACAAAATTTATTTTTATTTCCAATGCAAAGACGTCATCCTTTGAGTGAATCAATTGTAGTACCAAAGAACGCCATCTTCATCCTTTGAGTGAATCAATTGTAGTACCATAGTACGCCATCTTCATCCTTTGAGTGAATCAATTGTAGTACCAAAGTACGCCATCTTCATCCTTTGAGTGAATCAATTGTAGTACCAAAGTACGCCATCTTCATCCTTTGAGTGAATCAATTGTAGAATCAATTGTAGTACCAAAGTACGCCATCTTCATCCTTTGAGTGTATCAATTGTAGTACCAAAGTACGCCATCTTCATCCTTTGAGTGAATCAACTGTAGTACCAAAGTACGCCATCTTCATCCTTTGAGTGAATCAATTGTAGTACCAAAGTACGCCATCTTCATCCTTTGAGTGAATCAATTGTAGTACCAAAGTACGCCATCTTCATCCTTTGAGTGAATCAATTGTAGTACCAAAGTACGCCATCTTCATCCTTTGAGTGTATCAATTGTAGTACCAAAGTACGCCATCTTCATCCTTTGAGTGAACGCCATCTTCATCCTTTGAGTGAATCAATTGTAGTACCAAAGTACGCCATCTTCATCCTTTGAGTGTATCAATTGCAGTACCAAAGAACGCCATCTTCATCCTTTGATTGAATCAATTGTAGTACCAAAGTACGCCATCTTCATCCTTTGAGTGAATCAATTGTAGTACCAAAGTACGCCATCTTCATCCTTTGATTGAATCAATTGTAATACCAAAGTACGCCATCTTCATCCTTTGAGTGAATCAATTGTAGTACCAAAGTACGCCATCTTCATCCTTTGAGTGAATCAATTGTAGTACCAAAGTACGCCATCTTCATCCTTTGAGTGAACGCCATCTTCATCCTTTGAGTGAATCAATTGTAGTACCAAAGTACGCCATCTTCATCCTTTGAGAGAATCAATTGTAGTACCATAGTACGCCATCTTCATCCTTTGAGTGAATCAATTGTAGTACCAAAGTACGCCATCTTAAATGATCTGACAACAGTATCTTATCTATTCTGAATGAGTGTTTAAAGGTTTGGTTAGCTTTGAGGTGAATAATGACATTTTTAAGGAATATTAACATCAAACATTGGCTGAGAAATACCTGAACGCATAATATGTCTGAATATTGATTTATATTTACAAATGATGTCCTTGATCGATGATAAAATTTAGTAAATGTTTTTACTAGATTGTAAAATCGAAAAACTCTGGTCTTTTGATATTTTAGTAATGCAGAGAATTCTTTCGAATCAAATATGTTGTAACATACACTTTCATGTGTCTAGGATTGACACCTTTATTCGGTATAATCACCATATTTGAATAGAGAAATATCCCTTATGATTTTAATATCCTTGTAGTATAGTCCGTCTCTTAGTCTATTTCTGAGATGTATGGTCGCATCAGTGGAAAATACCGATTGATTTGAAAATCGATGCATCGAAGGAAAAGGCCATATTTACTCAGAACAAACTACAATTAGTGCAGACCAGTGCCTGCATTGTAAATCTTATACTGCTGCATATTTGATTGCTACCTCTGTATGAAATATGGTCACATGTAAGTAGAGAAAGATCTTAATGATTTTGAGTTTACTATGGAAAAGTTCAAGATGATAATTAAAGTTTCGATTAGCTGCACCTTTAACAATCGACCAACATTCACAAAATTGAAATTTTCCCAATTTTAAGATATAATCCAAACCTGCGTAACCAGACACCAGATCATAATAATCCTTATACCGCGGACGTCCATCTCAAAAATTAGTTTGCAAAGTTTGTGTCATGCATATAAACTCATCCTAGATACCAGGATTGAATTTTTGAATATGTGCCAGACGCTGTTCGTTTAATAGCACTAACAGTGTACCATCGGCATTTCCCCAAGCTTTGCATACTGATTGATCAAATTATAAAGATGTGCATAGTTTATTTTTGACAGCTTCGATACAATTTTTTCTCAGGTTTCCCATGTGTGGCCCTTTTTTTGGTCATTTATGTCATTGCTTTATATAGAGGTCATGTGTAACTCCAACAGTTTTCCATGAACACCCTTTAAACTTTGCCTTTGATCTAAAAAGCAAAGAAAAAGTAAAAGCAATTCGGAAAACTACTTCACCAAAGACAGCGAACTAACTCACGGCAGATAGTAACCTGCCGATAAAGGATAATTGTATTCCAATACACCCTTATATCGACGAGCGTACTTCAGGGTAGATTTCATGAAAAATAGAGTAAGAACCTTTCTCAATTGTCTATAAAGTCATGAAGACATATTAGAACAATTGTTCATGATCTTTGCCCTATAAACAATATAACAAAAAAAAATGTATGTGTGAAGTAACTACTGTTTTTGAATTCCTGGCAGTGCAATCAATCTTAATGTTGATACTGAAATCCCTGTTGTAAAAGTCTTCTGGAAATGAAAATTAAGCATTTATTGACAAAACGATGATTATTGTATGATTATTTGATTATGTCAGAGACGTATATATCATATGCCTCTAATGACTTTTAATGTGAAAATAAAATGAATTCGTCTGGAAGTGAACTTTCTGTTTTGTTAAATTGGTTATGTCACCGCCGTCAACATTAGATATACTAAATTCTCATTTCAAAACTTAAAAAATCTTAATGGGCGTTGACACCTAAATGAATATCATACTGTTAGAAAAATATAAAGGATGACGGGCTTATCGAAGTTTAGACATTGAAAATCAATCACTCTTGTATGGAAAGCCACAGTGAACCCACGATTATTATTATTATTCCTTTAAAACATTGCATGAAAAAATACATAATCAGCGGCTTTAAAACTCTCCCCAGCATATTATTATTAATCGTCATGAAAATTGCAGCACTCGCAGATTTTCTTTTTTCTAATTATTGGCATTCTTCAAAAGTAATAAGATGCGGCACAGCCCGTAGATTTTTAACACATCAGCCAAAGATTATACGTAAATATAAAAAAAAACATATCTCATTCGACTTGATATGTTAGAAATTTGACATGCTGTTTGAAGAATAGTTAAGAACATAGTTATGTTTATTTTAAAATCAAGGTTTCATATTCACCGTCTGCAAGTATTTACTTTTACTCATTGTATATATAGTTTGATTTAATTATAACAATCATAAATCAACCAATGTGATAAAATGTGTGTAAACAGTGTGAACACGCATATTTTTTTAGTTGTAAATAGATCGCTGATTTATTTTTGTAGTGATTTTAATTTACTAGATATTACAGAGAAACAAAGGATATGGGGGTATCCACCCATGAAACAAAATAAGTACATGCACAGAATAAAACACACAAAAGCCAAGTCACTTTCTTATTTATTATTTCGATTGTATCTATGCAAAAATAACAAAAACAATCAGATGTTACACATTTATGAAAATTAATTGTTGCTTGCAAATTACATTGGAGGGTTAAAAATATGGAGTTCAAATTTACCCCCCACCATCAATATGCTGCTATGACAACCATCACATACCGGAACAACCGATATATTTTTAAAATGTATAATGAACTATAGACTGTATACACAATGTACTATAGACTGACTGTTACACAGTTTATTAAATACATATATGTTTTGATAGGGTTCGTGTTGCTCAGTCTTTAGTTTTCTATGTTGTGTTTTGTGCACTATTGTTTTTCTGTTTGTCTTTTTTTAAATTTTAGTCATGGCGTTGTCAGTTTATATATATTTTTTAAAAACTAATGAATTTGAATGTCTCTCTTATATACTAGTAATTTTTGGGGCCCTTTATAGCTTGCTGTTCGGTGTGAGCAAGGCTCCGTGTTGAAGGCCGTACCTTGACCTATAATGGTTTATTTTTATAAATTATTTGGATGGATAGTTGTCTTATTGGCACTCATACCACATTTCCTTATATCTATTTAATGAAGTTCGAAAAGATATATTTCTGTCATATTCTTATACTCTGTGTATTACAATTTTGGAGGTTGACACCATAAGATTTTCCTGAATGCCAAGGACGCTTTATGACATAACAGTCTTTTGGTTTCAATTGATGTCACGATAACGAATCCAGGGCGAAAGATAAGTCAGTACTTAATATCACTCAAGTCAAATATGGCGGCCAAATTAATCAAATTTTTGGTTTTTGGTAAGTTACTTTTATTATTGGTTGTAATAGCACTCTGTATGGTATTTCTGTTGAAATTGAAATTTTACCAAGATCATGTCGGCATGAACAAGGCCTTCTTATATTTCATTAAGAACACATCACAAGTCACTTCATTGAACCGAGCATAGTAAACACACCTACAATATCCCGTATTATTTCAATCATATTCGAACTAAAAGATTCATTTTATCAAATATCCATGGATTTTAATGTTCAAAACAGAGAACGGTATTTGTTAGCTGATTTGTCTGTTATCTATCATTATACGAGAACCATACCATGAGAACAGGACGTGATAATTTTGGATCGCTTCAAGCCGTTTTTTACCCAAAATTGTTCGATTGTAAATTTGAGATATGTAGTAATACATATGTATCTGCAAAATATACGATTTTTTAATTCACTATAATTAATTTTACACTTTCTTATCACCTTTTTTTTCAACCACTGCAAGGAGAAATTTCAAACTTAATTATTTTTCATTATTCATGATAAGATCAAGGTATACCTTGTAACTTCTGCTTTCATGGAAGACTGCACATGCTGAAATTTTCTTTAGACTTAATCAATTGCATTGCAAAGGAGCCGTACACAGACTTCCATCTTTAAAGCAAGGTTGAAACGATTTTATGATAAAAACAAACCAAATAGATATATTAACAATAATCTATACTTAATTCATTTCACTGCACAGGAGCGGTACTTAGACCTATTTTTTTAAAGCACAGTTAAAACATTTTTCTAATAAAAACCAAATGAATTTGTATAAAAACAGACATGAAACAAAAGAAATGTTTGAAAAGTAGAATTGGCATTGAATAAAATTGAGAATGGAAATGGGGAATGTGCCAAAGAGACAACAACTTGACCATAGAAAAAAACAACAGCAGAAGGTCAGTAACAGGTCTTCAATGTAGCCAGAAATTCCCGCACCCGTAGGCGTCCTTCAGCTGGCCCCTAAACAATTATATACTAGTTCAGTGATAATGAACGCCATACTAATTTCCAAATTGTACACAAGAAACTAAAATTAAAATAATACAAGACTAACAAAGGCCAGAGGCAAAAATGCGGCGGGGTTAAACATGTTTGTGAGATCTCAACCCTCCCCCTATACCTCTAGCCAATGTAGAAAAGTAAACGCATTACAATATGCTCATTAAAATTCAGTCCAAGAGAAGTCCGAGTCTGATGTCAGGAGATGTAACCAAAGAAAATAAACAAAATGACAATAATACATAAATAACAACAGACTACTAGCAGTTAACTGACATGCCAGTCCAAACTTCAATTAAACTGACTGAAAGATTATGATTTCATCATATGAACATCAGGCACAATCCTTCCCATTAGGGGTTTAGTATCATACCATCATAACATATATGAGCAGAACATAACCCGTGTCATGCCAACAACTGGTTTTTGAATAAATGTGTTTAGTTCCGATGCAAAGACCCTATAAGTGAATCAATATTAACGCCAAAATATGCAATCTTTAATGACCTGACAACAGTATCGTAACTATATCCCTTCTTAATAAGTCTATTCAAAGGTTTTGTTAGTTTTTGAGGTGAATACTGACACCTGTTTATAAAACAAATCAAGAATATGATATTTAAAATAAAAGATCGGTTTCCAACCAGGTATACGCAACATCTCTTGATTTCTTTCTAGTAAGAAAATAGGGAATAAGAAACCAAATTATTTGTTTGAAACAAAATCTTGTAGATATCCCTTATTAATTTTCGTCAAGAACAATAGTTAATCTATTTATGCCTTACAAGGTCAGCGTCATTAATTTGTACTCTTAGTAGAAAGATTGGGGATACGAACACAATTTAATGACAGCTTTCTTTCATTCTTCATACTTGCCAGTAACATTGATCATAATCGAGACTGTACAACTAGAGTATGACTCAATGGTTTATTTTCCCTGTAAGTCGCAGACATCTATACCTTCTTTATATAACTTCTTATTTAAAACGTTTAGATAATCAATTTAATACTATTTTATAGGAATGGCAACGAGTACTCGAGTACTCGGGTACTCGATCGGAAGGCCGAGTACTCGAGTACAGATTTAGTACTCGGATACTCGTTTGCCTGTTATACATCTTTAGATATTTCTCTTCACATTTCCACTCACTTTAGTTCCGTTGAAATATCCCCTTCCTAAAACTAAATAAAATCCATTAACAACATAAATATGTTTATCCTTAGGCTACTTTTTGTAATAGTAGTACCAGCAACGTCTTTTTCTTCCGAGAGAATGTTTTCATGTGCACAGTCAAACAGTCTTTCGTCTGAAATTGTTGACCAGATCATATTTCTAAACAAGAACAAAAACAAAGTGACACAACTGACTAGAGACATTTTTAACGGTGTTTGTACACGGATCAACACTTTCATGGATTAATAATTAACTCATCACAAGCCGTAAAAACTTACCTCTGTTTGTTAATTAAGATTTCTATGTAAACGTGATTGATATGAAATGTACATATTAATTAATCAAATTACTCTTCATTTGAAACTTAATTTCTATACTTATTTAATTTACAATTTAAAGTACGAGAGCGACATTCAAACCCAAAAGTCAAAAATAAACTGACAATGTAATGGCTAAAAAAAAAAAAAAAAAGAAAACCAGACAAACGATAGTGAAAAAAAAACACACAGAAAAAGTAAGACTGGGCAACACGAAAAGGCACAAGTTATTTGAAGTCCAATATTGCTGTTGACAAAGTAATGGACAAATCGTATAATACAAAATACCAACTCCTCGTGAACAATTGATACATATATATTGTATACTTTATTGAATCTTATATGGAAATATTTATGATTTCATTGGAATTCGGTTGATGAACAAATGCACAAACATTAATTGCTATTATGATAAGTTATTTGTAGAAAAGGCGGTTGGTAACTCATTGTTAAATTGAAACAAAAAAAGAAGGATCAAGCTATTTGTGTAGTGCGTTTGTCTTTAGTTAATATTTTTATGAAAATTTATATAAAAACACTGCATCCCACCTAAAATCTAAACTGCTCAATAGACGTAAAAGATGCATCCGAGTACTCGCGAGTACTCGAGTATCAGGACCGAGTATCCGAGTATTAAATTTCAGATCTTTTGACATCCCTACTATTTTATCATACAAGATTCGAAATACTTGATGATATTGTAGTAATAAACCAGGTTCAATCCATGTTAAATCAGTCGGAAACCAGGTTGAAATAGTACAAAAGAATCGAAGCACTTTGGTAGAGAAGGCGATAAATGTGTACTGTATTGTTAGATTTCAATTCGACGACATGGATATCTTTCAAGTTGGATGAAGAAAATGCATAACCTCCGATTTTTTTGAAAAAATTACCACGGACGGAAAACATATCAATCTGTTAGTTCAAAAATTTTCGTTTCTGCCCTTCCATTATGTGACCCAAGAAAAAATTCAAAAAAATGGGTAGCAATTGTATCGAAAAGAGAAAATCGAGTGCACCTTTTTATGTTAGGGCGTGTTTGAGTTGAATAGTTTGTCTTGATATCGTTCAAAGTAAGATTATTCATACATCGTCTCGCTTCAGATTCTATTATTTTTATAGTCTTTATACTCTAAAAAAATCTAATCTACACTTCCACGAAATTTTTAATTATAATTTTTTTAAATGTTTAGGAATTTTCGAAAATTCCACCTGACAACCGATTAGACAATAGTTTTAAGTTGAATCAATGCAAACAAGATCAATAACTGATGCTTATTAGCTAGTTGATACTTTTGTCTTTTAAAATACAACTGACATATAAGGATCGTAATGATGCAATGTGGATAAATTTATCGGTTTCCATGAGCAAAATTGGTAGCGCGTCATCCCTACAATGACTTCCATTTCTACGATTGTGAAAATGAAATGGCGTAATGGGGAGATAATTCTGACGAAGTAGAATTCTGACTGAAATAGGAAAATGCCTGTGCCAAGTCAGGAATATGACATTTGTTGTCATGTTTAAACTTTTGGTTTTGCCATTTAATTATGGAATTTCCGTTTTGAATTTTCTTCGGAGTTCATTTTTTTTGTGATTTTGCTATTTGTGTTATTTTAAATTATGAGAAATGAAATAAAACAAACCAAATGCACAAAATAAAAAATCCTATTGACATATTTAGAGAACATACTAGTGCTGTTCAATCAAAAACAGTTATAGGTTTAATAGGGTGTCCATGGAAAAACGAGGCAGTGGATGTTTAAGAGGGTGTCCATGGAAAAACCAGGCAGTGGATGTTTAAGAGGGTGTTTATGGAAAAACCAGGCAGTGGATGTTTAAGAGGGTGTCCATGGAAAAACCAGGCAGTGGATGGCACATGATATATTTTGTTTTCAAAATTTGTTCATCTATTTCATATCACAAATTCATTCTTTCTCAAAGTTAATTTTCTTTTATTAACTGCAACAAAAAAGAAAAAAGAGAAAAAAAATACATAGAAAGCACTGAAAATTCATTGAAAAGTGGAGATAACTCTTCATTTTGTACAAAATTTTGTTGCATTGTTACTGAACTTTAAAATCATTTTCTGAGCCATCCACTGTTGATTCAAAAATATCCTTGACATATATATCCTTTGTATGATATGAACATTGCATTGGAACCAAACATTCAGTGGTAAAAAAAATATGTTGTGCCACCCATATCATAGGATTTACATGATATTTACTTGGACAGCCTCTTAAACATTACTATTAAATTGCTTCACCTCCACAGTCCCCTATCCCCCCCAAAAAGGTATTTATCAATTTAGCAGTGTTATGAGTATTTCGTTTAAACAATATTTTATTCAAATAAATTGAATTGGATTGAGGTATAGCCTATGTAAGCCTTCTCCACAAAACAAGGTACAATATATTGTATTCAAAGCAACACATACACAAACATAATGTCAACACAGAATTAATTTTTCAAAAATACATCTAAGCTGACTGGAATGATGCTTTAAATAGTTAACTCAGATCAAAAGTATGACTATTTTAAGAATGCTCTAAATTGATAACGCAGAAAAAAATGAAAAAACAGTTTTAATATTCTAGGTAATAAACTCCAACATTGATTAAGGGGTATCACATAAAAGTAAATGGTCTCCAGTTAGCTATTTAAAATAATAAATTTAATAACTCATTTTTAAAAATAACATGTTTGATATCATGTATTTATTTTTACTAATTTGTTGCAAATTACGAAGTGTTTTATTTTAAAAACACCATTGTATAAGTTTTCAATTTATCTATAACGACAGTGAGTAATAACCATATTGATACATTAAAGAATCATAATAATACAAAAAGAATTTAGAATGTTAATGAAATAATTATAAGAAAAAAATAGATAAAAGAAACTATGAATGATATAGAAATAAAGGTGCATTTATTATTTTTTTTAGCTTTTATAATATTAATTTCAATGTACTGTCGTTTGATTTTTAACTTTGTTTCAATTCTAATTATTTTTCAGCCGGTTGGGGTCGAGGAGCTTAAATATAAAAATAAAATACAGACATACAAAGTAAAACTTTATCTGGTTTTGGAGTATAAAATACATTTCATTATACAAATTTTTCTGATTTTTTTTTTATGTTTTCATGAACAGCCTTAACTATCAGCACATTGTCTTCAATACTCATAGATTGATCACCAAAACAGTATTGTTTTTGGGTATCTTTCTTTTTTTCAAAAATACAACATAACTGACACCGTTAGTTAATTGAACAAGTATTTCATTTTTCGTTTTTATTCATACTGTAGAAATCTGCTAAAATTCAATCCTTTAGAAACGATACTGATATTGAAAATGCCTACATTTGTAATTTCAGTTGAAACAAAGTTAACACATACCAACACATCATTTTGCCTTTTATTTCAATCGTTGTTTTTTTAATTGTCGTCTCAAAGCAATTCATTCAAAGCTGTGTCAAAACAATTAAATATTGCTCTAATCTTTTAAAGTATCTATTTACAACTTAAAGAAAGCAGTAATAATTTCGCTGTTCAATCTGTCACCATATATTTAGAATGCTTGAAAAGTGAAAGTGAAAAATTTGAAAATAATTGGTTATCATTGTTTGCTTAACGTCCAGTGTTAAATGAATAACGGTATACTACTGTTGCCATTATTTATGCATGGCAATGTAATTTTAAAAGTCTTTTATACATATTCATAATCTTCTATAGATTAGTAGTAAATGACTCTATTGTCCAAAACTATTGTCAGAATACTCTGAATTTTGTTCATAACACATATTTTTTATTGTAATTCATACAAACCATTGGTATACAATGGTTGGTTTAGTTGTTTTTCATTCTATTAAAAATAATCAACGAACGGTACCTTAATATTTCAGTTTCATTTATCAATTTGGTACATTCTGCTTGCCAAGACCTCGATAAAGATGCATGTACTGCGATAATGACAATGGTGCCAAACATGTGTGATGATCCCTGTATTACTGTTCTCTGTAGTGACACATGTCATAACTGTCGTAAGTAAATTAATGTTCAATTTAAAAAAGATATTTTGATCGTATACCTCTTCAACCGTTAAGGTTTTTATTCATCATTGGGTTTCAAATATTTGGCACTGAGCGTTCCTGAATAGCACGTCGGACGCATGGAATTTATTACGTGTTGTTTTCATTTTGACAGCGCTCTGTCGATACCTCTGCCGGTGTACTATAAGTCCCAGAGGGTATATTAAGTTCAGTAGTCAGTACTTGGGTACTGACATGATTAATAACAAACCTGTCTAAAATTGTCAATATAAACATTTTGAAATTGTTTACTAAGATTTCAATTCCCTCAGGCAAAGTTGACCGTAGATATAATTGACTATCTTCGTTTTTGTTTGGTCATATAGCTATATCTCCCTCGTTTAATGGTAAGGCAGAGGAGCGGATTTCTCTGCATGCGTAGGATGAATAACTATGCAGTCACTTCCAGTCACAATTGGAACGAGAGATTCGTTTCCCGTAGGTAAACTTTTCTACACCTACAGAAACATCTCTATTTCTATTAACATTTTATTTCTTCACACTTCAACACGTGCGACGTACATGTATTATTTATCATTCAATTTGTTCTCACCCAGTGTTTTCAATTTGACGAAATTATACAATATTTAATTATTGTTTAGATCTGTATTCACATTTCAAACCAACTTAGTGCAGTACCTACACAATTAAGTTTTTTAGTTAATAAGAATTTTTTTAATTTTCAGCTTTGAAATGTTACCATTGTGACGAACAACTGAACCCTGAAGACTGTAAATCAGTTGTACAGTGTCAAAGAAGTGACGAGGTATGGTTATTATATATGTAATACGTTCGCAGAAAAGACGTACATTTTGCCCTTCATTTGTACTCTTTGATCTCAATGCATTAATAACATAATGAACATTTTGTATATGAGTTAACTGTAGATGGAATGCATGACCATGAACGATATAGTAATAGCAAACAACATTATAAGTACTTAAAACATAAGCAGTTATTCACTCATAACTGATAAGCCAATATATTCTATTAGAATTAAATTAAAACTTTTTGTCAGCACGAAAAATACACATAACTTGGTGTCCTTAGGTTTAGAAACGTTCTGCCTAAATATCCGATTAATCAATCATATAGCTGTTGGAATTTTTATATTTTACTTAATTCAAGTAGCAGATTAAGTTTTTTCTGCTTTTTTATATGCCTATCTATCTACTGCAACTTGCTTCCAACGTAAAAGATGTAAAAAGAAATCCTTACTGCTGTCCTAAGTGCAGATGGATAAAACAGTCACCTGATTCATCCAAGGGAACATGCATATGTATATAAAATTGAATTGTCCCAGAAGATTCGTTTAGGAATTCAGTTTTATAATGTTTTCAATTTTAGTAAGTTCAAATGACGAAAACCTTTATTTTAGATTCATTATAATAAATTTCATTGAACAGGTAACTATGATAAGTTCCTTTCGCAATCACTATTATTACGTATAATGTAGGCTAGGCATCACTTGTGTAGTAGATTTAATTCCAAAGTGTCATTGAAAAAACTATGTAAAAGATTCCATGCCAAGAAGTTCTCCTAAGGATTTTTTTCAATAACAGAGAGTTGCTCTGGTGACCACTAAATAGAAGTTTCATTATCAATTTCCTCTCATATTATACCGGCTATTAATGAAATTTCAAAGAAAACACTTTACCATCAAAGATTCCTTGATATTATGTTCCTGTTGAAAAAGCTTTTATCATATATTTCGTTTCTGTATTTTGTAATTTGGACCTACTTATAACATACTCATAATTTCTTCAAATCTTCCAAATTTATTTTTGTTCTGCAATATATCATTATAATTACTATAAATAACAAAGGGTCATTTGTGAGAAATTGCTAGCATAAATTTATTTTAGAACATGTGTTCATCTATAATGCTAATGTAAAAAAACAGGCGGAAACCCAGTTGAAATAAATCAAAAGAATCGAAGCTCTTTGTTAGAGAAGGCGACAGATGCGTAATGTAATGTTTACAATAGTAACAAAAATTTTAAAAGTTAATAGAAACAAATAAAACGACAATTTTCTTCTCAATTACGAAGTGTTTTATTTTAAAAACACCATTGCATAAGTTTTCAATTTATCTATTACATAGTTAAGCAGAAAAATTAGATATCAAGTCGACGACATGGGTACCTATCAAGTTGTAGAAAATGCATAACCTCCGATTAAAAAAAAAATACCACGGACGGAGAACATATCAATCTATTAGTTCATTAATTTTCGTGTCTGCCCTTCCTTTATGTGACTCAAAAAAAAATCAAAAAAATGTATAACAATTGTATCGAAAAGAGAATTCGAGTGCACCTTTTTGTGTTAGAGCGTGTTTGAGGTGTATATTTTTTCTTTAAAACGTACAAAGCAAGATTATTTGATATATCAGGTTCTATCATTTTTATATATCAAAGCTACAGGTTGACTTTATAACATAAAAAAATCACAGTACCAAAAGATGAAATGTATGGGTCAAGTGAAATACCTATCTAATGAATCACAAAAACAGAGTAAGTGTGTTCGAATAGCTATATTTTTTATTACTAAAAGTACTTGACAACAGCACCAGGCGGAAACACGATCGAAATAGAACAAAAGAATCGAAGCTCTTTGTTAGAGAAGGCGATGAATGCTAACTGTAATGTTTACTATAGTAACAATTTTTAAAAAAATTAATAGAATAAAATAAAATAAAATGACAATTTTCTTCTCAATAACGAAGTGTTTTATTTTAAAAACACCATTTGCATAAGTTTTCAATTTATCTATTACATAATTAAGCTGAGCAATTAGACATCAAGTCGACGACATGGGTATCTATCAAGTTATGTTAGAGCGTGTTTGAGTTGAATATTTGGTCTTGCAATCGTACAAAGGAAGAATATTTGATACTTCATCTCGCTTCAGATTCTATCATTTTTATATATCAAAGCTACAGGTTGACTTTATAACATAAAAAAAATCACAGTACTAAAAGATGAAATGTATGGTTCAAGTGAAATACCTATCTAATGAATCACAAAAAAAAGAGTAGATGTGTTCGAATAGCTATTATTTTTTTACTAAAAGTACTTGACGACAGTCTTTCAAGTTGGATGATGAAAATGCATATTTTCGAACAAATATAATTTTTTGAGTGTGATAACTAGGTTTTATAGTCTTCAACCAGTAAAAAAATCTAGTCTGCCCTTCCACGAAATATTTAATTAGATTTTTTTTAAATGTTTATGAATTTTCGAAAATTCCACCTGACAACCGATCAGACAATAGTTTTCAGTTGAATCAATGCAGACAAGATCATTAACTGATGCTCATTAGC
Source organism: Mytilus edulis (assembly GCF_963676685.1). NCBI lineage: Eukaryota > Metazoa > Mollusca > Bivalvia > Mytilida > Mytilidae > Mytilus > Mytilus edulis. The sequence continues at coordinate 44,100,560 of NC_092353.1, read as the reverse complement.
TAGAAGATACATTTGTCTTTTTAAATACAACTGACATATAAGGATCGTAATGGTTCTATGTGGATAAATTTATCGGTTTTCAAGAGCAAAATTGGCAGCGCGTCATCCCTACAATGGCTTCCATTTCTACGATTGTGAAAATAAACTGGCGTAATGGGAAGATAATTCTTAAGAAGTAGAATCCTGACCGAGTATTTTAAGCTGGATGATGAAAATGCATATCTTCTAAAAAAAATATTTTTTTGTGTGTGATAGCTAGGGTTTATAAGTTTCAACCACTAAAAATTTTAATCTGCCCTTCCACGAAATATTTAATAAGATTTTTTTTTAAATGTAAAAGAATTTTCGAAAATTCCACCTGACAACCGATCAGACAATAGTTTTAAGTTAAATCAATGCAGACAAGATCATTAGCTGATGCTCATTAGCTAGAAGATACATTTGTCTTTTAAAATACAACTGACATATAAGGATCGTTATGGTGCTATGTGGATAAATTTATCGGTTTTCAATAGCAAAATTGGCAGCGCGTCATCCCTATAATGGCTTCCATTTCTACGATTGTGAAAATGAACTGGCGTAATGGGAAGATAATTTTGACGAAGTAGAATCCTGACTGAAACATTGTCTGTTGAACAAGATATGCATTTCCCTTTTAGAAATAAATAAATTACCTGATGCTGTTTATACTGATTTTTGACATCATACAAGGGATTTAAAAAAAATAAGGAATAAAGTTTCCACAAATAATTACTTGAGTAGTTAAAAGCAAAACCGCTTGATGATCTGAAATATGAAACGTCTAATCCTAATCTAATCATTCTATCTAACAGTTTCAAATGAAATGATAATTGTTTCATTGTACAAAATATACTTGTTTGACTATAACTAAGTAATTTTGTTTAGTATGAAAATAAGAAGATGGTGTTTAACTACCAATAAGACAACTATCTACCAGAGTACAGTCGACGTGGATAGAAGCAATTAAAGGTCACTGTATAGATTGCAACATTGAGATGAAACGCATACCGTTTAATCATCTCTTAACTTCACAGACACGCCACATTGTTTTTGTTTTGAAAATTTTAAAAACGAATCAATTCTATTTCCAATTTGAAATATTTTGTCTTCATAGTGTTGCTTATGTTGTCCCCATAGTTCAAATGAAGTGGATGTAAGCAATTATAGACAATCGTACGACCTTCAACATTGAGAAAAAACAAATACCGTAAGTTCGGTTATAAAAGGCCCCGACGTGAAAAAAATTATAACAAAACATTTAACAAAAATCAAATATGACTACCTGAATCAATGACAAGCAACTACAGTCTCTTGAATTGAGACAGGCACATAAATAATGTGGAGGAGCTAATATAAAAAAGCAGATTTGGTATGAATGCCAAAAAGACCACTCTCCAGAGGAGACCAAATAACACAGCAATTATACATACTTGTGAGCGCTTAACCCTTCCCTAACCTGAGAGAGTGTTTTAACATAATAACATAGGAACACTCTTTAAAAATCAGTTAAAAATAATAAGCTCATCAGATTGATACAAATAGAAATACCTCTAACCAAACCACAAAATGGACGTAGACAGGTACTTATATATGCCAACAAATATTGAGTTTATATTTGTTACTGATTACAAGTGATCTTTCAATAACGAAGATATGCTAATCATTTGACCCTTTTTTAAAGGATTTGTTGGTTCATTTCTCTTATATCTTAAAAACCAGAAACAGGCAAAGAACAGTAAAAAGAATAAAAATTTCCAGCTCCCTTGAAATGTTCAGAAAATTCAAAAACCTTGTTTTGGGGTTATTGTTCCTTAAATACTCATTATAGACTTCAGGTTCATATCTTTTTTTTTTATAGACGTTTGTCTTCAAAGGGCTTAATAAACACGCTCGAATCAAAAATTAAAAAAAAAACCATATACGGTAGAATTTGAAGAACAAAGAGGACGTACAATTCCGAAAATTTTGCCACATCCCGGCAAACACTTTTTCGAATCTTTTATTTTCGATGTTGTATCCCTTTGAATGAATTTATAGCTACGGGCACATACAATGTTTCATAAGATGATTGATGATTTTGCTAAGTAATTGTTGATTAAAACTGCCGAGAGAGACAGTTCCGTAAAACGAATCAGAATAGTACAAGCAAAAAAAACCGAATAGATTTTTTAAACCACTTGAAATAAAAGAATAAAAAACGAAATGATAAGCTAGTGTTAAACGGATAGATGAGTTTCCAACGTTGATATGATGATTATGAACAGGCTAAGATGATTAAAAGCCTATACCTCCCCTGTTAAGAAGTAAAACCCAGCAATTATATCAAGCTTTAGAGGATATCGTTTGACTTCATATCCAGCATGTATGACATCATTGTCAGTAGATAAGAGGAATAAAGAGTAAAACAACATCCGTTCATAGGTTAATACCTGAAGATAAGAGGATTTACACCTACAATAATCTAATATACGTGATTGACGTCATGAACCTAAACCAGAGAGGTTTTTTTTAACCCTATTTACAACACCAATTGGAATAATAAACGAAAATTGTACTTTTATAAAAACCAAACTGAACAGATTTATATAAGCTTATTTTCGAAACAACAACTTTTGTCAGGTTTGTGATCATAGAATTTTGAGCGTCTGTAGAATACAAAATGTTAGTAATCCTACAATGAACTCGGCTTAACGATATAAATTCGTAATAAACTTCAATATAATAACACTTCAAAGATATGAATCATTATGTTTAATCCAAGAGAACCTTGTTATGAAATGACAATAAATGTTTCCTTAGAGAAATGATAGGGTCAAAAAAAGGTTTGTAGAAATCTAATAAATATTCAAATTCATTTTCTTTGTTAAAAAAAAAGATACGAGAGACAATAACAAAATGAATAAGATTTAAAAAAAATACTAAATGAATAAAGTATTAAAAAGTGTCAAATGAACCCTCAAAATGTTCGAATCACATTACTCTGTGGTATGTGTCGGTTTTCTGATATTTAGGAAAAAGTACAAACTCTGAAAAAAACAGGTATATAATGAGGTACGCCAGAATGTTTTAATTTCATTAGATATGTCGGCCTTCAGATATTTAGGATAAAGTACAAACTCTGAAAAAAACCAGGAATATAGTGTGGTACGCCAGACGGTTTCAATTTCATAAGATTTTTTTTGTTAAGCAGCAGAAGTAATTGATTTGGAACAAATATTAGATGCTGTTCAGCAAACTTGTTATTACACATAACATTGCTATATGTATATCAAATCACACATATCATTGCTATATGTATATCAAATCACGTCCAAACTTCATTGAAAGTCTGATTTGTTTAATAACAAGATGTTTAATTTTTTTGGCGTACAAAGCAAGTATTTCTTGAAATGAAGAAGAGGAAAATTCAAAACGGAAAGTCCCTAATCAAATGACAGAATCAAAAGCTCAGCACATCAAACAAATGGATAACAATTGTCATATTCCTGACTTGGAACAGGCATTTTTCTGATGTAGAAAATTGGGGATTAAACCTGGTTTTATAGCTAGCCAAACCTCTCACTTTTATGACAGTCGTATCCAATTCAATTATATTGACAAGGATGTGTGCACAAAACAAACAGACATAAAAGGTAAAAATGTCAAATAGTGGCACAGCAGTCAATATTGTGTTATAATTTATATCACTATAAAACAAAACAATATGTAACAAAGAAGCACACAAAGGCATATAGACAAAGCACACTGACAAAAATGAAAAACACGAATGCAAAAATTTACAATAGCACAATAACATAATGACGGAATGTATAAGTACAGAGACAGACACGTAATATGTATCAGAATGTCTTTCTATGTTGTGATGTTACATTATTGTTTCAGATAAGGGTCAAGGTTGGTACCTATTAAAACGTTTAAACCCGCTGCTATTGTTTGCACCTGTCATAATGTTCGTTCAGTAGTTGTCGTTTGTTAATGTAGTTCATAAGTGTTTCTCGTTTCTCGTGTTTTATATAGACTAGACTGTTGTTTTCCCCGTTTGAATGGTTTTACACTAGTCATTTGTGGGGCCCTTTATAGCTTGCTGTTCGGTGTCGGCCAGGCTCCGTGTTGTAGACCATACTTTTACCAAAATGGTTTACTTTTATAAATTGTGATATGGATGGAGATTTGTCTCATTGGCACTCATACCACATGTTCTTATATCTATATGTATATAGACAAAGCACATTAACAAAAATAAAATACAATAATACAAAAATTATCATAAAACAATAACACAATGACGGGATGTATAAGCCTAGAACCACATTGTATGTATCAAAGAAACACAAAAAGGCATATAAAGACAAAGCACATTAGAATAATGAAAGACAAGAATACTAAAATGATCATAAAACAATATCGGGATAAATAATTACACGTCTAATGGATATCACCAAAAAAACCAACACAGACTTAACATTAAAATAATATCATAAAGACAAAATAAGAATTATGTAACACGTTATTAAGACGATAAACAACGTCAGTACCAAGAATCTATAGACACTTTTAGTACTGTCGCAAAGGGAGAAAAAAGAATACCGTTTCATGAAACAACATCTAAAAATACAACACAATTTTATGAATTATAATTTACAAAAGACAACAATACTGTTTGTTTTGCTGATGTATCCATGTTTCCTGGAAAAATTAATATTGTGCTATATTCAATGAGAAGGTGAATTATTTAAACTCATCAAGCTGTAATACAACCAAATCACAGTATGTCACATCCGGTTGCATTCAAAAAGGGTCGAAAAAATATTCTCGTGAATTTGACGGTTGTAGGAAATTTATCCCACATTTATTGCAGTAAAAAGTTTTACAAGAGTCATAAACATTTATCTTGGGTGTTTCAAGGCATCGTTATTTTTATATTTGGTGTTTCTATAATATATTTTATAAACTTGAGGTTTCATTGTTACTTAAGCTTGTACATAGGGAAAAAGGGGTACAATTTGATAATTCAACTTCCAGTGATGGTGATTTTCGTGTATGCAATGATATGTGATGTGAAATTTTGTATTTGGTACTTAATAGGATAAAACTTTACTTATGCCAAGTATTTCTTAATTTAAAACAAAGATAAATTCTGCACAATTTTTTGAAAAATACAAATTGATGAGAAATCAATGGTGGTATTTCACCTCAATCACAATATAGTGTCTAACATTGCAATAAGACATGTTAAATAGAAATAACTCAGCTCATTATTTTGTATAATATTATACCCCCGTGAGTCTTTCACACACTGTATTGAAGTATTACCAGTTTAATGCCATGGATATTTTACATTGTTTACAACTGGGCAATATACATAGATACACTTGTTTTGGGACCGATTTAAAGACAGTGCAAGATGAAAATAATGAATAAGAGTTTTTAAACAATATATAAAAAAAAGAAGATGTGTTATGATTGCCAATGAGACAACTCTCCACAATAGACCAAAATGACACAGAAATTACAACTATAGGTCACCGTACGGCCTTCAACAATGAGCAAAGTCCATACCGCATAGTCAGCTATAAAAGGCTCCAAAATGACAATGTAAAACAATTCAAACGAGAAAATAACGGCCTTATTTATATAACAAAATGAATAATAATGGCTATAACAAACATCTGTTTCCTACTTGCAGGTATGCCTCGCTATCCAACGATTGACGCCGGATTTTATACCATTATTTTCTTTTTGCAGGTCTGCCTTGCTATCCAACGATTGACGCCAGATTTTATACCATTATTTTCTTCCGGCTGTGAAACAAGAGATGTAAGAATTTTTTTTACACTAAATCTATTATAGCTGAAACTGCTATAGTTTAATAGGTTTAATGCACAAGTATTCAGTAATTTTCTTTAATTTCAAACCGATTTTTGAATTGGTTTTGATATGATGTCATATAAATCTTACTTAATTACACACACTGAATAATTAATCGAAACAAAAAGAGACCAAAGACAACAAATGTAAAAAGTCGAAAAACTGACAACGCCATGGCAAGTAAACAATATTTACTTTATCAATTAATATTTCCACGTGTCAAATAATAATGTCAGAAACTACTCTCTGAAAGTTAGCTAATCCAAACAAATCTTTTTGGTAATGGATGTATCAAGTGATGGACTCTAGAAGCTTACAATGCCGATTTAATCTTATAAGCAATACAATAATTCATCTCTTAACAACTAAATCCTAATTCCTGTCGACATTTATGTACTTATCTCAATATATGTATATGAATTTAAGAGTTGCCGTTTATTTATATTTCGTAGTATTTTACAACATTGTATATTTTAGATGGAATGTAAATTTGTACCGCTATCACTAAGTCCGGATGTGTTAAAGTATATATCTACCCCTGTTTTCGTATTTTGGGGTTTGAGCTTTTCCGATTACGAAAATGGAAAAAAAGCGTGTTAGAAGTACACAATTTATTTGATGTGTGTAGTGAACCCGATTCATTTCTGTCGACACTTTTTTTATTGAAAGTCCAGTTGTCAAGACAACTGTTATACTTGTAAAATTTGTAAGCGTACTGTACATTTGACTTTCAGCACATATAAGGTGAACAGGTCAAAATGTTACTCGTACCGCTGTTATCATATTACTAGAAACGAAGCAAGTTAAAGGTTTCTTTGGATGTTTGCTTTGTTTGTATTAAAGTTGACCCAATCATTGTATTTAAGATTGACATTTTCAAACATAAAAGTAGGTGTATTGAAACCTGTAAATATGTAAATTTGATTAATTGATAATGCAAAATCATTTTAGATATAAGAATAGAAGTTTAACTCCGCATAAATACAAAGCATGTAAGCAATCAAACAGCGTTTATATCAGCATTTTGATCGTATTTGTCACATACTTATTCAAGAATTGTGTTGGATGTTTATTTACGTATCTATGTATAATGTCTTTTACATGGACTTATTTCCCTCACCTTTTTTGAGGTTTCCATTCGAATTTAACCTCTTTCTTGTATCTACACTAAACACTATACTATGTTGGAAACAAGTCTTTTTTTATTCATAATTTGTCTCCAAATTGTATCCTTATTTTACATTTTCTTTGTAAGTTATGAAACGCCTAGAGTGATTTAAAGTAAAACATGATTGGGTGGCAGATTCAATAAATGCTCTTTCACATAATGGCAAGATTATAATTGCTTCTGTTGAATTGTTCTTCTGATTGGAATTTGAGTCTTATCGGATAGAAAATGCCTACAATCCAAAACGTGAAACATAAGTATGAAATATTTGTTTAACGCTATGTTCTTGAAGCCCAAAAATATGAAAACAGGTTCAAGTGTTTAAGGTAGAAAATTAGTTGACACATTACAGCTCAGAATCCAACCTGTCACCCCACTTATTGATATACTATAAATAAAAGTAACGTTGCTTTTTAATTTGTCTTCTTAGAAGTGTATTTAATTGACTGAGCTCTGCTTTCATTTTTTATGATATTGATTGTTTAATGACATTTTAGGCATGAATATCTTCAGTATCCTCCTGACCTTGGAAATATCGAATTAGGTCACACTTTTCTTTTCAAATGCTAATTACAAAATGTATGTCTGCGACAGCTTTCGATGACTATTCGACACTTCAATATAATAATTAGTGGATATTGTCACTTAAAACTGGATTTTACCACCCTAAAGAGTCCATACATTGAATACGTCTATAAATGAGTATTGAGAAACCTAACTGACCTAATTGTTAAAGGCACAGTGTACTGTAACCTTTGGTCAATTTTCCTCAAGTGAAAATAAATCGTGATAAAATTGCATATTTGACAGTTTTCCATAATTGACCGTTATAGTGACGACCTAGAAAATCAGAAGAATTAGTGAAGATAAGTCACAAATTACAAATAAATCTAAGGTACTTGTGGACCCATTAATCTTTTCTTTAGAACCGATTCGAAATGAAAACCGTTCGTAGAAACTAAACTCTCATTTAAACAGATATCAATCAGAAATTAGAAATCAAACAACGTGGGATCATATAACTCCTCCTTTATTTATACAATACCGGCTTGTATAATACGGCTGTAAACGTTACCGATTAAGGTATTAACAGAATCCGATTTAATGCCTCGTTCACACGTACATTTATTTCGAATTGAATTCCCTTATCGCGTTCACAAGCTTTTCTTTTTTAATTCGAATTTATTCGAATTATCCAATTTCGCATTAGAAATACGTTTTTGTTAATACGAATTAAAAGATAACGTCGTTCGGACAGTAAAGCGAATTTGACGCGCATTGCAATTCGAATAAGAATTGACGTTAGGACGTAAAACGTTTCGAATGCTAACTAAACTATTTCGAATTAGTTAATGCGAATCGAATTCGAATTACATGTGAACTCAGTATAAACCTGCTTAAATAATTTGAAAAGAAAATAAAAAAATGTCTACACCCAATGACTATTCTTTGTTGAAAAAAAATTGGTTTTATGTCATATGTCATAAGATCTGATGGAAATTATGGAGCCTGTCAAGAAACATGCTCTTTGAAAGCACTGAATTAGTGAATTCGTCATTGTTACTTAGAAATGCAATGCACAGTTTCGTTTAAAATTCGTCATGTTAGTTAACAGGTAAACGTGAGATTACCGTGGACCTTTTGATAAAAAACTAATTACACCTCAAAATTACATTTCTTTTTCAGATAAACCTTTTTATCAGCAAGGTTTAATGCTCAATGTTTAGAAAATTACACTTTAAACGCATTTCATATTTTAAGAAAATTTTAAACTTAACCGGAACTTAACTGCCACACAAACAAAAACAGTTATATAAATCTAATGATTTGTGCAACAATACAAAGATGAACCAAACAAAGATGAAATGAAATTTTATTGACAAACATTACGGTACTCCTTATGACCAAAACTCCCGTCAAAAAAAGCAAAAAAAGGGAAAATAGTTCCGGGATTGGAAATTATCACTGTAAGAAGTTTGCTTATGACCTTCGCCGGTTTCAGTTCTTCTGAATGTTACTAAATACTATGAATTTTATTTGATAAAAGAGCTCACTCTTTCAGCTAAACGTCAGTTCAACTTTTTAACTTTGTACTTTTATTTGTCAATAACATAAAATGCAACATTTAGTAGTCGGTAATGCGTTTTTTACATACCAATTATAGATATTCATATGTACATCGTATCACTTGAAATTTGTCATATAGATATATGCGTTTTTTAAAACATCTTTTGAGTCTACCCTTAAGCATGACCTCTGGTTTATGATCAATAAACAAATTAGTTATGTTTTTTTTCATGTTATAAACCTATTACTTTTTTTAATTTGATAAAACACAAATCTTATATATTCCATTAAAGGTATGCATGAAAGTATTTGGTAATATTAACATAAGGAGATCGGTTGGGGATCATCCACTCCATCCAAGAGCTTTAACGTTGAAAGGTGGCTGTTGTGACGTAGATAAATGTAACTCTCATGACCCAGAAAATGAACCCACCGAACCTCCAGGCTACGTCAGAACAACTATACCTAATGGTAATTATCTAATAAAACTATATAAAGGCAACAGTAGTATACTGTTGTTCAAAAGTCATAAATCGATTGAAGGAAAGAAAATCCGGGTTCCCAACTAAAACCGTGGGAAACACATCGACTATAAGTGGAAAATAACGAAAATTAAAACACTGAAGTGCAACAGAAAACAAACAACAAAGTAACATACATAGAAACGAACTATTATATAACATCTGCATATTCCTGACTTTGTATTCAATACGTATTATATAATACTTCATGATACTATTCACAAGGTTGATTTGTTAGTTAATATCCAAATTATTTTGTATTTTAAAGGAAGAGAAAGAACACTTCTAACATTTGATATTAGACAAGGAAACACACTGTGTTAAAATGTTACGTTGAACTGCTAACTTATGAATTTTGACTTCAATTTTGATTTTTGGATCGACCCTAATAAATGTTTACTCATATTATCTTAATTATTACAACATAGATTTTTAGCGTTATATACATTTACATATTAAGTGGTATACAATACATTTAAACAGGCTGTTATTCAGAAACTGATTTCTAAAGAAATCAAGTGGCTTTATCTATTAAACAATTTGTGAGAATAATTGGCAACACAAATGTATGAGATCGACCACACATTCACTTTGTCTGTATTTGTCTCTTTTTGAAAAAAGTTTTGTAGAAAAAGCCGGACAAAATTTCATCCAAGAGGTTTTTATATCTCAAATGCTTAAACAAGTTCACGGTGTATGACTCGTGGCAGATCAAATGACATGCAGACTGTTGGATCTCCAGTCTAAAAAAACCCATGTTTAAATAATTACATTAAGCTTCTTTAATAAAGTTTTGATCTCCATTTCTTCCAACTAAAAACTTTTAAAAAGGATTTGAAATTTTGTTTCAAAAGCTGCTGCAAACTCATATACTTAATTTGGTATCTGTTGACATTGCAGATGAAATATTTGTAATCCCATTTAAAGAAATAAAAAGATTGAGGTAAACGGTATAAGCAATACCTAAATTCAATTTATTTAGATGTTTGGGAGTTACTTGAGTTATTTCAAAATATAGTTTTCGAATTAAGAAGTTTGATCAAATTTTATTTTTCTTCTGGCGCCAGGTTGGAGATATAAGTGCAGAAATACTGTCATTATTTTTTTATACTTTAATTTCAGCTCTTGCTTACAGATTTTGTAAACATATATCTCATTTAATTTGTTTGTACCACATGTCTTAAATTGGTAAGTCAAAAACAAAAATGTTCACCTTCAAAATGGCGACCAAGGGAATGAACTTAAACCCAATTTAAGAAATCTATATATGATTTGACTTTCCTCAAGTAATGTCTCTCATACTATGGTGTTTCTTTTACCTTCGTATTTGTCTATGATTAGTTATTAACTTATAACTACGTATACTATACGACTTAATATTTTAAAATTGTTTAAAGGTGTGAATCCAACATATCAAGCAAGTCAGATATTATGTACTGGAGATGATTTAAATGCAACTGCATGTGCCGCGTTAAAAGCTGCAGATCCTAACGTTTGTTCCAAACATTGCGTGGCTGAGAAGCTGTGCCAAGGAATGTGTCAAACTTGTGGTACGTCATAGTTAAACAGCATTTTACGTTTCAGATTTCCTAATTTTTGTGCGTCAAACTTTTAAGTATTTGATTTTTCACATATATTGTTTCTTTTAACTGTATTAATGCATTTGTATCTGGAAGTTATTTTGTTTTCTATTTCAATTTCATTTATTTGCAAACAATTCTACTGTACTAAATTGTTTGGTATTAATACTCTTGGGTCGATGTCACTACTGTTGAAATTTGGTCATTAGAAAGATAGCTCACACATTTTGTTGTGTGCAATATACATTAGTGTTTTTACTTGAGAAATGTTTGTTTTTTCGGATAATGCTAATTTTGTTAAATTCTAATCCGACTGTTTTGCTGCTATGTTTAAGTTTTGTGTGTTTTAATTTATTATGTCTTCATTAAGATATGAATAGGATTGATACAGCCTTCAAAAGCTCTCTACACATTACATGTACAAGGTGTAAATTAGTTTTTAAATTGTAAAACGACAGTGGATTAATGGCTGCTACTAATGAGGAAATACACACAAATACATATCTCAGTGCCAATTTCAAAATAGATTTTATATTTAAGTTTGTTGGCAATAAGTTACCAGATATTCAAGTACTGTTTGACATGTATATATCAACGCTATTTATTAGTCATTAGAAATATATAAAGCATGAGAGACAATATGCATACTAAGTGTCTTAAATTAAATATGAAATATTTGAAAAAAATGTTCAAACAGAACGATGAGTGTGACAGAAAAAATTCTGAACAGATTTTGAAAGTAGCGATTTCTATACCATACGACAGTCATCTGTTTTCAAAGATGGACAAAAAGTTAATATTTATGTCTAAATCAACAATTGAGTAAATGAAATCAAGTAAGATTAGTCTTAAGTCATCGTACATTACCTTAGACGTATTTGGCACAATGTTTTGAAATTGTTGGTCCTCAATGCTCGTCAACTTCGTACTTGTTTGGCTTAATAACTATTTTGATCTGAACGTCACAGATAAATCTTATATAGACGAAACGAGCGTCTGGCGTATTAAATTATAATTCTGGTACTTTTGATAACTATTAAGGAAAATAAAAAAAATAGATGCTATTCATTCTCAACGAACACAAAAAAGTTGATTGAACACATGACTAATATTGTATTGCATTACCCCATAATTGAAAGGTTTAGATATTTAAGCAGTACCATAAAATCCGTCTAGTCTATTTTTAAATAGACATAATCTTTAGGATTCTCTCATACTTAGAGGAAGGTTTTTCCAAAGCCTTAAAGTTAAGTGAAAGGATTTACACTATTAATGTAAGAAATATTTGAAACAAGTAGGGTAGATGAGAATTATATTAATTCGTCAAAGTGAAATGGGTTTGGCTAGGAAAATATAACTTGACTTGCACATATATGTTTTAGGTGTAATCTCATTTGATATTTTATTAAACATTATAAGCTTATGTTTATTACGCCTATTCTCAAGGGTTTCTTATCCTATTTTTATGTTAAGTTTTTGTCTTGAGGAATTACGCCATAGTCCAGTAATAATAATTTTGTGTCATAATGATAACATTATGCTTCAAGTGAATACATTAAAAATGCTTAACTCATACGAAACACTGCGTAGTATAGTGGCAACTTTTTTAGTTTTCGGGTTTCAATGATCTACAATTTTGTACTTGTTTGGCTTGCAAATTACAACGCCAGCGCCATTGGTTAGTGTTTAGGGCTAGGTATATTGAACTATCATTTTATCGGAAAAAAATACAGCTAATAGAAAATCTTGTTAGAGCATTTAAAGAATAAGACTACCTTTTGGAGTCACCAAAGATCAAGCCTATTAATTTTAAAATATTATAAATTTCAAGTTTATGTTTGCAAATAGTCTTTTAAATTGTTTGGATCTTATTAAGGTCTGAATTTGATTCCCGCCGATAAATCTTAGGTAGACAAAATGCGTTCTTTTTTAACAGATCATCAAGGATTTTATAATTCCTGGCTTCTATTTTTTCAAATTGGGCATTCTTTATATAGATTTTACCAAATACTAGTATTATTTAGTGTTATATGCACTTGGTATATGAAAATTTCTTTCAGTTGTTTGCAATGCATTTGTGTAATATGTATCTTTATTATTTGTGTACTTGCTAACTATGTCAATTGATATCACGATTGTGTCTTGTGTATGTGAAGAACAAATTTATCGCTTTCAGTAAATGATGTTGTGTCGGTGGTAATGGTTCATTTCGCATACGTGTCCTATATTAAAGCAATGACCTTTCAAACATATATTAATATTGTCATTTATATAGATGTTGAATGCCATTTCACCCATAGAGCAGCGCTTTTTAATAAGAATGACATTGTGTTCTGACATGTCAATTAGTTTCGTAAGAATGTGGTTGCAAAATTTCTTTAAAAAATGATGTTTGCATTAAGTATAAAACGTCCTTCAAGTTTATATTTTGACTTTGATTACGATTGGTTAGTTCTTGTTAGTCTTTAAATTTTACTGAGACTTCTGCAGTTGTATGGTCTGAATTTGACATTATCATTCACACAATTATATTCATGAGTTTATTGTTATAGTGATAATTCTTTTAAACTTGCCATAAATGTTCCAATGCAAAACAAGTATTGTTTTTATCTTTTGTTTTTATACCTACCCGATTTTGAAAACAATTAAATGTGCGAAACATATATCTGTTAATAAAAGAGTACACCAAACAGACCGTATCGGCAATATAAACTCAAAATGGGGAGGTCGATAATATCTGACTAAACCAATTGGTACTTAATAATAGTTATCGTCAACGAAACGTTTCACAAGCAACTGTCATAATTTTTACAATTCTTTTACACTTTATATTTTTCTTTGAGTTTGGCATAACAATCAGCGAATAAAAAAAGTCGACAGATTTGACGTATCGTTCAATCTATTTACAAAAGGCACGATTCAAATAGCTTTTCTGCAGATTGCTGGGGAAATGCCTGTCTTGCATTTTTCACACATATATAGTCTAGTTATAATGGTTCAAACGATGGCACTGTATGTGTACATATTCTGTTCGAATAACAATAGTAATAGTTTTCATAATTGTATGATTATCCTTTATTTATTTTGTGGGGCTCTATACACAAGATAGTTGCAAAGATTTAATATCCGTTGCATTGTATTATTTCATCCAATTCTTCCCCCATTTTCCTGCCAGCATCTTACCCTCTCCACTTAACATCCCAAATTTCACCAACATTTAATTACATAAGAGAAAGCATGTATTTTTGGATATTATTGTAAAAGAGAGGCGAAAAATATATCTAACGAACATGCTAAGTCATTAGTCGAAAATAAACTGACAATTCCATGACACATCTAATAAAAAAAACCGGGATAAACTTAATTACTGGGAAAGTGTAGGTAGATATTTCTCCTTATCTCGCACTCGTCGTAAGCGCGTGTTAATATTGTATTACATAACCGGTAATAAGTCTAATTTGGTATGGCATGAATCATGAACTGTTTGTCATAGTTATTTTACATCCATACTAGTACAAAAGCGTTTCAAAGCAAAATCCAGTTAACGTTAAAATTTAGAATTATGTCACTCAGTAATATTTAACTTTGCATTAGCAATAAAGTCTTTCAAATCATTTATAGTCTTTTCAAACATATTCTGTTACTCTTTTAGTTGATATGATTCTTTGTCATTATATATATCCGTTTATGGATAGTCTTTGTAAAGAATCAGGAAAACATTAACTTAGAAATATATTTGATTTAAAATTTTAAAATCAAAATGACATAATCTTTCTTCATTGTTTTTTTTTGTATTACAAAATTTTATCTCTAACAAGTCTGAGCATTGCAATGAGTATATCAGTTCGATACATATTTTGAAACTTATCACAAACATTACATCAAATACAGTCTCTAACTATTAAAGAATAAGTTCATGACCATGAATTCAATACACCTTATCGCCTTATATCCATTTGTTACTGTGTTTGAGCTTTTGATTTTTCCTTTTGATAAGGGACTTTCCTTTTTGAATTTTCCTCAGAGTTCAGTATTTTTGTGATTTTTCTTTATGGAAATCTGCGCCGCTTGAACTATTGACGTCATACAACTATCACTTTTCAATTGTGGCGTCAACTATTTTGTATAATGGCGTCAACAGTTTACTGGAATCTTTGGGGTGTCAGGTAATGACGGACATATAGCGATAAGTTGTATAGTAACGGTATATAACATTCAAAATAAACATTGAACTATCTTTTACACGTATTCTCTTCGAGAAAGATTAATAAAAGCATTATAATCAAATTTTGATTTGTATTTTTGAGGATTGATATTAATTTGAAGTTTAACATTTAACTTTTTGGATCGGTATAGATACTGAACTACATAAGAAAATGCCTGTACCGAGTCAGTAATATGACATTTGTTATCTATTTGTTTGATGTGTTTGAGCTTTTGATTTTGCCATTTGGTTAGGGACTTTCCGATCATAATTTTCGTTGGAGTTCGGTTTATTTGTTATTGTATTATATAATGATGTTTCATTTGTATTCTATATTGACCTTCTCATTAGAATATAATAACGCATAAATGAATATTTTGAATTATACATCAATGTATCAATTGATTTGATTTAAGTTTCACAACACATTTCTCTGTCTATGACCTGAAAAAGTAATTTGTTTATTTTATTTCAGCACAAAACTATAACCGATTGAATGTCTTATTCGGGATATCAATGGCAGTTGTCTATTGTCATGATTGTAGTAACAATGTTTTCGTTAATTGAGTGGGAATTCCGAAATAGTGAGATTTGAGATAATTGTGTAAGGATTGCTTTGACATAAAATTTCGCTATCTATGAAAAGAAAACTATAAGAAATACTGAACTCCAAAGAATTCAGGACGAAAAGTTTATAAAACCTAACAAAATCAAACGCTTTTAATAAACAGAAGAAATAATAATAAAAAAAAAAACAACTGGCAAATTTCTGTCTTAGTAAAGGCATTTTACGAAGCAAATGGTGGGTAAAATCTGGTAACCGAAATAAAAGATTTCCTAAACTAACAGTATAGTAAATCTCTCTGTGAGAGAATAATGACGTATTTTTCCTTGGAGAAAACCATGAAAATAAATAATTAGCCGGTTTTCGAATTTGTTACCCTGTTTGTACCATATTGAAATAATTATTGCAAACAAATATTATTTCCTGAATTTCATATCTTGGTTCAGATTATTCATTCCTACCAAGAGTGACCAAACATTACACAGTGAAACCTGTTTAAATCGAACCGCTTTGTGACTTATTATTTTTTTCTGTTTTTTGCTGATGTTCGGTTTTAATAGGTTTACAACGCATACAATTTGATATGACGATGTTTGAGGACATGTTTGGTTTAGACAGGTTTTCGGTTGATGCAGGATTCGGTTTAGTCAGGTTTCACTGTATATTCATTCTCTGTTCTTAAAATTTATTATTCAAAATGATGTTGAGCATAGAATTTTTTACATTAGAAATATTTGCCGTTCCAAATAAATAAGGTGTTATAAAAGAAAAACATTCATAAATTTAAGTGCGATTTCCCTCAATTTTAATAAATCATATGAATGGATAAAATAACTATCAGCTTTAAGATAGAGATTTTGGATATTTGTCACAATAACCCTATACCGTTCTGCATAAATTTGCGTCCCAAAAGTCATTCACAAGTATCGCAAACCGTAAATATTGTAATAATCTATATAAACTCAATACTTAAAATTTTTATAAACACCAGTCTTCAGCTTAACATTTTAATTGATATTTTTATAAGTCACGTGATAAGTCGAGAAATAACACGTGACAGGAAAACAGAAGAACATTGTAAAATTTGAAATATGTTACACGAAAAAAGGTTTACAAAAAAAAGGATTACAAAAGTATATAAAAAAACAATGGTGTTACTTCTTTAACTAAGATGCTTATATGATCTATTTACATGACAAAATAACTTTTATTTATATAAATATAGCCCATCCTAAAGATCAGTTGTGCAGATAAAATTACCTGACATTTATTGGCCAAAAAATTAGATAAAAATCAAAACCCAATGATTTGCTTAGAAATCGAATTTTGATAGATATAAAAAAGTTTCTTAGATACAACCAATAAAGACCTTAAGCGACAGACGGGGCAAAAATGTACAAGATACAAAGCCTTTTCCAATTTAAAAAAAAATTAAAGTCAAGACCAGTAGTTTATTAGGGAAATACATATTTCAATTTGCATTATCTTTTTCGCAGTGTTAGAACTAGGATCGATCGTCATTCGGGCCGTGGAAAGTCGATTCTAACATTTTTTTGTAAGCAATTATCTTTCATTCAAATAGTTTTCCTTATGGTTTAAAAAAAATTAAAAATTTATTCTGGTACAAGTTTGTGACACACAATGCACTTCATCTTTTATTTGTTTACAACTTATGATGTTCTTGGTAGTATTTTGACGCAGTTTAATAAATCAGATGAAAAATGTATTATTATAATGATATGTTGTTATTTTTGTATAATGTTTTTATTTGTAATATGTTCCTCTTGACACAATAGTATGCAATTTTTAAAATCTAGCATGCTCATTCTTTGATATGCCAGACTTGCGTTTCGGTTTTTACAGCTCTACACCATTTTATTTGATTTTAGTCTTCCAAGTACTTTACTTCGAGCACTACTGATGAGTCGTATGTAAACAAAGCGTCTGTTTGGCGTACAAAACTATAAGCCTGATATCTTTGATTTGCCTTTACGTTAAGGTATCATTCAAATTGAAGAACGCTGATAACAAAACAAGTTTCAAATACAGCTATGACTATTCCAAAATCAAGTAAAAGTTATTCTTTTTAGGGATTAAAGTGAAATAAAATTTTGTGTGTGTGAACACTGAAATTGACAAAAGTCCTTATAGATTTGTTATTCTTATTCGAATGCATATCTAAGTTGACAAATTGATTGAAAAAGTATGACATTAAATAAAAATAAGACTTCATGTCATATTTCTGGGTTTGGTAAATCTTTAAATCAACTGATATCAAACAAAAAATTGTTATATAAGACAACTTTTAATCCGTCTTATTATTTTTAGAAAGCGTATGTACTACTAGTATCAAGGACACCGTTTTTTGTACTGTCTACTACGCATGTTTTGTTGAGTCCATGTTCGATTTTGAATGTTTGTATGTTTGTATGTTTGTTTGAATTTTTTAAACAGTTGTGATGTATGTCTGTGATTCATGTTTACACAGCTTTTGATTGCTGGTTCCGTACCTTTGAGGCGAAATTGCCTTTTTTTCTGTGAGGTGGAACAGGCACTTGCACGAAGACAGCCATATTTCATAACTCAGATATTTAATAGATCTCCTTGAAGTTGTGAAAGTTAACGACTCTTAATCATTACTTTTGTCGTTTGTCGACACTTTAAGGACTGCGTTAGCTTAACGAAACGTTTGAACAACTAGGATAAAATCTGCATGTTGTTTATAAAAGTCACTGATTTGTTGAGAATTCACACATGTTCTGTGCCGTTATATGCGTTTATTATATCTCTCGTTAACAATCGTCATATAATATACTTTAATGTTATTATAAAAGCATGTTTCAAAATAATTAATTTTTAATGTTTTGAAGTTTTGTACTACCAAATAAATTTGAATGGATTATAACATGAGCATGATGAGTATTTATAATTTTATCTCTTGTATATTTTCTGCTAGAGATGCTAGTCATAAATGTTAATGCAATGCTCTTTTCTTTTTATAAATCATCTGGTATTAGACAGACAAACATGCGTAAGGGTCTGTAGCAGTGGCTAGTATATGTCACAGGTTAATATTGATTAAACATAACTTCAAATAGTTAATGATGTATATTTTGACATGATCATTTTTTAAATCACTGGGTCGATACTAATGCAGGTGGTATATTTCCCTGAGGCAAACATCAGCTCAGTAGTCAGTACTTCAGTACTGAGATGATTTATTATAAACATTTCTTTAATTGTTCGTATCTAAATTTGGCAATTATTTCAAAAGATTCTTATGATCTAACTCCTCGGGTAAAATTGTCCTAAGATGAATTTGGCTATTAAATTAGATTTCTTTTACAATAAGTCACATAGCTCTTTACTTGTTTAAATACTTGTACATACTTGGCTTTTAAATATTTGGATTTGAGTGTCTATGATAAAGGCTAATTCAGAAACTGCTTCGGATGCAACAACAAAAAAAGTTAGTGACATCACTAGTGACGTTTAAGCACTAAAGAATCCACATTATATTAACCTGTTAATTTTTCAAAAAAAAAAAAAACAAAAAAAAATAGAAAAGGCTTGATTTTTTTTATATTACAATTTCAGGGGGAAAATTCTCTTATCCTACCATCCCTTTTTTTTTAATTGATTTATTGAGAAATTATCAGCACTCCCTCAGACAAAATTTCCCTTAAATTATTTTTACATTTTTTGGTAGTTCCCTTTAAATAAAAATTTCTGTATATATATACCTGACTTTTCAAATTGGTTTCGAGGGTTTTTGATTAAGGTTATTTTAACTGCCCTTTCCACTGTACTCCCCTTCCCCAGAAAAAAGAAGAAAAACGCTCAGTTGCACCTAATTTTAGGAGGGCCATTTTAATTTTTTAACACTTAGTCGATTCCGTTGCTGGTAGTCTATATATAGAATGCATTGTTCGTATCTTACGATGGATTAATTATGAAGAAACGAGGATCTATTTATGTCGAATTGAAGGGTTTGGTGTGAACAATATTCTAATACTAAAGGACAAGGTACGATAAGCATCAGAGAACGGCCCCCTAATTTCGTTCAAATTAAAAGTGACTTACTATTAAATATAATACATTATTTTTAAAGTTTAAAACCTATATTTTTGTAAACATCAATAGATTTTTCAACTTCCGTTGATATTATTCATGCTTTGTTGCTGTAAAGACCTCAAGCTTCTGAAAAAAATGCAAAAAAATGGCAGTTTCCAAACCTTTTTCTGCATTTTAAACTATGAGCGTACCTACGACCCACGATCATATTTATACCAGGCATTCCTTGAACATAAATGTTGATGCAGTTCAAATATTTTAGTGGGTCGTAAGTACGCTCATAGTTAAAAATTAAAAAAAGTGACAAAAAATCGTCGTTGTTTTCATTGAATCATCGAAATTTTTAATCTTATGATAAAGAGTAGTGAGAAAGGAAATATTTAATCATAACAAAAGAGTAAAACAAAATTACCGAAGGAGTATTGATTTTGTATTATCGACAGATAATTGGATGAACAAAAGTGTTACAATCGTGACAAGGTTTAACGTTAATTTTTAAGAAAGAATTAACACATTCATAGATATATGAGAAAGCTACTTATACACTTAACAATCGAAATGGATACACTTTCGAAGTGTATAAAGTTCATTCAGTCTAAAGAAACGTTGGGGACAATCAAAAATCATAACTCGTAAAGATTTTTCAGATAACACAATGATCAAAACTCAAAACAACAAAACACCTCACAATTAGCTTTTTGTTGACTAACGAGAGCCACAACAAAAGCCGTGGTGAACTAAAGTGGTCCGGAAGGGTAAACAGAAATCCTAATCCTAGAGATAAATTGGTCTTGTTGCTAGTTGTGATTAGAGATTCTGTAATAAGTCGCATTGTCTTGATTACTACAAGATTTCAGAATTGTTATCAAAAACAAACTGATCATGTCTGCTATATCGTCCCTACAAAATGATAATAAAGTCAATAAACTATTAACTTTGTTAGTCTGTAGAAAGTAAATAAATTATCAGCAAACAAGTACAAAATTATATACATCACCATTACATGTATGATAAAAAAAAACCATGATAGATGAGGTATAATTTACAATGAGACAACTCGCTGCAAGATATCGAAAGATATTGAATTAATAAATAAAGGTCACCATACGGCCTTCAACAATGAGCAGAGTCCCTACAGCATGGTTAGCCACCTAAGGTCCCGACATGACAAATGTAACAAAATTCAAACGAGAAAACCAACAGCCTAATTTATGATACAACATTAACAGATCGTTTTCTTTTATTTCAGTAAAATGCTTGAAATGTGATAGTATATCCAGTCTGTCTGAATGTAAAACAACATCCGTCTGCAACGTCGATCAGGTAAAACCATTCACAACTAGAATTTATGATTTTTATAGAAGAATGTGAACTATTTTGTTAGAACTTTGCATGATTAATAAATTTCTATTAATTACCCAATAATTCAAATACTACTTTTAGGTAAAGTCTGTCACAAAAAAACTAACAATTAAGTTATGTTTAAAATGTCTTGTCGTAACAATTTTTTTTGGTGTAATTTAACTAATAACACCACACTTGTTAGACTTTTAAAGATGTAATTAAGAATTCACATGTTTCTAATAATTTTTGGATGTATACACTATACATATTTAAATTATATATCAGTGGTGTGTTCCTATCATAAAAACTGCTAAACACAGAGTCATGAAGGTAAATTACTGAAATCGTCACAACTATTACCCTGTGCATGTCTCTTCTCACTAAAAACGTGTGTTTTCGCAGTCTTGGGTTGCTGCTCACAAGGAAGCTATTGAACCAAGAGTTCCAAATGGTGAAGTTGCGATCATCCCTTCGTTAATTTTACTGACGCCATAACGAGTTGGTTGACTGTTATGGAGGAACCGTTTGACAGATATCGGATATGTTCTTTACATCGTAACTTCAATCCCTTCCGCTGTTCACGAATGTGACCTACCGAATTAGACTATTTACCGGGTTTGTAATAACATGAGAACACGACGGGTGACACAGGTGGAGCAGGATCTGCTTAAACTTCCGGAGCACCTGAAAAAAAACCAATTTTTTGGTGGGGTTCGTGTAGCTAAGTCTTTAGTTTTCTATGTTGTGTCATTGTACAATTATTTGTCTGTTTGTCTTTGTCTTTTTCTTTTTTAGCCATGACGTTGTCTGTTTATTTACGATCTATGATTTTGACTGTCCCTCTGGCCTCTGATATCTCTCGCCCCTCTTTATATAAGATTCCAAAATAGTCGTCTCATCTATAAATAGAAAAATATGTTCTATTCCTGATTCGAACATTTTGACTACGAATAAATTTGCAAGGCGGAATGTGCATGCATAGGAGGAGACACTAACCGTGTCAACGCATCCTGTCACGACTCTTTTTAAGGTCCCTTTGTTTTTGTTTTTGTTTGATTTATATATTTGTTATAGATTAATGTTGCTTACGTCGAGTTAGAGTACTGTTGCCTTTAATTTAAACTCCGCTTTGAAGTGTTGAAGGCAGTTTTTACAATCTAAACATTGAAGGACACACATCGGCCAAATTATTTAATCTGAAATCGAAATATGATACATTCTATTTATTTTATTATCTTTTGTATTTTTCATGGCTATCAGCCCTATTTTACTTTAAAACCAGACATAATCTAAATGACTTTTGATTAGAAAAAAATAATTAGACATGTATTACGAATGGTATTTCAATTGATCGGGCGGAGCTTATGTTTTAATTTGCATAAGAACAGTCTATTTGAAGATGTGTGTTATAAGGATGATTGTCGTTAAAATTGATATTGAATTCTATTCACCTGTCAGTGTAACCACACGCATATACAAAAGAAATTAGTGTATGATATGGGACGAAAACTGGACACTTCAACCAGGAGTTTATCCCAAAACTCCTGTCTAAAGATGGACTGGTCTTAAATAAGCGAACTTCTTAATCCCCACCCAGTAAAGTGACATAAATCTAGTAATAAGGCCGACAAATAATTTATTATCACAGATGGTGATATTTTTGTAATTTTTCTTCTTTTTTTTTTTTTAAATATATTGAAATGTGTTTTGCAAACATATCCTTAATACAGCAACCAGTTGAAAACACTATGTTCAAGGTTATGAACAATATAGATACGACTTATGATTGAGCAACTAGAACCCAACCAAGCCATAAGGTAAACACAAGTGCCTATGAATAGAAAGCAAAGTCTGCCCAACATGTGGTTCCCATCGTGTTGCTAATGGTGAAAATAGATTGGTTAAAAAGTTCGTATTATATGAAAGGAGGATGGAGTATGTGGTACAATACATGCAATTGTATCAGATATAGCAACAAATCCCGACGGGGTTTTTGAAAATTTCGATCTGATGGTCGCCCCTGATAAAAAGTAAAATTACAAAAATAAATATCACATAATAAGATAAGTATACGTTAAACTGGATTTCCGAATTGGAAAAGGAATGTCTGTAGCTACACAATATTTTGATGTAATGGAAATTTATATTGACAATACGATAAGGAAATAAAACCCAACTATTTGCACTAAATGTTCTCAAAAAGTTTATAATATATAAATGTCCTCCAAAGTAAGCATAGGCGTATCGAGTAAACATTATTAGTTATCTTGGTGTAATCAGGAGTGTACAGAATTTTACACCGTTGTTGAAAATTCATACACCCTGAGGCGTATCCGAATGGGTGTATGGATTTTCAACAACGGTGTAAAATTCCGTACACCCCTGATTACACCAAGATAACGAATTTATTCTTATGAACAATTCCTTTACTCATTTTTAAACCAGAATGTAAAATAGAAAAATGGTAATGAAAAACTTCCAGTGTAACATTTTTTCAACGTCGATGTTGCTGCGCATTGTCAAATACTTTTTTTCTTTATTTTTGGGAAATTCAGAAAAAAATTTGCGTTCTTTTGAATTTCCAGGAAAATACTTTTTTTTTTCAATTTTTGTTCTCAAATTTATTTATTTTTTATTTTTAAAATATTTTTTTGACATTTTATTTTATTTAATTTTTTTTGACATTTATTTTTTCTTTATCTTGGCAAAATTTTATTTTTTAAATTTTTTTTTGGCAAAATTTTATTTATCCCTGGGTGAACAAGGGTGGGGTGTTATTTACACCGGGGTAATTAACCAATCAGATTACAGTATTTTTGCTTCATAAGAAATAAAATTAATTATCACTTGAACCATTTAGAATATGAGATAGAATTATCATTAGGTTACATGAAAGATGATATTCAAATAAGGGTACTTATGTACTTAATGGTTAATTTAGTCAATACAATATGATCAATGGCAGTCATAAATCCTTGTTGTAACTTACACTCAGTTTATTTAAAGCATTTGTGTTGAAAATACATTATATCTATTCATCCAATACTTTCATGATGCATTTTTACATAAGGGATATCTTTCTGTAGAAAAATTAATATGTATCTGTACCCAATATAATTTGAAATGGTAATTAGTGTCAAAAGTTGTAGCATCATCGATCATAAAACATTATAGTCACCTATTATTAAACATAATAATATTTAAAAAGAAACTCTATAAAAATACTCTAACGAAAGCTCAAAATCAAATGACAAAATCAAAAGTTGAAAACCTTAAACAGTATTGAAAAAAATTGAAAACAACACGTTTAATAATTTCTTGAGTTATATTATTAATTCGTATATTTTAACAAATTTGATACGTTCAGGGATAGTCACATGTTGAACTATGTTTTCGAAGGTAGAGAGAGAACGGCGGATAGCAAAAAGCATATTGCACAGCAAAACGCATATTGCACGGTTATTTTTAAACTATATAAAAACCGATATACTTGGTGACGTCATGTAATGAATTTCATGATATTGTTACAAGTTTTATAAAAAATATCTATGATCGATTATTTGAAGAAAAAAAACCCTTCAAATACATCAGTTAGATTAAAAAAAAAGTAAATGAAATTGCAACTTATATGTTGTTATTGTCTAGGAGACAATATGATATCTTTAAAATTCCAACAAAATTAAATAACGATTTTGATACAAATATGGTCAGAAATTAATAATATAACAATTATAGCCTATTTATGAGGTCAATACTGGATATATTGACCAAAAGAGGTATATTGACCTCGGACTTCGTCCTCGGTCAATATACTTCTTTCAGGTCAATATATCCTTGTATCGACCTCATACAAAGGCTATAATTGTATAATACATGCATATGGTTTACTTTTACAAATAGTGACTTGGATAGAGAGTTGTCTCATTGGTACTCATACCACATATTTTTTATGTATATATTATATATATTATGTTTTATCATTGTTTAAGACGAAGAAAATATATTAAATCTATTTTTCTACAGAAATGTGTACAAGTGCAACAATTAGATATCAACTTCAATCCGCAGTTTCGACTTGGATGTATGGACGCTAAGGTATGTACACTTTCAAAATTTTGTTCGATACACCAATCGAGATGGCACCAAAACAATATAGGGAAAATATTAAGAAAGATGAAAAAAAAAATCTGAATCGTAGACATCTACGTAGACATTAGACTAATGTAAGAACGTTTTGGACCATATGGTATTATCGTTTTATTTTTATTTTTCCTTCCACCGTTAAGGATGAAAAGGTGCAATCTTCTGTTGGTGATTAGAAAATATGAACGAATACATTCGGCAGCCATAGTTTGTATTGTATCGATGTATTCATAAGTAAAGCCGTTTTAGTAATTAAAATAAATGTTATTGGGACAAATGAAACACAAGCAGTGTGTTTATTTATTCTCACACTAAATGTACAATTCTATCAGTTTCATATACCACTAAATTGTTTTTGCGTGTCTTCTAATTATCACGATTTGAAAATCGGGCCTCTGTGGCACGTAATCTGAGTAGTCGAACAACTGTATCACTATCCAGTCACCACTAAAGTGGAGTGTTCGTATCCAGCACTTGACAGGTGCACTCGTGTCATATTGACTAAGATTGTTAGTTTTCCTACCGAAAGTCTGTGGTTTTCACCGGGCATTCCGACTTCCTCCACCAATAAAAACTGACCACCACGAAATAAAGCAACAATGCTGAAAATAGTACTAAAGCACCATTCAATCAATTACAGTATGAAAGATTATGAATTACAATGACTTTTGATCTTCAACAATTGTATCGATAAAAGTGCAGAATCGAATAAATCGAATAAATATATAACGTATGAAATGGTTATTAGACTGATAAAATAAAATAAAATAAACCCCTTTGAACAGCATTGTCTTCAACATCGCAAATTTTATTGCAGAAAAGCATTTTTTCTATAACAGCAAATTCAGTCATTTGTTATTTGTTAGACATAAAGTTTAGACTCAGGTCATGTTTATAATATTATAGCAGATTATCTGTTGAACTGAAGATGTACTTTTGTTATTAGTGCCAATGATAACGCCTCGTAATTCAGATTCAGATTCTTATTTAAGAGAACTATAAGTGTTCCTCATTATAAATCATATGATAAAATTGGGAATGGAAATGGGGAATGTGTCAAAGAGACAATAACCCGACCATAGAACAGACAACAGCAGAAGGTCACCAATAGGTCTGCAATGCAGCGAGATACTATACAAAGAACATCTAAGTTTACATGTAGTATATGATAATACACATAATAGTACACATGATTTAAAGAATTGTTATAATAAGCCCTTTCAAAAGTGGGACGAAAGATGCCAGAGGGACAGTCAAACTCATAGATCGAAAATAAACCGACAACGCCATGGCTAACAAAGTAAAAAATAAACAGACAAATACTAGTACACAAGACACAACATAGAAAACTAAAGACTTAGCAACACGAACCCATCAAAAACTCACCGCATCTTCTTTAGATATATTTAAAAGTCTCGTTATAGAGTATTTTTATTGTATGCACAATCCGACTGAATAATGTAGTGAGGAAATACTTTGTTTATGCATTCGGATTGTGCATATAATAGGAACTAGGAAACAAATTAAGATGTATATTAATGTAAAAAAAA
The DNA here is from genome assembly GCF_963676685.1 of Mytilus edulis. Classification (NCBI taxonomy): domain Eukaryota; kingdom Metazoa; phylum Mollusca; class Bivalvia; order Mytilida; family Mytilidae; genus Mytilus; species Mytilus edulis. The sequence continues at coordinate 44,073,455 of NC_092353.1, read as the reverse complement.
AACACTTCAAAGGTTGCATGATTGGGTCGAACATATATAGATAAAAACCCTGATTTAATACAAGCATCATTTAAATTTATAAATGGAACCAAATCATAAATTATTGTAGCAAAAAGATATGAGATATATTTTATGTACTTTTTTAATCAACGGGGACCTAAGGGCCCGATGTGAGCTTATGCCATCACTTGGCATCTGTTGTCGTCTGTCGTCGTCGTCTGTCGTCTTCGTCTGTTGTCTGTCATCGTAAATTATTTCAAAAATCCTCTAAAACTACTGGACCAAATACCTTCAGACTTTCAATAATGTTTTTTTTAGGGTATGCAGATTATAAATTGTATCCCAAGTTTAGATTAACCGACAAACATGGCCGCCATAGCTAAAAATAGAACATTCAAAAGCAGTTTTTGGCTAATATCTCAAAAACTAAAGCTTTTAGAGCAAATATGACTTGGGTAAACATGTTCAATTGGTCAAGATTTATTAGCCCTAAAATTTTCACACGAATCCAACAACCCATTGTTTGGTTGCTGCCACTAAATTGGTAGTTTATAAGGAAATTTTGCATTTTTTGGTTATTATCTTGAATGTTATTGTAGATATATATAAACTGCAAACAGCAATAATGTTCAGCAAAGTAAGATCTACAAAAAAGTAAAATGATCAAAATTGTTAATTTACCTCTTAAGGAGTAATAAACCTTTAAAGACAATTTTACACACTATGTTCGTCAAGTTGAAAAATCTACTCTGAAACTATTGGGCCTCTTACTTCAAAACTGTAAATGAATGTGGCTAAAATAGAACATAGGGCCAAATGCAGTTTTTGGCTTATATCTCAGAAACTAAAGCACTTAGAGCAAATCTGACATTGAGTAAACATGTTCAATTGGTTAAGATCTCTTAGCCACGAAATTTTCAAACAAACCGA